>NW_017731350.1:12309756-12312926 GCF_001890085.2 Hipposideros armiger
TCAGATCTCTCTTCATCTTCACATGGCATTCTCTGTGTGTGTGTGACTGTCTCCAAATTTTTCCTGTTTACAAGGACACCAGTCAGAGTGGATTAGAGCTCACTCAAATGGCCTAATTTTAATTTATTACCTCAGTAATCATCTCTTTCCCAACAAAGTCACTATCTGAGGCACTGGGGCTTATGACTTCATAGATCTTTTTGGACAACACAAGACAACCCATAGTAGGTGCCTTATCAACATTGAGGCATTCCTAGAATTTGGTCACATTTAGGTGAAGATATAGGTAGCTCCTAACAAAACAGACATTATAAAAATGGTGGGGAAATGGCAGACATGGATTTGGAAATGACACATTTCACATTTAAAGAGAACTAAGTATGGAGAATTGAGAAAACAATTTGCTAAGATCAATAATATATTATTTTAGTTTTCTTTCTTCACCTTTTTCATGTAACTGCACCTTGTTCAGGGACATGATTTTCTTAGTTGATTTCAATTGAGTTAGTGTAGACATTGGACAGGAAATAGTAATTGAACCATCTACACATTAAGAACCTTTTCTGATGAAATGGCTTTTGTCTGGGAACTGTGCAATCTGTCATAAATTTATCCATCAGAACTTGGTGTACTAGACTGTGTCCTGGGCTAGAAATGAGAAGTTCTGGGTTTTAGTTCCTATGCTGGCTGTCAAGTTCTGAAAATTACATGATAACTCTGGGCCACAGTGTTTTATTGAAACCAGAGTTGTATATTAGATTATATAAATATTCTGAGAGTCTCTATTAGTATTTACACAACTGCTGGCTTGCTATACCATGAGAAATAAGTTAGACCAAAGAGCCAATGGAACTCTGAATACTAACAGATGAATGTTAACACCAGTGTTAAGAAAGAAGAAATGTGAGTGAAATAAAGTACTAGAAAAGTTGGTTTCATTGAGTGAAGAATTATTTAATTATTGTGTTAATTAAGCACAGTTATTTTGAGAAATTTCAAGAAAACACTACTAGATTCTTTAAGAGAATAGACTTATTTTTTCATCTAATACAATATATTTAAAATTGTTATGAAATCTATTTAATTTATAATTACCAGAATTAAGAAAAAACTATAACAATAGACGATGTAGTAGAATAGGAAAGAATGGGAAAGCAGTGTGAATTTTTTTTCCATATTAATATGCATATACTTGAGTACTGGGTTGCAATATTCAGTACATTTCTAAGAATGAATGTCAGAAGTTTAAAAACTGTTGACTTTTAAATACCTTTCAAGGTGAACTCTTTTTTCAGAGGTTTGAAATCACTGATAGACTAGGGGAATCTAGCAAAAGATGATGAAATAAGAGAAAATTATTCAGTTCAAATTTGTTTCCATTTTCTTCATTAAGGAAATTGATACATCTGCTGGAAGTAGAAAAGATAAATGTTTTATAGATGAAAATGAAATCTGAGTTGGATAAGAAATTGATTAGAGAAGATACTGTCATTTAAAATAAGCTCAGTTCACCAAATCTCAGTGAATTTCAAACAGGATGCTAAAATTGTTTAAAATGACATTTCAATGAACTTAAAAAAATCCTTTTTTAAATAGGAATTTTCGAACATTTAAAAATGCAGAGAAATAATGAATGCCCACGTGCCTATTTCCCAGCTTCAACAATTACCAGCTTGTCCTCATTCTTGCTTCATCTGTGCTCTCCTTCTTAATGCCTTCTCTTCTCAATTATTTTGAGGCAGATTCCTGACTTCATCACTAATCCAATACACATTAACAGTAATTACTACTGTTAGTAAGTACCCTGTTAGTGTTCAGATGTTCAGTAAACTTATAAATTGAGGATACCACAATGAGATACTACTTTATACCTACTAGGGTGGCTATAATCAAAAAGGGATAATAATAAGTGTTAGCAGGGACATGGAGTAATTGGAACTCTCATACACTGTCACTAGGAATGTGTGTGGTACAGCCACTTTGGGGATACAGTTTGGCAGTTCCCAAAATGTAAAACACCGAGTTCCACTGTGATCCCATAATCCCACTCCTGTTTATGTACCCAAGAGTAATGGATACACACATACACTAAACTTGTGACTGAATGTTCATAGCGGCATTATTCATAATGGTTAAAAGGGAGAAACCATCAAAATGTCTATCAACTGATGAATGGATAAATGAAGTCATAGATCCAGACCCTGGAACATTATTCAGCAAGGAAAAGGAATAAAGTAGTGAGACATGCTACCACATGGATAAACCTTGAAAACATCATCCTCAGTGAAAAGCCAGTCACAAAGGCTGTATAGTGTGTGATTCTATTTGTATTAAATGTTTAGAATGGGAAAATCCATTGAGACAGAAAGGACATCAATCAGTGATTGCCACGGGGTGAGGGGATGGACTGGAGAGAAAAAGACTGCTAATGGGGATAGGGTTCCTTTGGGGGGTAAAAAATATTCTAAAGTTGATTTTTGGTGATGGTTGCACAGCTCTGTGAATATAATAGAAATTGTTGAATTGTACACTTTAGATAGGTGAATTGTATGTATAAAACTAGTGAATTATACATTTTAAATAGGTGAATGTTAAGGTGTATGAATTATATTTCAATAAAATTGTTATTTTAAATTTGAGATAATTGGTATAAAATTGAGGAATTTGTTATTGCCATCATTGTCTGTGTTGTACAAACAGTAGAACCTATTTACAGAAAAACTGAATTTGATGTTTGACCTGTAGACCATAAAGCTGTGGATACTGGTGGCCTGTTGCCTACCACGCTGACTTCTGTCTCTCACTCAGCAATCCTTGCACCATTTCTGGAACTCTACTGTGTGGTGTGTATGTAGGAAACACAATAAATCCTATTACTCTGGCTCATTTACATGTATGCATATATTAATAAAAGAGCTTCTTAAAAGGGGCATATTTGTATTCTTATAGGGTAGGCAAAATCTCTTTAGCAGTGTAAGACTTTTGCTTTCCTCCTTGACTCCTGGTTATATACTTAACTCCAAATTGTAAATTTGATTTCAAAGCTTAGAGGGACTTTTCTTTTTTGGGGGGGGCAGTGTAAATGAACAGCCACAGCTTTTCCTTTAGCAGAGATTAGAGAAAATCTGTATACATTTCACTCTTATCCTCCTTTTGTGTTTTAGGCTTAA
>NW_017731350.1:12317667-12322200 GCF_001890085.2 Hipposideros armiger
GATTCTTCTATACCAGCTTCAGAAGCAATGCAAACAAAACACACCTAGAATTTAATCACCCCAGAAGACAACAGGTTACAGAGGGATTAGTGATTGCAGTTTCCTGTTTCTGGCTCTATCAGAAGTCCAAGCCAAGCAGGGCTGTGTTAAAAGGACTTTCAGACCCGTCTGAAGGGAAGTCAGAGACTCGCTGAACTGGATTATAGCCGTGTGTATGTGGAGGGGGCAGGGGTAGCAAGGGGCAGGTAATGTTTATGATGCCAAAAATTGGAAAAATAAAATAAAACTGGACTACATTCAAAGAGAGTGAGTATTGGGAGTAGAGGAACAAAGCATTGGGAACTATGATGAAAGAAAATGGTTTGTCCATAAGAAAATACCTACATCGGAATTTGTTCAAAGAAAGAATGTGCATATACATAAAAAGGTTTGTTGGGTCAGGGCTGGCAGTTGGGGATTAACATGAAGCCAGTTTAGAGACCTAATGGCAGCCGCCCTTAGTTCTCTGAAGCACTGTCACAGAAAAGATAAGACTTGTTTGGTGTGTCCTCAGGATACTGAGCTAAGATAGAAGGATCACAGCTTCAAGAAGGTAGATTTTGCATTTGTATAAGAGAGAATGTCACAGCATTTGGATGTGCCTGACAGGAGTGCAGCCAGATCACCTTAAATGGATGTGTTCAGACAGCTGTTCTAGATGTGCTGGCTGGGATTGGTGGGTCAGAAAGTGATACAGATTGGTGGCTTTAAAGCGTTCCCTTTGTATTGGCCTCGGGACACTTTTCCTCACAGAAAATGGAAGCATAATATGTAAAAATCATAAAAGGGGAGCTACTCTGTTTGGAAAGGGTGTGGGTGCCCACAGCCCTCTCAGCCCTGACCTTGCAGCAGCCTCCACAGCATCTCTGAGGGACCCCTGGGCTTGACTTTGAAAACTGCTGAACTAAACAATTTCAAACTTTCTTTTCAATTCAATGCAGTATTCACCTAGAACTTTGTCCCATTTTGATAATTTTAGAAAATATTTTTGTCTTATCTGAAGCCACATTTAAAATCGCTGTTTATCCATTGCTCAAAAAAAACAAACCAAAAAACACCACATTTTTTTACTTTACTAAAGTCAGTGTCCCTTTGTAGACTGAGAGTCATGCTTTGATTGAGGGCAAAATATTCTGAAGGCCTGATACCTCAGAAAGAGAGCTTGTGGCCTCATGGACTTCTGTGGGAGTTGTGGTAGCCATGCTCTTTTTGAGTAAAATAAAACCCTTTGAAGTCCCATGTTGGACTCTTAATTCTTTCTTTTTGTCTCAGTCATCTAGAAAGCTTCTGGTGTTGATTAGGCACAACGCATGGGCCAGCGTTAAATACAGGGCTGGTGCCTGAGAAGGTAGCAGTGTTTTCAGTGATCCCACACATCGAGTGTCCACTGTCTGCCAGGCACTGTCCTGGGCACGGTGACAAAGTTAACTGGGCCTTTGCCTTCTGGAGTTTGCCCTATAATGGGGCAAAGCAGGAGCCTCCCACCATGATATGATCCAAATGAATAAGTCCATGGTGCCCTGTACCCCGAGAACCTGACCACAGCTAGAGAAAGGCTTCCCTGGGGAAGGCAAAATTTCTTCAGATTTTGATCTTGGAAACTTTGAAACCTACAGAGAGATTAAAAAATAATACAATATTATTTTTTTTAAATAAGATATTTAAAAATTAGTATAATGAACACCCATACTCAGTCATGTAGATTTACCAATCATTAACAGTTTGCAGCATTGAACTTTATCTNAAGAGGACCTAGCAAACACCTGGTATATATCCAGGCCATAGAGAAAGGGAATGGAAGTCTGGGCAGGAGCCCATCCCTGGGAGACCTGGACTCACCCAGGGCTCACCCAGCCACGTCGTTTACCAGCTTACAGCAACGAGGCTACTTCCAGACTAGCTCTGTTGGTGGGTTTGAGTTGCCTGAAAATGTCAGGCTAGAGCCAGTTTTGCTAAAGAATTTACCAGCACCAGGTCTTCAGGTTGAAGGTCTTCACTGCTCCCTGCTCCCTGGGAACCGAGGCAGTTGTGCAGGGGCTCCAGGCATCTGACAATAAGAGTATTTCTGGGCCTTTCGTCTAACTGGCCTTTAGTCTGTTCTTAAAACTCACATAGGTCTCCTTTAGTTGTGTGTTAAAATTGGGCCCTCCATTTTGTCCCACTAAGTTTTGATAATAAGACTGAAAAGCAGATGATGTTTTTCAATAAATGTAAAATGTAACATTTATTCCTCTGAGTTTGAGCTTTGGGCTGTTTTTTGCTATTAGATAAGAGAAACAAAATCACATGTTTTTAAAGCTCTAGTGATGAACATATGCTGCCAAGGTAAAGCTTTCAAAAGAGAATCTATCTTTACCCAGACTGATTAATTCTGGGGATAAAAGTCAATGCAAAGTACGTGTCTACACCAATCATATCAGAACTTTTCACCCCAACAGCTGCTAGTGCATATCCTGTCCTTAAGATATCTCTATGAGGGTGGTGGTTGGAGGCTCAGTGTGTCCAAGAGGGAGGCAGCGCTGTTTCTCATCTACTCAGCTGCTCTCACTATGGGCTGGGCTCTGTCTACTCTCCCTGGGCCTGGCTTGTCCTTGCTGATTGCTGATCATCATGCTTCGAGCCTTGGATCCTGAGGCTGGTGAGATGCAGAAGCTGAAGTAGGAACTGCCTTGGGTTTCTTGCTGAGGGGAAATGCAGTACTCAGGAAGGTCGGGTAGTGGTGACAGAGAGATCCTACAGGGGAGCTGGAAGTTGGAGGTCTGGAAATAGAAGAAAGCCGAGCTCCAGGCAGACACAGAAGGGAGCGCCTGGCCACAGTTAACAGGCTCCCAGTTTCTAGGCTAGGAGAGGGAGGGAGTGGGCAGACAGCAGTTCCTGCAGAGGGAAGGAGGAGCTAAGGTACCAGGGGCTCAGGCTCAGGGGAAAAGACAGATGTGGGGCATGAAACCCAGGGAAGGGCAGGCCAGGGAGACAGCGAGTGTGCTGGTGGCCAAGTTGTCTTCATTGCTGCATCTAGGTCTCTTAAATTGACCCTCATTAAGAATAGGACATTTCCCCGGAGCCCAGAGGGGTAAGACTCTGGGGGTAAGCCTTCCTAATGCCAGAGAACCCGGAAGTGAGTATTTGAAACATTGCAGGGGCTGCAGGCCGATCAGTATAACTCTCCAGTCCTTCTCACTTCGGGGACCCCAGGCTCCTCTGTACTGAGGTCCTCTCTCAGGTGTCGGGAAGAATGGCATCTAATCAGACTCATTCACACTGGAGTGTAAGTGGGCCATAGTCTCCGTGCTCTCTCCCTGTAGTTCAGTATTCAGAGGAATTATTCAGAACCCTCTGGGAAGCCAAATCGAACTCTAAATATTGNCTCTCAGTTCATCCCCATTGCGGCACTTACAACGTTGCTCAGCGATTCATCAGGCTGCTTGTTTTCTGTCCTCTCAAGCTCTGAATTTCTGGAAGGCAAGTTCTTTCTTTTTTAGTTCCTAATAAAGACTAGAACATTGTACCTACCATACGCAAGAGTCCTTTTTAATCCAATCATTGTTTTTTAACAGGAACTGGTAGGCAAATTGTGTTGGGCACCATGGCTAAGAGAATTTCATCTGGGTAGAAACAGCAAAACTATGTATAAAACATATCTGCTTGTATATTTCATAACCATCACCATTCTGTATAACATGAGGTCGTTAGGCTCCAGAATCTTTGGTTAGGAAGCAACTGTTGTTTGCATCATATTTTTGTGTCATGAGAAAGGCCAGTAAAACAAAACAAAAGCATACACAGACGTTTGATGGGATTTTTCTGACCCGTTTGGAGAAAGTCTCTGCACAACTCTTACTGTTTCATGTGATGTTTGTGTATTTCAGAGCAAGCTTCTCCCCTCCCCCTCCCCCCCCCCCCCCCCGGAAATGTTTTTAGAAACCAACCAAATCTCGATCATCCTTTTTTCTTGGCTTGACAACATTCCAGATGAACTGTCACTTTTGCTTCATAATTAAAAAATGAAATAGAGCTCTTTTCAGCTATTTTTCTCCAACTTGCCATTAGGATTGAATACAAGTCAGTGCCGATATCTGGATTTATATTTCCTAGAAATATTGATGTTGATGGGCAAGAAGATAAAAACCAACTGAAGTTAAACTGGTTCTGCATATAAAATGGTTGCCTGCTTCTGAGCAGACTTTATTTCACCCATAAATACTGAATAGAAATTGGTGGTCTGTGGGTTTTGCTAGAGGGAATGCTTTTCAGTCCCACTGACTTTTGTGGGTTCAGGTGGCTGGGGGGCGGGGGGAAGCAATTGCTGTAAGTGGTTTATTCTTCCAAAACCAGTTTGTGGTCACATATTCCCAGTGGATGGCCTTAGGCATCATGAACTATTCCCCCATACCTCGGTTTTGTTATCTGTAAAGCAGATTAAAATGTTTCTCTTATGTCCTAGCAGGCTCTTGGGAGGCATGGAATAATAGGAAAGCTGCAACTGTAATGCATGTG
>NW_017731350.1:12329709-12338856 GCF_001890085.2 Hipposideros armiger
AGTCTCTCCTTATTTTCTTCTCCTTGAATCTAGAATGCTCTATGTCACATAGGGGTTGCTTCCTTACCTGTTGAGATAAGGCTTGGGAAGGAGTTCTGAGGCCGTGAACAAGAGAGTGAGTATTAGAGGATTAGCAAAAGCCTGAAAACAAGGTGCAGATTCCCTGGGGACTCTTCCAGGAGCGAGGAAGCCTGGTGGCTTATAATGCCATATGTCTTTGGGTGCTGAAGTCAGAGCCTTAGCTGAAAAGGATACGGCCATGTTTTCCTCCCTCTCGGCCCCAAGACCGGCTGATGCACTTTAGGGACAAGGGTCACACAATTGGTTAGGAGGAGAGCTGCTGACAGTGTTTCACTGATAGGATCTGTCTGTTTTCAGAACAGGGGCCTCAGAAAAGGGAGGGAGCCCTGCCAGGCCTTGCCAACCATCCACATTTGCCCTTTGACAAGCTCACATAGCGCCAGGAGGTCAAGGGCCAGGGTCTGCTTCTGTTCAGCCTTCTATCCCTGGCTCTCCATAGGCAACCGATACATAGTCATGCAATGGGTGAATCAATACATGCACTAAATAGCAACATTAACTCAGAAGAGGATGGGATCTGGGATATGTGATGACTTTGTGATCACAAGGAAACTTCTTGCCATCAGCGTTCACCTTGACTCAGGCCATAGTCTCCTGTGTCCTCTTAGACCAATTACTTGGATCCTTAAATCTGATAAGTATGTAAATAGGGGCAATTCTATGCCTGTGAATCGAGTCTTGTTACAGCGAGTGCAGTGCCTTCGCTGAGCTGCTGCGCGAGCTTGGGCATGGTTTTTCCTTTTTCTGGGCCTTGGTTTTCATATCGCTCAAATGGAAAAGTGGACCCGATGACCTCTTAAGTTATTTTGAGCTCACAAGTTTTCAGTATCAAAATATCTATTGTCCAAATGCACAAGTTTTTGTAAATTATAAGCAGGTTATCAAAATTTAACTGGCTCCAGAATAGAATATTCTTATACATTTAAATACAACCTGTAATCTACGCTGTGATTTTTTTTTGGTAACTTTTAATAACCCTCCCTTAGGCACTGTCGATGTTTGCTTTCAGGTAAAGATAAAGGGCCGTTCTGTCTGAGGCCTATTCAGGACTTCTTTCATAATTCTGATGTTTCTGTTAAGTTCTGTAAATCATATTTTCGATGTCCTATGTCATCCTATGTAGTCCTATGTCAAATTGGTTTCTTTTTTTGTATCAAAAACTTTAGACAAATTACATATGGAGGATGCTCAGTCTCTTGCCCTCTGTAGCAGTTCAATGGTCACCTTTTGGGTAGTCTTTGGTCATATTACTTGGTTTTGTTTGATCGATATTATGTATCATAGGAAGGAGAATAGAACCAACTTCCCATATATTTCTTCCCACTGCTCTCAGCAAACCAGCCATAAGTAGTTACCATGAACCTACTTTGTAGGGCACAGTTTTAGGCAGAAGTATGCTGGAGGCCAGACCAGCTGGGAAGTGGTCAGGAATTTTGTGATCTGGTTGTCAAATGCAGCCATTATTTAAAAAGTAGGTTATAGAGATCTACAGTTAAAAAAAAATTATGTTAAAAACAAAATCAATAGATACTCAAAACTCATCACTTCAATATTTTATTTTACTACATTTTGCTCTTAGGTATACTCATGAGGTGGTTTAAGTTATTGTATCTGTGTTTTGGAAATGCCATATATGGATTCCACTGACCATCTCTTCTCATTCATTGGTATCATGTTGGTAGCTTTAAATTGGCCAAAGTCGGAATACTCATACCATAGAAATCAAACAGTGTTACAGAGCAGCCCTCTCACCCCTCTCCCTGGCCCATTGATAAATATTTATCAATGCACTGCTGCGTCCAGGTAATACATGAATAGAGTCAGAGCCGAAGAGTAGCTATAGTGCTCGGGGAAATCCTGTGTTCACGTATAAGCAGAGCAAAGACGTTGGAGCAGCACTCCGTATGCTACTGCAGGTTCATAATTAAAAGGTAACTGGCAAGATAATTAAAAGGTAGCCGAGAGAAACGTTCTGTGCTTTGGGCCAAGTACTGTAATTAGGCTCAGCGCACGCTTTACCAGCTAGGATGGAGCGTGAAGCAGGCACTGCATATTCTGAATGCAATGAAAATGTATTGGCCACAGCGGATGGGTGTTGCTGATGGGCTTTGTTACAAAGCAGAGAGCTACTCTTCTCTTTGTCAATAAAAATCAGAGATCTATAAACACAGATGGTGTTATAAATCTGGAATGCCTGACGTTTAGCGGTAAAATATGTCTCCCAACTTTTATGTAGATAAGGTTGATACAAATGTTTGGGCCATTAATATTCTTGAATTAAAGACTCAGTAGATATTCAGTAATACTCTGGTATTAGGAATTGCCCCTCATTCATAGGAAAGGGAACTACCATTTAGTAAGAATCATCAGTGTGCCAACAAACACTTAGACACTTAATACAGGCGATTTCTTGTCCCCAGCACCATGTCAGGGAGGAAATAGGAAAGAGAAGAAATGAATACATACGGAACACATGCAGATACTGCTCATACATTGTTCTGAATCATAAAACAGTGTTAAAAGCAATATTGTTTATTTTCACTTTATAGTAGTGAAATAGAGACTTAACAAAAATGAAAGAAACTTTTTCAAGGTAACATTGCAAGTTAAGTGGCAGGGCCAAGATTTTTAAAACACATATCTATGATTCTTTCAGTCGACAAATGTTTCTTGGATGCATGTTACATACCAGGAGATATCCTGGATGCTGGGGGAATGATTAATGTTACACCAATCTCTCTGTTTAGAAAGCTTANGCTGGGCAGAGCTGGTGCAGAGATATCCCTAGTGCCTGGGAATGGTGAGAGCAAACAGCTGCAGGCAACACTGGGTAATTATCTTGTCAGTTTCTTTAGGGCAATGTGACTTGTGGACACCTTCCCTGGAGGCAGTGTGGAGAAAGGACAGGCATCTGAAAGTTAACAAACTTGATTTTGACTGGCTTTACCGTTGACATGCCATGCTGCAAATCATTTAAATTTTCTGTCTTCACCATGGGGATAACACTATTGTACCTCCATTTCCAGGCTGTCGTTATGTCCTGTCGTTATGTCCTGCACCTAACAGACTGCAGACATGGCTGTGGCTTGGAAAAGCCACAAGGAGGAAATCCCTTTCTTAAATGCTGTGGAAAAATACAGGGAGGAAAAAGAAAATAAATATTTGTGGAAGGTGGATGGAATCCATTTTGTTTTCCCCTGTTTTCACCTTTGTTATAAATGGAGACAATTTATACCATCAAGTTATTTACTTTAGAGCAGTTTCTTCTTTTAGCAGTCATTGAGCTTAAAATGCTTTCCTAATGGTTAAAAAATCAATACTCTGCTGTGTGATCTTCCTAGCAGAGCACAGCTTAGGAAACAAGCCTGTTCAGGTAAATCTATTAAGAAATTGTAATCATTCTTTTCCTGAAAAACATCAGGGATTCCATAATGACTGGTCTTTAGACTTTCCTGTGAGATTCTAGAACGAAGTTGATGATAGTTGAGTGCAGCCATTGGTGTCTGCTGGTGTGTCTGAATGTGCCACCCAGACCCCTTTAGCATTCACTCTTACCTTCTGAAAGCTGCCACTCGAGATACCTGTGGCTTGTTTCTAGCCAAGGGCAGGGCAAGTTGGAAGTTCCAGAGAGTGAATGCCTCTGGAAGGAGTCCTCAGCCAATGACAGACATGGAGTTGATGGATTCCCCTTCTCAGGTAATTCTCAGTTGTGTTTGTGCTATCTCATAGCGTGCCCCAGTGGACTTGCATGCCAGTTGCCCATGGTATTGCCTGGCTCCATGGTATTACCTGGCTCCTCAGTCCTTTATTGGGTTTGTTCCATTGCCAGTCTTACTTCCTGACTCTTCCCAGAGTATTTCCTAGTGTCATATTCCAAATAATCTAATGGTGCTCAAAGGCTCTCTCAGGACCTACTCCTAGGGGACCACACACCGAGACACAGTTTGGCTTTTTCCAGGTAATTGCACTGTTGAGGTTTGTAGTGTGAGACCTGGAGCCAACCTAGATTTTTTTTTTTAATATTTTTACGAATTGTAGGAGATGGATATTGGATCTGAAAAGATTCAAAAGGGCAGGGTCTATGCCTTCTACAAAGTCCAGCCGAGGGCATTGACCGCAGTTGGTACCGGGACACACAATCAGTAATGGGGAGCACAGAATTGGCAAAATAGAGGTAGAGACTACATAAATCATGGAACCTGGGAGATGAGGCAGCCATGATTGTGATGAGATAAATGGCACAATGGTCTCAGATGGCTGGGCTTGGCACCAGGGTTTCGCAAACATCCAGGATGGAGTTTTGGGGTAACAGATAGGGTCATTAGAGGTAGGGTGGTACATCTGCATGGCATGTCATCCCTAACAGTGACAAAGGGAGACAATAAGTTGATTACTTAAGCCTGCCACCAAACTGTTTTGTGTATGTTGCTTCATTCAATTCTAACAAATACAGTGAAGTAAGTATTATCATCTCCATTTTATAAGTGGAAAAAGCTGAAGTTTTGAGAATTTAAATTACTTTCTTAAGATCATCTTCCTGGAAAGTGGTGGTGAGACTTGATTGACACCCAGTTTGGACTGATTCTGTAGTTCAGGTACCTTTTGGTGAAAATCCAAAGTAAACAGTATCTCCTGGACTTCACCTCTGAGGGCACCAGTACTCACCAGGATTAGCCATAAAGTGACTGGGGATCCCAAGGATTATAGTAGATTTTATGATTAGATCCCATGTCTATAAAGAAAATTCACAAGACTAGAAAAGGAATTAAACAGGTTTGATCACAGAAGAGAGCATCATTTTGGGGTGCCAAAAGTCAAAGGAGGTATAGGAAGATGACATTCCATTAATGGTTGGGTCTACATTTCTTCCTGGTACTCAGGTATTAGGAGCAATTGCCAACTTCTCCCAGGATTCTACTGACAGAAAAAGACACTGTAATTATTTTATGCCTAAGATTTTATTTTTATTGTGAAGCATAGCATAGAGAAAAACACACACAACAGAAATGTTTAACTCATTAAGACTCGTAAAATGAGCAGCCCTAAGACCTCTATCCAGGTGAAGATATTAAATATTGCCAATACCTAGAAACCCCACAGTTGTCCCTCAGGACTATAACCCCCTTCCCGTTTGCCAGCCATATCTTTATCCTAACAACATATTATGGTACTGACTGCCTTATAAAAAAATAGTTGTAATTACTACTAAGTCATGCCAACAAAATATAGCTTAATTTCTGCTTTGACTTTTATGTAATTGCTATATTCAGACTTTGTAGCATTTTGTCTCCTTGTATCTGTATGAGCTGACTTTTCTGAAATTGACCACAGATTTTAGGGGCTTTGAAGAAAGTGAACTAGTTGGTTCAAGTTATATCCCGTAGAGGACTGATGTCCAGGAGGAAAATTATATGTTCTGGAGAATAAATAGAGACTTAAAAGCCAGCTGGGAGGCACATCCGGTTGTCATGGTCACCGAGGAGAATTTACATGGCTCTCTGACAAGTGCTTCATGCTTCTTTCTTCTTGGTAAGCCTGTTTCACATAAATAATATGTGGATCAGCAGCAGATTCACCGAGGGTGTTAATTCTTTCATTGCCAGTCATGTCCTCAGAGGAGAAACTGAAGGGTACGTTCAAGTTTTCTTGTTCCAGAAACAAGATACACAATTTCAAATTCTGTGCCTTGGTTCATATTTTCCTCTACCCAGAGCATTCTGGGTAATTGCTCTTGCCCTTGGAAAGTTCTTACTTGGTCTTCAAGGTACAGATCAAATGTCACTTCTCAGGTGAAGATTTTCTGTTGCTCTCCCCTGGAGGAGCAAATAATCTCCTGAAATTTACTACCATGAGGGAGCATTTGAGCCTAATTGTATTGCCAATAATGCAGTAGCATAATTATATTTCCATACGGGCCTTTTCTACTCAACAGTAAGAAACTTGAGGAGAGGGATGGCATCCCATTAGTCTCCCTTCTCAGGGATGCACATACGGGCATCTCACTCACTTTTTTTGAATTAATCAGTCAATCAATCAATGAAGAGAGAAAGTCCAGTGGAGGGAAATTAATGTCAGAGACTCATCACATCTTAAACTAGAAGGTCAAAGCAAGGTTCTAAATCATAAATTATAACAGCCAAGCAGAGCTGGTGAAAAAAAATCAACAAGAGAGGTGTGGAGGAGATAGAATGGGATGGATGATATCGGGGCTCAATCCAAGAATGCAGGAAAAGTCACAGATGCCACGATGAGGATGAGGTTATTCTTTTAGGCAGAGCACTGTTCATCTGGCCTAAAAGACGGCAGGTCAGACCGTGATGATCTCTTTCATATAGCCTGATTGCATTTAGGAAATTATTACTCTTACAGAAAGTATTATTTCCATAAAAACATGAATGAACCATGAGTACATATATACACACACACATACATACATAATATAACTAAAAAAACACTCTATGGATGAAGAGAACATGCATGACTAGCTGTTGTGAGAAACTTGCAAACTTCTACACATTATTCACTTTTAAATCATTGGAGAAAAACTTTCCTAAAAAGACATATGTTTTCATAATGGGAGCTATTTTAAGTTCAAAAACTTGAGTTAATCTTCCAAAAGACTTTAGGCTCCTACATGTTTAATATTTAATCCATGCAACACATCCTGGTGAAATGATAATTTAACTTTATGGTGCACGGGAAGGTGCCCTGAAAATTGCAAATGCAGAGCTTCTGATTAATCACATTCTTACCTATGAAATTGAGTGTTCTGGGGAATTAAATGCCCTTGCTGTCAAAAAGCTGTGGTGAGCTCCCTTTTCAAGGGCCTTTTTGTCTCTTTCTTTCCTTTATGAAAAACTTTTCCCTCCTGTATGTCTAAGAGATGCAGCATGGTTTGTCATAACCAAAGGGGACAGTGACAATAAATGTAGTAAAATTCATGAATAGATCTGTTTCCATTCAAATAAAGGTNCTTCCATCATCATCTCCTTTGTATTTTGACTCTAAGTCTAGTGAGTTCTCTTTTTCTAGTGCAGCAGCTTCTCTTTTTCAGCAAATTCTTTTCCTATCTGAATGGAATGTCCATCTGAATTCAAGCGTCAATGGTGCGACCTCCCCAACCTGCAAGAACTAGCAGGGTAGAAAGAGGGAGTGGATCAGAGCCTCTCTAGGGAACAGCTGACTTAAGATGAGATGTAGCAACTGGCGACAGTTCATGAGGATAACTCCAGAGAAGTCCAAGGAGCACATAGGGAGGCATCGAGAACCTCAAGTTGATTATCTTGATCAAAGTAATGCTCCTCCTTTCCACACTTCCTATTGCCTGTCATTTCATTAGACTTGATCCAGCATCCCCGGAACATCTCTGGAACAGCCACGTGTGCATTTGTAGATAGGGTGGCACAGTCTCTGACTTGTCAGAATGATCCTCTCACAGGTTCGCATGTTGCTCTTCCCAAGCTTGAGGGGGACCTTGCTGCTAACTAACCCTCTCCAAACAGTCACTGTGCACCTCGACCATGCAAAGCCTCTGATTCAATTTATTATTTCAACAAACACCTGAGAGCTCCTTTCCCATGTTTATTTAGCATCCCTCCCATGCCCAGTTCTAGAAAAATCAGCCAGGTTTCACGCAGGAGGTGGATGGAAGTGTGAAGGATCTCATGGAATGGGTAACGCAGTCTTTACTTATGTACCTACTCTTCCTAAGCTTCTGTTTATTCGGCTATAAAATGGAAATCCTCACTCCACTTACAGGGTAGTGATGAGAGAATGAGATAATACACCTAATTCACCAGCGACTGTGGCTAGCACAATTAGGTGCTCAATTGATTATTTGATGACCTCTGATATTTAAAAATATCACCATAGATACTGCCATGAACTTGGTCTGGTTTGTGTCACGTGTGTGTACGCAGAGAGGGGTGGTAAGTACCAAACAGAATCCATTCCTGTCATTGGTCTCTCCCTATAGGAATTAGTTAATCTCACAGGATTCTCTTATAATGTCAGAGTGGTGTGTTGAGGGCCTTCTTTTCCAGCAGGTGAGGTAGCGTGGTGAGTGATGGAATGGGAATACCTGCTTTGCTCTCTCTCTTCCTCTCAGTTTTTTCATCTATGAATGGGTCGGACATGACTAGATGATCATTAACATCCTATATAACATTTCAGCAAGCTCAGATTCCCCCACCCCCACCTCCCCATCCAGCAGAAAGGTATGTTCTAATATAGGAGATAAAAAACAACCTACTAACTATAACAAAGGACATTAAAGGAAATATCACTGGGGAGACAGAAAGAAAGTAATCTTGGATGTCAGAAGGAGGGGTGACTACTTTCCTTTGGGGAGAACTGCTAAGTTTTCTTAGAGAAGCTGGCATTTGAAATATTTGAAGGATGGGCCAGATTTCAAACATGGAGATGATGGCGGAAAGACACCAAGCTGAGAGCCATATCTGAGCAGTGATGCGGGACCCATGAAAGGGAGATGGCAAGATTTCTGCAGTGATCAAAGCATGGCGTACATAACAGGATTTCATATATGATGAGATGAGAGGCAGCAGCTGTGACCAGATTATGTAGACGCAGTGGCGAGATATGAGCAGAGGAGGCAGGGAAGAAAGGTTGGGCAGAAGCGGAAGTGGAATCTGCAGCGCTTGGTGATCTGTGATTCTGGGGAGAGTGAACTATGGGGGTGGGGGACAAGAATCACTGAAAATGACTGATTTTGAATCTGAAGACAAGGAACGATATGGTTCCTGAATGAAGCATTTTATCGGATAATCCTGCCAAACCTTGGTATTTTGAATGAAATTTTGAATATCTTAATGTGCCCTCAGTTATATCTGCAGCTTCACATTTTGTGTGCTGTCAAAATCTGTGAGAGAAGCTGTGACACCCACATGAAGTCTCCTTTGTCCCATACTGGGCTGGGATGAACATGGTTCTGATGAGCTTAGGAGGCCGGGCCCAGCATGAGTCACCAAGAGCTGGCATCAGTGAGGACTGACTGGGCTCTCAGCCACACATCATTGCAAGATGGTACCTTGCCAGGAATGCACATGC
>NW_017731350.1:12344686-12347066 GCF_001890085.2 Hipposideros armiger
GGGGGACATCTCATTTTTTAAGTGAGGGTGGATGTAGTAGCTGTTAAAGAAGTTTATTTTCTCTCTACCTAATGATTGTATTTAGCAAATATTTATAGGTTCTCTATATGCAGGTATAATAGGAACTTGAATCACAGGTTTGGCACTGCCCTTTCTGGAAGCAGTTTTTTGTTTTTTTTTCTGCTACTCAAATTCTGTCAAATATTTCATTGTTTTACATTCAGTACCTTTTTGGGTGTTCTTTCTGGATTATGGTCAACTCCCTCCCATAAACCTGGAACCTTGGAGGGCTCTGTCTATGTCTGGCTTGAGGGTGGAGGGGTGGGTCTCATGGTCCATTTCCCTGGGCTCGGCATCGTCAGCATCTGGCCTTTCAGTAGGAGGGACTTCTGCTCTTGAACTTCTACCCCACGTGGACACTACCGTTTGTTTGGGATAATGCTCTGTTTCTTTATTATGAATTTACAATTGCGATTGAAACATGAATTCTAAGTAAACATCCCTGCAGGATTTTGCAAGCCGTCATGGATTTAGGTCCAGTTTCATCAACTGCTCAAATCCTCTTTGTTCATTAATTCACTAAATGTTTATTGGTCAGTTACCTCACGAAAGGCACTTCCTTAGGTACTGAGAAAACCCCCAATGGAAAAGAGAGTACGGTCTTAGTCGCTGACCTCAGATGTTGAGATGGGGGCTTTAACTTACGACAACTCTTATGGTGGGAAGGCAAAGAGGAAAAAGATTGAAGAAACCAAAGAAAAAGTTATTATTCATCTAAAATGAGATTTTCAGTACATATAACAGTGAGACAATAGGCTTAAAAATAGTAAACATTTAAAAAATATTTATTGAAGTATCTTTCCAAAAAATACATGTGGCAGTATTTTTGTATGACTCTCAAATCTGCCCACCTCTAAAAGCGTCAGTTTTCTTTCCCTCTTCTCCAAGTCGCCCCATACTTGTCATGATCTCTTATGTGCCCCATTTATGTGCTTTTCCATATTCCCTTCAGTGCTTCTTCGTACTCCCTTGTACCCCCTTACATCCTTCTCCACAGTCCCCGCTCTTCCCTACTAGAGTTTTTCTTCTGCTTCACCTTAACCCTCAGGCATCTCCTTCGATGGACTATACTTTTCCTTCACTCTAGTTTTAATTGTATTTTTCCCATCTCTCTTTTCTCTATTTTGATAATACCCATCTCCCATACATTCTTTAAGGGAATCCATAAATAGCATATCACATCAGACTTACAATCCTTTGATCGTTTCAACTGCCCTTTGGGTAGAGCTCAGGTTACACTCAGGTGCTTCATAATTTCTCCTCTTCTGAAAGTCTATGCTCAATTTTCACTCACATTCCCACCCAATCAGAACGCTTAGTTACACATAAATCTCTTCCCCATTACCAGACTGGCTCATACTTTGATTGCACCATAAGTTTTCGTATCCCCTGTTTCTTTCTAGGCACTATTCCTGTCCTCTAGAATGCCTTTATCCATTGTTATCCAAGATAGTTTTCCTTTAAGACTCACCTCGATGAGAACTCCATGTATGAAACTTTCTCTGATGATTCTTGTCATAATTGGTAGCTCTGTCTTTTTGATCCACATGGTTCTTGTGTCTCTGATGCTCAGTGAGCTTTGATGGGTCTGGCCAACCTGCACGGTTCTCCCTGCGCACATCAGTCCTCTTGTCCTGTGATGCCTGTGTTTGTGGTGCTGCTTCTACTTCTTGCAGAGTCTCCTTCTGCCCTTTGTCCCCTCAAAGGACAGCAAACCATCTGTAGATTCAAGGATGAACTTCTTCATGACACTTTTACTGATCCTCCTACGAATGGAGGTCAAATTAGTGTTCCTTGTTCTACGGGAGTTTTGTGCGCATATGACAGTCTGTATGAACTTCCTTCTTGTATCTATAATATTATATCTTGGAAAACATATTTATCTGTACTGTACTACAGGAATATAAGGATTTTGAGGGGAGGAACTGAATATAATTCATGTATACATGTATTCATATATATAGTGCCAAAAATGTATACAGATTTTAAGAAAGGAAAAAACTGTATTAAAACTGTAACACAATGAATGACTCTAACATTCATTTGATTAATGCCATCTTTTGCATGAATGTCATACTACACATTGCTACCATAATTCAATTCAATTCTGAAAAGTAATACATAGATAGCATCTCTTAAATTGTGTACTTTTTTGGGCACCCCTGGTGTGTGTGTGTGTGTGTGTGTGTGTGTGTGTGTGTGTGTGTGTTACACACACACACTAGTGGACACTTTGGTCAACGTTGCTCAAGCAGTAGTTCGCCACAATCAGAAGTGTCTGGATGCTGATGGTAACCACTTTGAGCACCTCTTGTAATTG
>NW_017731350.1:12352775-12370421 GCF_001890085.2 Hipposideros armiger
CCTATGAATAGGCTTTGCTACCATATATGAGGTTGTTCTAGGTGTTGGAGTGGCTAGATCATAAATCTCTATGTCAATATAAGAAATTTGGGTTTTTATCTTGAGCATAGTGTTGCAAACAAACAAGGAACAACAACAACTACATATATATGATTATATATATATGATTATATATGTATATATATATATATATGATTAGATTCATGTATTAGAAAGACTATATTTTCTGGAACAAGTAAAAAATCTCATTATAACCCCCTTGTTTAATTTTTTTCCACTTTTTAATGTTGTGTTTTTGTATGAGAACTGACTGGATCACGTGTCAAAATCTAAATACAATTCCTGAGAGGTAGTAGATATAGATGGTAGCCTCAGTCTTTGTAAAACAGCAATAGAAAATTTCTCTCAAAGAATAGATTTTTATGAGAAAAGTAGGGAACAAAATACAGTTGTATATTTATTGTAGTCTATCAAGCATACTTTTCCTACATCTTAAAAATAGAATTTTTGAATACCGAAAGTATATGGGGTTGGTTTGAAATGGGGACATAAAGGAAAAAAAAGATGATAAATTATTAGACATATAACACTATAATAAAACTTGAGACCTGAGACTTTTTTTTTTTAGTAATTTATTTTTATTGCGAAATACATTTTTAAAATTAGTTTCGGCTGTACAACACAGTGCAATAGTTATACTTTTTACCCCTCAAAGTGACAACTCTCCCTCCCCCAATCCACCACCCCAGTCCCCCATATCATACATATCTATTACAATTCCATTGATTCCACTCCCACACTATACTCCACATACCGTGACCATATATATATATATATATATATATATATATATATATATTCAATTATAGTTGACATACAATATTATACAACATCAGCTTCAGAGACCTGAGACTTTTATTCAAGTGATTATGTTAGAATAAAAAAAAGGAAATGCATAATTCATGCATGACTCATGATGACTGTATTAAAGATTAATCGCAGAGGTCACACATCAGAGATGCCGTGATTGGAACACGGAGAAAGATGGAGAGCTTGAAGCTGCTTTCCTTCTAATCCATCTTACTTCACAGACTCAGGACAGCCAACCTTTTCAGTCCCTTCTTTGCATATCTTCATGCTGCATTTCAGGTCCTCTATCCAGTGGGCCAAGCATGGGGAGCTGTTGCATCTTTCAGTGTTATCTCTTGGTGAGCCAATCTCCTTCCTGATTCCACCCCCAAAACACCCCTTGCCCTACTCCAAGATAACCCAAACAAACTTCATTTCAGTCCCCCTCGCAACTCATTACTTTAGCCTTACCAAACACACAGAATTTTTTTTTGTTTGTGTTCTCATTATATATATATATATATGGCTTGTAATTGACATACAATATTATATTTGTTTCAGTTGTACAACATAGTGCATAGTGTTTGGACATTTATATAGCTTATGAAGTGGTTATCCCAACAAGTCTAGTGTCCATCTGACCCCATATACAGTTATTACAATACCATTGACCACACTCCATATGCTACATAAACAGACAGAATTTGGACTCACCAGGTGTTGTATCTTCTGTGTCATCACTGAGACTTTATTCCTCAAACTATAATCTTTCTAGTCTTAAAACGCTTTGTTCTTACAATGAAGTCACTTGTGCCTTGCACCGTGACAGGGTCTTTCTGCTTATCCTCACAGACGGTAGGTGTCTTTGGATAATAAAATGTGGGGAAAGATTTGACATTTACAGGCACTCCCTCAGTGTCAGGAACTATTCTAGATGACTTGCAAAACATCCTATTTAATCTTCAAAATGGCCCTGTCCCATAGATTATCATTTCCACAGTAAGTGGATTAACTTGGCCAAAGGGATGATGCTGGTAAGGATATAAACAGAGTGTTTTCTGAGTCAACGCCTCTGCTGTTGTTACTCTGTCACAGTGTATTGAGATCATGAGTCAGAATTTTTTTATTTTTTGCCTGGACTTGTACTTTCCAGGTGCTGCTTCTGGATTGCCTTCTCCCTCTCTGTTCTCTGTGTGTTCCCCTCTTCACTTCTTCTAGTTATTTATATTTTCTTGGAACTTTTTTAAGATTGTTCACCATACAATGAGTGTGTAAGGGGGTGACACGAGGAACTCACCATGAAGAACGCAGTGGAAGGCATTCAGGGGTTGATGTGATGGTCTGAATGGACATGGATGGAGATCTGCCACTTATAGTGACCAACCAACATTACGAATGGCCACTGTGGTGCCAGAGACAGGAATGAAGGGGGGGACCCATGCATTCAGCCTACATTTGATGATACCAGGCACTGGGCAGGTAGGGCAACATCTGTAGCTACCACACCAGTCAAGCCAGTCATCCAGGATGCTCCTGGAAAACCAAAACTCTGCTAAGAGGGACATTGTTCTGTTGGTCAGTGAAAAAGGCAGCCTATAGCTCTGGTCGGTGACCCCAAGTCAACCCTGTTTCCCCCTGTTTCCACTACCCACATATGGGGAGAGAGTGGTAACTATTCAGACTAAAAGATTCTCCCTCTCTCTTTCTCTGAAAATTACTTTTCCTCTTGTATAATGACATTATGCAAGATTGACCTTGGGTTTATTTTCTTGGCCAAAAACATTGAGATCTTCTTAAATAAATGACATTTTCCCCTGTGTTTTACTCTCAGAAAAATGGAAAATCTTCCATCTCTATAAGACCATGCTTTCTAATTGGCCTTTATACCTACAATTATGTGAAAATGGCACCACTGTCCATATTTTTAGTTGAGAAAGCTAAGGCCCAGAGAGACAGGTGGCCCCCAAAGTCATTCACAGAACACGGTAACAGCAGATCTGTGGTATGATCCCAGATCCCTTGACGTTTAATTTAATATTCTTTGTATCACATCTCTGTTGATTAAAAAAGGAGGGAAAAAGCAAAGAAATAGTAAAAGGAACCATCCTGGTTGAGTTTTTGACAAGACTTGTTGCTTATAGAGGTATTAACTGGAAACTCAACACCTGGGTTTTTTGTTCACTTGATAGCCCTGGTGACAAGCATTTGAACAGTTTAAAATGAGATCAGTTAGAGGAACAGTATCCCTTCAGACACAAATGACAGCTTCGAACATTTTCAGCCTTTAGCGTCAGACATGCGCATGAAAGATGCCAAGAAATCATATATGAAAGCTGGTATTTTTTAAGCCCCATCTAAATATTTGTGAAAATATTTAACAAAGGGCATTGCTTTTCAAATTTAAACAACAGCAACAAAAATAAAGCTTTGAAAAGCAGATGGAAGTGCTTTTTACTCAAGGTAGAAAGAATCCATTAAAAATCTATTTCCTTATTTTCTCAGCATGCCTGATGGGTGAGTGTTTATTTATTCCATTTCAAATGAAGTTCAGAAAGTTGCCAATTTATAATTCCACACAATGGAGTCTTTAGACATTCAAACGAGCAGTAGGAATTCCTCCAGGGAGGCAGATATGTTATTTGTGATTTTGAATGTCCTCAGGTTCCCCTGTCTTCAGTGGTCACCTTCCTGCTTAATGTCTAACTGCAGGGTTGGAGCTTCTAGTCTATTTGTCTGTAAGGGACCCCATCTGTTTTGGATTCTCCTTTCTTAGTCTTTGTGAAATCACCAGAGTGCTTCTGTATCACCAAAGTCCATTTTTGGGCATGGGTAATATATACTATGAAGAGTTGTCTGCTCTACAATTAAACTGCCAAACAAATAATAATAACAACATAAAACAGGTGCTTCGTATCACTAAGTTCCATGACCTATCTGCTTAAATAGCCCTGTTCCTGACCTGGTTTGGATCTTCTCTATTGCAAATAATTTCTACAGCATTGTCAACTTTTCTTCATATTGTCATACAGGTGAATTAATTTCAGTTTTTTCAGCCAGATAATTATGTGTCGATTATTAATTGTCATGTTATTTATACCTGCCTTTGTGACATAGGAAATCTTACTTTCAGTGGGAGACGTCTTGACACTTGAACTGCATCATCAGTCTGCTGAGACTTTTCTGCAGCAGCTTTAATTCACCCAGGCTTGATTGGGGGTTGTTCTTGCTCGTTCTACCATCTTGAGCTGCATCACAAGAGCTTCCAATTTTGTCGACTTTTCTTCCCCCTCTTGAATTAATTTTACACTCTGATTTTTTTTCCCTATAACATTTCTCGGTAAGTAGCCTGACAGTCACTAGCTTTAATCAAGACCGGATTGCTAATCTCAGTTCTGTGGTTCTGTATCAGTCAGAGTCCAATCAAGAGAAAGAAACTTCGCAGTTACTGCAACAGAAAAATTTAATATAAAGAACCATTACTGAAAACTGTTGGGAGAACAGCTATAAAGAGGCCAAAAGAAATCTGAAAAGTATTTGAGAGTCAAAGGGGAACAAAGCAAGGGAAGGATGAACTCGAGAGGGGCGCAGAGGTCTTCTCCCAGGCTCGGTGTCAGACCTCACAGGAGAAGGTGTGGCTGTCACTCCGTGTAGGGTGCAGATGTTCTCTGGGGCGCTTGGGCCATAACTGATCAACAGTCACTGGAAGAGCAGACAACACCTCTCCTGGGTGCAGGTAGGCCAAGGTCTCAGAACCAAGGCTGGGGTGCCTGCAAGGCTCCCTAGAACTCTACCCACGGAAAGCCGCTGAAAAACCCAAAGAGCGATTTCCCATCGTGACCATTCATCCCTCATATTCCATTGTGCTTTTTAAAAATAGCTGTTTCTTAAATAGTGCTTTTCACAGGTGCTAGAGTGTCCTGTAACCCTCCGTCTTCTCTCTCTTCTTTCGCTGTGAACTATTTGTGAATTGTTCATAATTTTATTTTAAAAAATGGCAGAGACAGAAAAAAAAAATTGACTGTAGGAAGTGTGTTGTGCTCATTCAAAGTAGCTGAAAACAAAGCCACGATTTGATCTTCCGAGAGCAGTAAAAGCCGTATCTTCAGTCATTGCCACTTGCCCCATGAGAATCTGTCCCTGTCACCCAACCAGAAGCGTTTGCTTCTCATAGACTCTTGTGAAGCACTGCTCCTGTTGCTCTGGAGGGAAAAGGAAGTCAGGACACCGATCAGCAAATTCACCGAAACCCCTCAGCTGTCCTGCATGCAAGGCTGGAACAGGGTTCTTTAAACCAGGAACTTCCTATCAAAGAGGGTGGGTGCCACCCCACTTCGCCTTTCCTCTCTGCCTCAGGGTATTTCCAGGTCTTTGTTTAGTCTTCATTTTCTCTCAGCACAGAGGAGACGCTAACTCTGTGGACTGTTCTCAGGAGCCTTGCACTGCTCTCACTGTTCTGCTCTCTTCTCTCAGTTCCAGCCATCTGCCCGTTTCCCACTCATGCCCTGCGGGCTTTCTCCTCCTGAAAATCCTTCTTCTCCCCTTTCATCTAATTTCTAATCTTCCTTCTGATCTCAGCACAAGTATCACCCTCTCTGGGAACACGTGCCTGGCCTACCTGACGAGTCAGGTCAAATTTTCTATCAAGTATTCTCATAGTATCTTGAATGTCTCTTTTATAATATTTACCAGGAGTGCAGGTTTATACACGGTGGAATTTTTTTTTTTTTCATTCTGTCTCCTCCATCAGACCATTTGCTTGAAGAGCTCAGTGGCTCAGGTGTGTTTACTTAGATACCTGGTAACCTAGCAGGCATCATAGGGGACTAAGGTATCTATTCTCCCATCTGTACGCTGGTCTTTCTCTAGACCTTCTTCTTGGTGAGTCCTTCTTCCAGGTCAGCTGGCTGGCCTGGTTCTCCCAGCTCCCGAATGACTTAGCTTGATTTGCTGCCCATCCCTGTCACTTGGTGGCTCCTCGCTTGGTGAACACCGGCCCTCGCTGCTTGTTCCTGCTCAGAGCTGAGTCCTCTGACCCACATCATCTGTTGTAATTCTTATCAACTTAAAGGCTCTCTCTCACCTTCAAAGTCACATTTTCTTCTTTTTGAGGTACTTGTTTGAAATCTTCAGAATACTAAGGGGTGTGCGGGTCAGTCACACTGGCAGCCACCCTGCAGCTCTCCCGGCACCACCTCCTGGGCCCTGCCTTCATGCAGAGCCAGCCTCCTTGCCTTTCCATGATGGTGGTGGGGGGTGGTGGTGGGGTTGGGTGGGGAAGGGACAGGTTTCCTGTTTCCTCCGGTGCAATCTGCAATCCCAGCCCTGGGGAACTCACTCCCACCAAAGCCCCATCTCAGCGCAAATGAGGAATCCAACCCCCATGACCAAATCTCACCCACTCAGCATGTAGACTTTGCACATCTGGTTAAGATGATGCTCGAGCCCTGGCACACGCATCCCGGAGTTTCCGGAGCCCCGTTGGTGAGGGAGAAGCAAGCTGTAGAGAGCCGATGTGGTTGATGATGGAGGATACAGCCCTTAGGGGCGTCTGAGGAGCTGTCTCGAAAGGCTCTCATTTCCGTTATTTTATTTTGTTTTATAAGTAGAGATTTTAATTATAAGAAATTAAAAAAAATTAAGTTTAAACATTTACTTGGAATGCTTACTGAATGTGGGAATACTCTGGGAGTTTTCTTTATAATACATCAGTAGTAGGCTATCCATAAGTTTGAAAAGGAAAAAAAAAAGCATAGTTTGAAGAAAGTATAATGGCTAAATCTGAACAAAGGCCCAACAGACAGCATATTCCTGCTGTGCTTCTATTTAGATTTCTATCTCTAGAGTTAGCAATAGATAAAGGATTCTACAAGACTCTGCCAGTTCCATTGTATATAATCTTGAGCAAGTGTTGTTTTGTTTGTTTGTTTGTTTTTGCCTCAGTTTCCTCATCTATAACATGAGACTGTAACATGCGAATGCCATGCAATGAAGTAAAAGAGTTCACATATTCAAATGCTTAGTTAGAACAATGCTTGCTCTTTTCCTGCTTTCTTTATTTCACAAGCCTGGCATTTTCCATCAGGGTGTCAGACTCATCAAATATGTTCATTTTGGATCACCTCTGACCCTGGCAGAAGGCCTTAAGATAAACAGCAAAGTGTCCTTGAGGAAAAT
This sequence comes from Hipposideros armiger, assembly GCF_001890085.2. NCBI lineage: Eukaryota > Metazoa > Chordata > Mammalia > Chiroptera > Hipposideridae > Hipposideros > Hipposideros armiger. The sequence continues at coordinate 12,359,799 of NW_017731350.1, forward strand.
GTGCACAAATGATCAATTAGACAATTTGCAATGGATGTCCCCTGCTGTGGACATGAGCCTGTGTTCTAGCTTTAGTTGGAACATACGCTGTGCGTCTCCCAGGCTTCCCTTTGTGCTTTCAGAATCCCAGATGCCCAAGGAACATTCAGGCAATTAGGTCCTCTCTTTGCTTGGGTGACTGTGAAATGAATATGCTGTAGTGACAGAGCACTGGACAGGGAACTAACAGATATGGCCCTGCCATTGAGGCTTTGATCTTGACACTTTCAGAGCTTTGTTTCCTCTTGTGGGAAACCAGGCATCCGTGTCATGTGTTTGCAGAAGGGCTCTGAGAGTCAAATAGGATCATTATATAGATACACCTTGAAAATGATGGCGCCTTGTATGAATCTGAGTTAATAATAATGATTGGTAACACTGTTAATGTTATTACAATGGAAAGCAGACGGCGTATTACCCATTCTAACCTGAAGATGCCTGCAAGGTGGATCTTCTATAAGTTTAAGGACAGAGAGTGAAGGAGGTTTGTTAGTTTGGGCCACAGTGCCATCAGAGCCATGGCCACGGAGAAAGCACGTGGACCAAGGCATCCTGACCCTCCCAGGAGAGCCAGAAGCTCAAAGAAGCACCCGCTATACAGGTGTTGGAAGTGATTCTGCCAACCATCCCCGACAGCAATCACGCTGGAAGTCGGGGCCTGGAGATACTGCAGAATTTGCAGAAGCTGAAGCTTTATTGTGACCCCAAGGATGGAAAGAAGCAGTTACTGGGAGGAGTTGGGATGGGATGGCTTTTGACCGCACCCCCCCCCTTACATTCTTGGATGCAATAACTTTAAAACAGCTAATAACAACAGCCAATACTTACATAGCACTTTACTATGTGCTAGGCACTATTTATGTGCTTTAAATCTGTTATTCCTTTAACCTCTACAGCAACCCTGTGAGGCAGGTACTATTAGGATCTCATTTATAAACGAGGAAGCGGATGTACAGAGAAGTAAAGAAACTGACCCAAGGAGCAGAGTCATCAGCTGCAGAGCTAGGATTTGCATCCAGGCAGATTGCCTTAGAGCCACAGCCTTAATTACCATGCTCAGGTCTTGAGCTCAAAACAAAATCTTCCCATCAAAACTAACTCGAGGGCCAGCCGAGTGGCTCAGCTGGGTATGAGCTCACTTGGGAGTGCCAGCTCTGAGCAGCAGGGCGGCGGTTTGGATCCCACATTGAGGGCCAGTGACGCTGCGCCCTCTACAGCTAAGATGGTGAACAACAGCTGCTCAACGTGGAGCTGGGCTGCTGTGAGCTCCGTGAGTGGCTTGCAGCCAGCGTGAGTGGCCGGCAGCAGGCGACTGCTGCCGTGAGCCACTGTGAGCCACCATGAGAGGACAACTAATGACCAGCGACTGATCTGCCTCACCCGGGAAGAGCGCAATGATCATACCAACGTGGGCTAGTGAAGCAACCTCCTCCACAACTAGACTGAAGAGCAAAACAGCAATTTGTTTACCTGTCTGTTCCCCTTCCCTGATTCTCCAATGCTGTTCCCCTCCCCCAATTCCCCAATAAAATCTTTAAAAAAAAAAACCAAAAACTAACTCCAGCCTTGTCTTTTCCTGCTTCTCTGCTCAGAGCAGATGTATAGTATATTATCTTCCAAACAGAGAATTTCCCTAGGAACATGCTGCTTATTTTAGACTTGGTGCTATCACAATATCTTCCTAAATGTGTATCTTCCTAAATAAGCAGGTTCATTCATTCATTCAACAGATAGTGAGCACTGACTCTTAATTACTGAGCTGAGAGCAGAGACATGAAGACATGCTGATGGTTCTCCCGGTGCTTCTAGTTAGTACTCAGTATGATTCAGTGAGTGGATGACTCTGTTTGATCCTCAATGCCTGATTTTTATTTTTAAAAATTACACATGGTTCTATTATTCCTCGATGGCATTAAATAAGACAGAGTTTTCAGTTCCTTCAATTGCTCCCATCTTTCTAATGGAGGAATTTCTGCTCCTCACCCCTTTCTCAACTTGGCATTTTCACGACTGGAGTGTGGTAGGAATTAGTGGTCCAAAATATTGTGTCTCTAGCTTGCTCATAGACCAACTGAGCAGGCAGAAGGAAAGGTCAGATGACTTAAAGTTTGCAGTCGGGGTGCCTCAGCACTCTAAGCTGAATCCTCTAAATTTCCCAGGGCCTCCTTTATAACCTATTAATGCTGGACAGGAATAAGCCATAAGATGATATATTTTAAAGTTTAGGGGCTTCTATAGTGAAAGGCCCGGGGAGCCATAAAAGAAGTGTTTGTTTTATATGGAAGAGAGTGAGGTGAAAATCCAGCTCTCTGTCCTATATCATCAGCAATGGAGAGCCTGTGACCCCAGAAGGTTGTATCTACCAGGAAACTCTGCTGAATTTCCCTCTTTATTCCATTCTCATTGGCGTTGTCTTCATTCAAGGCTTTTTTTCATTTCTTTCCTAGATTAGTAACAACATACCAGTTATGCCTCTCTCCAGTATCAATCTCCTATGCTTAATTTCCATGTGGCTGTCAGATATTTTGAAATTACAGTTTGAATGATGCTCACACCTTCTCAGAGCCGTTGGGTGGATATTATCTTCACAGTAGAGTTGAAACACCTTAGTAGAACACGTTGCAGTCTTTATATTTTATGTCCTAATGAGATCTGGGGCTTCTGATCTTACTGTGTCCCTCTAAACGGCCCGAATTCTAGCTATCCTGGAGCAGTGCTCAAATATTCTAGTGGCCTCAGGCCTCCAAGCTTCACATAGGTTGTTTTTCAGCTATTTGAACATATTTAATCTGCTTTTCGCTTACCTACAACTTACGGACCCTGTAAGTGTCCTTTCATATGACTTTTTAATCTGAGTTGGGTGTTTCCATTTGGTTGCCATAATTCCTTGGGCAAGCCTACGTCGTTGCCTCTGTCCCACCATATTACAGTCCTCTACCTACACTTCTGGTTGCCATGCTCACCTGTAAACTGTGTGAGGGCAGAAGCTGCATTATTTACTCTATTCCCTAATGTTTTACACAGTAACTGACACAGTGAAAATGCTTAGTAAAAGTCTGTTGAGCAATTGGATAGACTTTTGAATTAACAAATTAATACGATAGCTATTTTCCAATGTGTAAAAGCTGGTTCAGATAACAGCACTTGATTACCATCATCCCCATCATGGGAGCCCTCAATGGCCAAAATGATGTTCGTCCAGATGCCCTGGGTTCATCTGCACATGCCCACAACACCTAGAACAGGTGATGTATGCCTGAAAATGTCTTTAATCTCCACCCATTTTTAAAGATATTTTGGCTAAGTGTAGAATTATAGTTTGATTTTTTTTCTTTTAGCACTTTAGAAATACCATTTCACTCTCTTCTTGTCAAATAATTTTTATCGCAATTCTTATCTTTGTACAGAAATAAAGCTGTTTTTAAGATTTTGTTTTTATTGCTGGTTCTCAATAATTTGATTATGATGTACTTTGATGTAGCTTTCTTTATGTTTCTTTTGTGGAGTACATTAAACTTCCTGGATCTATGATTTTATACTTTTCATCAAATGTTGATAACGTTCAGCCATTGTTTATTCATATATTTTTCTGCCCCTTCCCCTTCTCTGGGATTCAATTAGACATTTCAGACTACTTGAAAATTTCCCATAGCTTATTTAGGCTATATTTATTTTTTGTGGTCTTTTTCTATGAATACTTCATTTTCAATAATTATTATTGCCACATCTTCAAGTTTCCTGATCTTTTGAAATATTTAATCTACTGTAAATACTATCTTGTTAGTATTTAAAGTTCAGATATTGTATTTTTTTAAATCTTCATTTGGTTCTTTTTTATATATTTTTATTATGTCTGTGTTTTTTCTTTAGAGTTTTGTTGGACTCAAGTCATATCAGACTTGTTGATGAATAATATGTCCTACTTATAACATTTACTTTAATCATGTATCATTTTTTAAAATGTGCCTTTCAAAACTCTGTGAGCATTTCTTGATAAAATGTGTAGCTTCACCTTATTGTATACAACACTATCATATTAGTCACATATTTCATCACTTCCTCTCTGAAATAACACCACCAGTATTCTTCACAGGGGAAATACATATTTTACTTATTGTTGCTATGGGTCAGATACCTATGTTGATCATAGTGCAGTCATATAGTTCAGAATTGAAATATATTTGCCTTTAATTTGTAGAACTATATATCACTTATTAAATATTTTCATTTAAATTATTTGATATTGGCAACAGTCCTATGGAAAATCACATCCCTTTCTAGGATTTATAATTCCCTCGTTTACATTTGGGGACTCAGAATTAAGAAACAATAAGGGATGGCACAATTTTTATTATTTTACTGGGTTGTTTTTTTTTTTTGATACCCAATGTAGACTTCTATTTTTAAAAATATAGAATTAACTATATTAATGGGAGGTACAATAATAGTAGGAAAAATGTATTCATTCTGTTGTCACATCACAGGAATAAATAGCTGTTATTATACACCCCTTCTCTTTGCTTTTGTGCATATGTATGAGTGTTCATTATATTTACAGCAAAGACAAATGTTAGTGGAGTTTTTTTGCTTGTTTTCCTTTGTTCATGTTGGCTTCACCTTTTATCATAGTTTCAGTAATCTTTCCATAAGATAGCATCGCCTCTCCAGAGATGAGTCATAATGTGAGTTGTTTGCACCACAAAGGCTCTATTTATTGAAAATTTGATTTGAAGCAATCTGAGACTTCTGTAACAAAAGTGCGAATTCAGAGATAAGAAAATAACACTCTGAAATCCCATATAAATTTAATATATGAAAGGAACCCTCATTCAGTAATTATCGATTCTTTGTTGGCACAAATTCTAGTAACCTTGGTTTCCAGATTTCCTAAACCATATCAACATTTAAAGCATGCGATGTGAAGACGATTGATAACTGTGTCATCTTCACTGGGTATTTATTGATTAGATGAAACCCAGCAGTATGTTTTGCAGCCACAAAAATGTAGAATACATGGTCTTGTCTTCAAAGATCTTAGTATACATTTAGAAAAACTTGACATATATATATATTATTTATATATATATATATATTAATAATAATACAAAGTAGAACACTCAGAACATCAAAAGAGAGTTACAGAAGTAGTTTTCAGGTTTTATTGGACAAAATACAATGACAGACAAGCCTGAAATTGAAGAGTGAAATAGAAAGCTAAGACAGATATAACAAGCATAGCATTGAAATGTGAGGCCGTGTGATTTCCATACACAGATAAACAACATGGCTTCAACTGCTTCACGTCAAGTGTTTTTAAGGAAGTCATAACATTTACATACAAAAGCTGGTTAGCTAATGTGGTTTGGTTAGCCAATGTGACTTGGTTGTTATTGGTTAACTAATGTCCATATAGAATAGACAAAAATCCATTCCATAATAACAGTGATCTAGCATAGTGGTTGTAAGAATGGGCTCAAAAGTCATAGTCCCTGGGGTTTGAAGTCCCAGCTTTCTCAGTTGCAAAATTGGACCTATTTTTAACCTGTCTGTGTCTTCCTGTCTTCACCTGAAAAGGAGGTGATAAGAATACCTTCATCAAAGGGTTGTTATGAAGATTGAATGAAACAAAATTTGTAAAGCTCCCTAAAACAGCATCTGATTCATAGATGAATTTAAATGTGTGCTATTAAAAATAGTAAAAGCAAGTGTGTTGATACCACTTACCTATGTATGAAGCACAGTTCTAAATTTTTTACATCTATTAATTCACTCAATCCTTGCACCAACCCTAGGAGGGAGAGACTGCTATTATCCCCATTTTGTATTTGAGAAAACCTAATTGCAGAGACAGAAATAACTTACTGGAAAACCTACCTACTTAAGTAGCAAAGCCATGATTTTATCCAAGTGCTTTGTCCTTAGAACCTTTTATAACATTGTCACCACAATATTGTTCATAAGAGAAAGTATAAATATTAGGGTGACATGGAAATACAATGAGCCCCTGATTTCCTGAGGCAGTGATCAGCTTTTCGTCAGAAGGCTCAAGCAAAAGGAACCCAGTTAGGAGACTGGACTAAGTAACTTGTGTGATCGCTAATGATTTCTTTATTATAATATTGAACACTGTCAGTAAAAAGATTGTTTCATTCTTATTGTTTACAGAAGTAAATATGTGTATACCCACTAAAAGTATACTCTCAGAAATTGCTCGAATGTGGGGAGTGAAGCTCCAATGATCTTAAAAATATATATGTAAGTATAAATATATGATTATATATACCATTATATATAATTTCATGTATACACATATGAGAATTTTCCTCCTCCATCTATATAGAAAAACGTTCCCCATAAATCCAGAAAGCACCTGGGTGTAGTGACTGAACACAGAGTTTCTAACATTAGATTAATCTGATTTGAAGATGTACCTGGGCCACCTACTTGCATAAAATTATCATTGTAAGATGAGGAAAATAATAATACGTACATGATACTGTTACTGCCAGGAATCACTGAGATCATTCATTAAAAAGCATTCAGCATAACACAGGCAATTGGTAAATACTCATTAAACATCATTACTATTTTCTAAGTGAGATGTTAATTCCTTAGTAAGTGCAAAGGCAAACACACACACACACACACACTCACACACACTCACACTCACACACTCACACGCTCACATGCACACGTCAATAATAGCGATCAGTTTGTTAATGAAAATTAGGCTCCTTTTTGTTTTTCATTGAAAAATATAAAACCCATACAGAAAAGTACAGTTCAGTGATTTGTCACAGAGTAACTATGGCAAAGAAATACAATGTTCCTGGGCCAAAAGATTCTTTCTGAGTGCAATTTATGGCAGTGGAATCACTTTCTTGGCCCCTTTCAGGTATGATAATAAAAAAAATTGAACTTGCTCTAAATGTCGGTTTATTCAGTGGTTCTGCTGGGAAAATGGTAAAGGAAGAAAAGAAAGAGGGTACTGGAAAGTTCCTGTTTAGTTGGTATTATTGTGACTTGCTTTTGGTCTCCTGAGGCTGGCATATGTGTTAGTTACTCTCTGTCACACAGAAGCATGCTTGGTGGGCTTCTGAAACCTGTTTCCCCTTCACTGGGGATCCCATGTGCCATTCCTTTAATGCTGGCAGACAAATTTTCTTCTGTTTGCTCACTTCCCGCGCCTTCTGTAGCTTCCAAACACTGAGCAGTGCGTGTTTTTCAGGCTGAGGTCTCCTCTGCTCTCTTGGCGCCCCGTTTGAACAGGATCTGCTGCCCCGTGCACAGACTGCAACTGGCCTGTGTCAAACATTCTCACTTCCTTTGATTGACAAGCTCAGAGCTGCAGCCATGCGCTCTGTCTCAAGCATGGCCACCCAGCCGGATGCAGGCTCTCCATTTGGCTTTTGCTGCCCCTGTCTGCGGGTCAAATACCAGTTTGTTCTGTCTCCCAAACTTGAAGGAACGAACATGTGGTCTGTGTCATCCCTTAAAAGCTCCTGTTCCCAGACTTTCCTTCTCTTCAATGCTTATCGCTCTAAAGGAGTATTTTCCTAGTGTCGCTTCTCCACCCTTCTTCAGTGTGTGGCCAATGAAGGATGAATCACAATCATTTCCCCTGCCTCGTGCCATTTTCCTATATGTTTGTCTCACATCAGACTTCAGTACAAGGAATCTTTTGCCTTTTAGAAAGAGCAAATCCTAAAACCATCAGTTTCTAATTTTACCCTCACAACAAACCCTGATATAGTAATTGTTTGCCTGTTCTACAGAGGAATACAAAATGTCTAACAACTTGCACAAGGAGACAAACTAAGCGGGTACCATTTGAGCCCAGGCCTGACTCAAAGGTCTTAGCCCTTGGTCCTGAACTTCCTTCCATTCCATCTCTTTGTGAATTACCTCTCATTTACTCCCATGTCTGCATTTGTGTCTCCCATCAGTCAGTGGAATTCTGTCTGGCCTTAATTTATAGGCCAACATTTGGAGATACGAACTATTGGGTTGTCGGAGAAGTCATGACATATTTTTTTTCTATGTGTTTCGTTGCAAAAATGCATCATAACTTTTCCGACAGCCCAATAGTAAGTGGAACAGCTGGGCCTAGGACCCAGGACCCTTGAATTCTAGTTTAAGGATTGCTCTGCTATGTTTCACAGGCTTGACTGCCCTTTACCCGGGGAAAGTTCTTCTATTATGCACATAACTTGCATCACTCAGTTATGTGGTTTTCATACTAAGGTGTAATTAGCTGATGTAGAGATAATAAGAAATATCTAAAGTTGGGGCTCTCGATGGCTCTCATTATTTATACACTTTGAGATCAGACCCTACAAGCTTCCTTGAGCAGCCCTCAGGGCAACTCGGTAGGACTAGCCATGCGGTAGTGGGATGGTGATGGCCGGTATTGGGGTCAAGTGTGGTGGTTTCTGAGAGCTGTCAGAGTTTGGAACCACATGTCGTATACATGCCATGTGCTCTGGGACATATGGCATTAAATCTAGGGAAGCCTATTCATTGTAATCAATGGGAGTGAGTAGATATGAGAAAAAACCTGAATTCTTTTTCCATGAAAACCCTGATAGAAGACACAGTGTGGGATCAAAACCAGGGTGAACCCAAAAGGTCCAAGAAAATTGCTTGGGAAAGTTTCAATCTCTTAAACGGAGAATATGAAGATTTTACCTTCAACCAACTTAAGGGTATTGGGTTGAAGCCAGTGACAATTTTCTCATATTCATTTAATCTCTTGTGTAAAGGTAGGTTTTACAATAAATTGAATTTCAGAAATAGAATTTTAATGATGAGATAGTATCTTGGCTGTGGTCCTCAGTGAAATTTCACAGATCTCATCAAGGTGTGAATTCAAATAAATTGTGATTACACTAAGAGAAATCTATAGTTACGTTGTACGTATCAATTCAGTTAAATCTATAAAACAGCTGTCCCAGGGCTTGTCAGTACTTTGCATGTTTTTACACGTGTGTCCATTTTAGGACAGGCCACATCCCCGACGTCAGATACCAGACATGGTCATTGTCAGGTGTCTGTTACCACCTAGAGAAGAGAACTGCCAGATGGCATGTTGGGAATGAGGAAAATCTGAACAGTCCTCAGGTTAGCCTGTCTCTCCTCCAGACCTCAGCATAACTTACCTTGGTGGAAATTACTTGCATAAGAAAAACAAATGAGTGAAAGAGTAAGAGTGTTCTCTCAAATAAAATACTGGGCAGGAAATAATGATATTATTTTTAGATCAAGATTTCTACCTTGAAAACAGTTTTATTTGGAGAGCAATCTTGGTATTTCAGGTCAGGCCTACAATTGTTCTAAAGTCATACTCGTATTTTCCCAGTGAAGGGGAGTAGAGCTCTCCATGCTAGAGCATTGCCAAAGATATCCTAACTTAATGATATGCCATCCAATTGGTGAATTTTAACATCTTCATATCTTTTGAAAACCTTGACTTTCAGCACATTGCAAAATTAACTGTATGTTCCCGCTGATAATTGTAAACTCTCGAGTGTTGCTTTCTAGATGAATTAATGATCTAAAATAGAGCTCAGTAACAGGAACCGTTTGTAGTGTTAAAGTAAGCTGATATATAATTTTGCAATCTAATATATAACTTTCCTTAAGATATTAAAAACACATTTGTTTACTCAAAGAGGGGCGGTATGTTGATGAGGGGGATAAAACAAATCAAGGATTGTTAAGGGATCCTCTATTGTACTTCTCTATTTACCCCACAGTTCTACTCCTTTCCTTTGATTTCTTCTTTTTTAATTGAAAAAAATCAATGTAAATAGCTTTACTGAGACATAATTGACACACAATAAACTGCACATACTAAAATATGTAATTGGACCAGTTTTGACAAATGTATGGACCCCTGAAGCCATCGCCACAATCAACATGGTGAACATGTACATGAACCCCTAAGTTTCCTCTTGTCCCTCTCACCACCCCTTGGTTCTGCCACCCAGGCACGAGACTGGTCTGCTTTCTGGCACTAGAAATTAGTTTGCATTTTCTAGAGTTTTGTAGAAATGTAATCATACTAGCTGCATTATTTTTTGGTCTCGCTCCTTTCACTCAGCATAATTATTTTGAGATTCATCTATGTTTTTGTGTGCATTGATATTTCATTTCTTTTTATTGCTGATCAGTCGTCCATTGTATGGATATACTCATGATTTGTTTAACTGTTCATCTGTTGGTGGACATTTGAGTCATTTCCAGGTGTGGTTTATTATAAATAAAACTGCTGTGAACATTTGTGTATAAGCTTTAGTATGGACATATGTTCTCATTTGTCTTGGGTAAGTGCCTAGCAGTGGATGGCTGGATTTTAGAATAGACATGTGTTTTATGTTTAAAAACAAAACAAAGACTGTGAGTAAAGGCAATTTTCTTTGTTTTCAATCTGGAGATTTTAAATTTATTATTATCTTTTTGGACTTATTTCAGTCGTTTGGAACTTCCTCTTTTTCCTGATCAATCTGGCTATAGGTTTGTCAATTTTATTGATCTCAGATATTCATCTTTTGGTTTAATTTATCCTACTGTAGTGTCATTCTG
>NW_017731350.1:12376941-12379493 GCF_001890085.2 Hipposideros armiger
TTTTTTTTTTAGTTATTTTTTTTCTTTTAAGTAATAGCCAAAGCCCCACGTTGGGCATCTGCCAAGTTACTCATGACTGAAGGGTTTATGCATCCAAGCAGGAGATCATCAATATTCTTATTGAGTTGGGTCTCTTGATGAATTTACCTCATTTATCTCTATGACAGAGCAAAGTGATTTCTTTCACTTGGACAAACATTAAGGCGTTGTTGAGTATTGTCAAACTCAATAAGTCAATGGTAATTTCAGGAGAGAAAAAAGTCTTTATTTTAATGGAATCCTAACATAGGATCTACAGAAGAAAGGTCTGCACGATAAGAGCTTTATTGGTTCAACCTCTCCAGCTTTAGCTTTGTTTAACACTTCAGTGAACTACCCAGTGTAACACACTGCCTTAGACGTATTTAGCTCCTTTAGGTCATTTACACGTTTGCACAAATACCACAAATTAAAGACTTCAACGTGGGTCAGCATGTACTCCTTCTTAAACCGTACATATGGATTCTGATACTTCACGTATCCCTGAATTTATCAAGGAATCATTTCCCCAGGGCTGGTAGACATGAGCACATTTTTAAGTGGCACTCCATGTACTGATGTGCCTTTCAGCCTAAAAAATCCAGACAGAAATGAATGATGTCTTCGGGCAATGAGAGGATGTACCTTCACCTCTCAGTTTCACCCACTTTCCAATTATTGGACCCAGCCTGCAAGCTGTCCCTCAGAAAAGGACCCATCGGGCTTTCACTGTAACCCCTGCTTACAAAAGTTCATAACTCAGCTGCAGAAAGTCTCTCAAGGTGAAGCATGTCATGTACTTTTCCAGTTCCAGATGTAGATTTTAAAAGCATGGTTCATCAGATTTGGTAGAGGACATGTAACTAAAGGACAAAAAAAATTGTAAGTCTTCTCAGTTGGGAGGTCAGTCATGTGTGCCCAGTTAAGGAAAATAGGTCAAATATTCATGAATTTAAAATCCAAAATGTTAGTTTTCTTTGTAACTTCCTTTATCCCTTCCTTCTTTTCTTCCTCCTTCCTTCCTCCCTCCCTTCATACCTTCCTTTCTTCCCTTCTGACAAGCATTTTTTTGTTTTTTGTTTTTGTTTTTTAGCNTAGACTTAATTGTTCTTTTAGTATTTTTTTAGTGTTTTAACAATTGCCTAAGTTCCTGTAATGAGAATCTATAGATCTTCAGTCTGTATGTGTGTGGTAGTGGAGGAGGGTATATTTGGCCCCTTGAGGTCCAGGTTCAAGTGAAAAAATGTTACTCTTTCATTTTATAATATTTACTTCTTCTATCACAGCAATGGCTTGTAGTGGAAAGGGAATACTTTTGCATTTCCTAGAAGACAAAATTGAAACTCAGGAAGGACACATCATCAAAGTGAAATCATGCAGCATTTGTCCTTCTGTAATTGGCTAATTTCACTTAGCACGATGTTCCCAAGGTCTGTCCGTGTGGTTACAAATGACAGGATTACTTCCTTTTCATGGCTGAATAATATTCCACTGCATATATTACCACATTTTCTTGAGGCATCTAAAATAGTCAAACCCACAGAAGCAGAGAGTAGAATGGCAATAGCGAGGGGCTGGGGGAAAGGGAAACGGGGGTGGGGTGGGGTCGCTCTTCAGTGGGCATCAACTTTCAATTATGCAACTTGAGTAAGCTCCAGAGACCTGCTGCTCAGCGTCATGTTTACGGTCAACAATATGGTATTGCACACTTAAAAAATTAAGAGAGTAGATCTCATCTGTTGTTACCACAATAAAAGAAAGACACATATTTCTCTGTATGTCTAGAGGACTTGATCGCACTCTTGGCACCCAGGTGTCGTAGCTCTGAGCTCAGTGCGCTCCACAGGCAGGACAGTGGGTAAATATTGTTCTCGAAGCCTCTTGATCCCCTGGCTTCCCCAACTGCTTGGAACCGCCTCCCCTGAAACCTCAATGTCATGTTTAATTCTGAGAAACTGTTCAAATGATAGCTAAGATACTAGTTGCTGGGAACTCAGGAAGTATTGATCATTTAATAAGGTGCTTTAAAATATCTGAAGCCTTAATATTCAAAGGAATCAAAGCTGAAATAACACTGAACTGGATCTTTATTCAAGCTCTTCTAAAATCATATCATATCTGTAATGTAAAGAAAAGGGGAGTCTCATATATATATATATAGATATAGATATAGATATACACACATATATATATAATTTTTGTTATTTTTTACCTACCATTATGTTTGAATTGAGATTCAGTCATTGTTTGAGGAAAAGCATTCGACATTCTCTTTTATGACAAAATCATTATGACTTTGTTCGCTCTCCATATGGTTTGGGTAGAACATCAATTTTCTGGAAGAAAAAGTGTCTGACACTTTTAAGAAGCCACTTTGCAAATTAAAGAAATACTCACTAGAGAAGAGTGGGAGCGAGTGAGTTAAGGTTCAAGGAAGTCTTTATTTTCACTCACGTTTCACAGAATAAAGCACTCAAGGGGTCCAGGTTCCTGGAGCGAAAAATGCAGCTTTCTCAGCCTGGAAAGAGGACAAG
>NW_017731350.1:12382678-12383541 GCF_001890085.2 Hipposideros armiger
AAATGGAGAGATTATCCTGGATCAGGGTGGAGTTTATATGTAATCATAAGTGTCCTTCTAAGAGAGAGGCAGAGAGAGATTTGAAAACAGATGAGAAGAAGGTGAAGTGATGATGGAAACAGGAAGATCTGAAGACGCTGCTCGCTGTGAAGATCGAGAAATGATGTCATAAACCAAGGAATGCTAGACATGCAGCTCGAGAAGCTGGACCAGGCAGGGAAGGGCTTCTTCCCTGGAGCCGGAGGACGGGGCCCAGCCCTGAGGACACTTTACAGCCCAGTAAAACTGAGTTTGGTCTTCAGACACCCAAACTGTGTGTGAATAAATGTATATTGTTTTAAGCACTCAGTTTTTGTTAATATATTAAAACAGTCATAGGAAACCAGTACAGTGTTTCTGGGGTCTGAACGTTTTCTTCTGCAATTCGATGTAGCAGAAGGATGCTGGTCTGAGAGACTGGGGACAGAATCCCAGAACTGTCACCTACTCACAAAAACTATGGGCCACAGGCAATGACCTTCTTCTTCTGAAGCTTAGGTGTCCTGTGTACTGAAAAGCAGGGCATCCCTTTATGTTCTAACATCATCTACCTAAAAAAATTGCTTTATTGAATCTCTTACATGTTATAAATATCCTAATATCCAATCAGGAAATATGCAATCAGGAAAAAACACTGATACAACACATGCATTCCTGAATTTGTCTATAGACCAGAAATGGGACAATCTGTTCAGAGTAGAGTAGGTTGTCTCATGATTGTCCTGTTTCTAGATCAGAATCCAGCTCAGTGACACGCATTGCATGTCGTTTTCATGTCCCACTGGTCTCTTCTAATCCCATTCAGCATCTCTGTGTTTTGCATC
>NW_017731350.1:12386721-12387654 GCF_001890085.2 Hipposideros armiger
AGGAGAATAGGTTTTGTGAACTCTGTCATCACTTCATTTTGCCTCTATGCAAAGAAAATTGTATCTTATGTTCCAAGTCACAGTACATTTGTCCTCAGATAGTTTTACGGTATAGTTTCCACTACCAATTTTTTGTCAAAATGTTTACATTATCTGTGGGTCTGTTTCAGAAATTGACACTATTTGTTAGGCTGGAAGGAATAAAATTTCAGTGAGTTTACTTTATACTTTGGCTTCCTTACCAAATTCATATACTGCTTGCAAAATTACATGGTGTTGCAGTATTATGTCAGCCCCATAATTTGGAAGATCTGTTTGAGAATATCAAATTTAATTGTTTTTGTCTTTAAGTGTTTGGGGAAGTGACTTTGGAAAAAGCTAATTTGAGATGTAACCTTCATTAAATTGGGGAAGTTCCCAAAAAGCTATTATTGCTTTCTTTTTCCCCCTCACTGTTGTAGAGACTTCCATGTTTATTTTGCTTTTTCCATGGGGAGTGATTTATTTCAGGCTAACTTGTGATGGATATATTTTTCATGATTAAAATGAGTGCTTTTTAACCTTAGGCTATGGCAGACGGGTGCATAAATATGAAACAGAAACCGAGCCAAAGACTGACTTATTTGCTTTTTAATCCTGTCCCCGCCGCCGTATATATATATTTTTATATTAAAATCTCAGTAGTTTTCAAGAACTCTTGTTTTAATACATCAAATGTCTTGGTTCCACAGCCCAGTGTTTAATTTTGACAACGACATGAACTATTGAATTACTGAAGGGTGCTGCTCACCTGGGGATGTGTCTAACCCTGACTCCTGCATGCTGTTCAGCGCTGGTTGTTATAACCCTGGACCCGTAACCCTTCTTAGCAATACCAGGTGGCATGCTCCCATGTGGAAAGTTATAAGGACAGCCTCAAAGAATTAAGAACAG
>NW_017731351.1:0-4148 GCF_001890085.2 Hipposideros armiger
AGTCAATTAGAATTACTACAGAGGATTTCAGACAGAGACACATGCATCTTTTTATCTTTTCACTCTTGCATAGGCAGCTGCCCAGAGGTTACTAATCCATGACTGCAGGGAGGAAGTCTTGGCAGTGACGTGAGCCCTGCATTGACTGAACAGCTATAATCATCTGTCCAAATGTCTTAGTGAGAACATCAGACCAATCGCTCAACACAGCAAATTGACTTTCTTTTCAAAGCCATGTGATATATCTTGGTGTATTTAAACGGGTTGACCTCGGTCTCAGTAGCAACTTCCCTGTCATTTGACAATAGCCATAAGAAACATGGGGAAAGGAAATGAACATGATAAATGTTATTGACACTGAAACTATTTCCTAAAATCGTACTAACAATAAGCTTGATGGTCAGATTCTGCTTTTCAAAGTGTTCTTCAACAATGAAGACCGTTTGGAACTAACCCTTTAATATAAATATTAATTGTATAATCCCACTTCCATTTAAATATTTTGGCAGGCACGCAATATATTAAATTCAGTTAATTATTTTATTTGAAGTTATCTAGTTATTTATTAGAATATTGTCAGAAATACACGGAAAGCAAAAATACCCTTCGTCTTGAGCAAGTGGATGGGGCAAATCGCTAAATCTTTTGAGTAGGTTTGTTTTAGTAGTTGTACGTGCTATGCAATTCTGTAGCAAGCTTTGACGCATTGTAGGATTGAGCAAATCCATAAATCTGTTGATATTTTAGAACAAGGAGTAACATGTGAAAGAAAGGACATCTACATATGAAATGGAAGAAGGCAAGAATGAGACCTGGGTATTAGAATTGGAGGTGGCCTAGAGTTCTCATGATTTCTAAAATGTGTGTATACATGACATATGCATGTATGTGCATGTGTATTTATATATGAATATATGCACATTCATCTGTATACATGTTCATATAAGTATATGTGAATAAACTGAGTGTGGATATAAAAAAAAAGTGATATGAAATTAATGTTAAGTGATATGAATTAATGAAATTAATCTCAGAGTTTACTTTGAGCCAACCCTTAACTCATTTCTAACCACAAGATGCTATAATGATTTTGGACAGTCTTTTGGATAGTTTTATTCTAAGTTATATAGCTATGTTTATATCATGTCACAAAAAGAAAACCCCATCTACAAAATTCATAAAGTAAATTATTGCTTACGTTATGGGAAGCATGATGTTACATTTATATCTATATAACAGTGGGTTGTCAGAAAAGTCATGACGCATTTTTGCAACGAAAAACATAGAAAAATACGTCATGACTTTTCTGACAATCCAATATTAAGGAAAATGGAGTCTTAGCACTAAGGTTATAATTTGGCTCAAACATTCCTCTCTTACTTGGATTGATAAAAATAATTTATACAGAGTTGATACATAACTAATTCTAAGGAAGAAAGACAAAATTTAGCACTTAACTATCTTGGTATGTTATTTGAAAACTCATTAGCTTATTAGTTTGTATTAGGTTGTATTTTGTGTGTGCTTTAGATGTATGTTTCAGGTTTTAGATGGCCTCCTATCCCATATGGTCACAAGATGGTACAGCAACTCCACCCATTAGTTTGTCTTCACTGAATGAATAGTCAAAGCAAACAGTGAGGGTGGTCTTCTTCTCACACCTCTCCTCTTCTTATCAGAAAGAAAAGCATTTCCCTTTCTGTCCTGCCCCTCTCTACACAACTCCAGCTACAAGAGGCGCTGAGGAGGAATCTGCTGCTTAGGAAGAAAAAGAGAACATTTTTGCTGGTTAGAGAAAACAATGGCTGCCACACTCACCATAACAAGAAAGGACATCTTTTTGAATGCTTACAGAAATAAAAGTAAAGTGCGAGCTACACTTTTTGTGTTCTGTGTGTGCTGGTGATCCTGGAAGCTAGAGATGCGGGAATGTCAGCTTTCAAACTTTTGTAGCTAGTCAAAGATTTAAAAATCACAGAATAAACAAGTCTCCTTGATGTAGAGAAGTATTATGAATTTGGTTACCTTGATGACAAAAGTATATCAGTTTGAAACCTGTTTAGAAAATACATGTCATAGTTTTGAATAATTGATATTTGTGCAGTAAAATTTTAATCAATAATGGTTGATACAGCTTGTTTTTCCACTGTATAATATTTAGTTTTGTGCAATTATTAGAAAAAAATAATGAATCCATGAAATATGAATAAGTAAGGAACCTGGGTAAAAAAAAAAAAAAAAAATAAGGAGATGTATTTTAAAAGGATCTGATTAAGTCTGGCGCTGACTTATGCCTAGACAAAAATATTGTACTTTAAAAATGGGAAAAAGTATTGTCCACTCCAATGCTTTTTTTCCTCCCTGGGATTAGGGGAAATAGAATTTGGGGCTGGCATTTGGTGCCAACACAAATCCATGATATTTCCTTTGTATTTTGAGTTTTTCTATTTGACACTTGAAATAGCTGAACAGGGACTTGTTCGAGGAAAGATTGGAAATAAATTCTAGAGCTTTAAAAAAGGACATGTTACCTGACAGATTTGCATTGAACTCTTGCCAGTCATAGCTTTGTATAAACAAAAGTTCAATGAATGAAGTATTTTGAAAAAAGTTACCATTTACTCTAATTTGTTTCTAATAAATGCAAATTTAGAAGACTAAGAGTGCTCTTATAAGTATCACTCTCACAATATAGTGCATGCTTTTATATTGAACTAAATCTTGAATATCTACATTGGCTTCCCATAAGATCCTGAATTTTTAAGGCAACCATTTTTCTGGTATAACCATATATTTCAATATTTGTTTTAAAGTTTGATTGTTTTCGGGAAAATGTGTCATCCAGCTGCTGATTTATTTACTAAATAAGGTGTTTGAAGAAGTGCCCAGCAAAACATCATGTGCAAATAGGCCCATAACACATGCGTTTCTGAGTGATGGTGTTGATGACGGCACATTATAACCAATTACTCTATTGTCCTTTTTTTTTTCCCTTGGAAAGTACCATCTACAATAAATCATTGAAAGCATCTTATTCATTAGTATAAGTGAGATATCACATAACTCACTATAAGGCAGTCAGCATAGAATTTAAAGTTTATAAATAAAATTTGGTTGAATAATACATTTCACTGACTAATAAGGAATTTTAAAAAGCACTTGATTATCTCANGGCAGGAGGAGGTAGGTATTCCTGAGGGCCTTGAACTTGGCAATTAAATGAGCCTTTTAAAGTGAGCAATATTTAAAATATTTTAAATGAGCATTTTTTAAAATGAAAACCTCTGTGGCACTGGTTTGGGGAACACAAAACTAAAACTCAGTTTACATCCCAGCTTGCTTCTTCAGGGTGTTACTGTATAAATTATATGCCTTAACGAGTTTGATTTATTCTTTTATAAACCTATATCAGTGTAGAAAGTGGCCTGCTCTGCTTTTCCTATAAAGAGAAAGTATTATAAGCATATTAATTTTAAATTAAGCTGGATAACAAGATCTGTATCTGAAAAATGGGATTCATAGTTTTTGGGAAAAATTACAAAGAAGGTTTTAATGAGAAAATATTACTTCTCCTAAACAGAACTATGTTAGTAAAATGCTTAAACCATGTAATTTATAACACTTTAATAATACTAAAATGTGATGAATGAGGGAAACTTAATAATCTTTGGGATATTTAGAGGTTTTCTAATTAGATAAAACAAGCAATTAAATTCACTTATAAGGGCATCCTAGGAAGGATAAATTATTTTATTTTTGTAGATTTGACTGCACCATCCAAATTTGATTTTGCCAATTTTACTTTCCAATTAAGTTCAGAAATGACAAGAATGTTTTGCTGCTTATAAGTGTCATTTATTCATTTTTTAATGTGGCAATAAATTATTAAGCATCTACTATTTCTGCTGTCCTATGTTCAAAGCACTGGGTGTATAAAAGGCAATAAAACACAGCCCCTTCTGTCAAGTATTTCGGGAAGAAAGAATTCAATTAGCTTCACTGTTAATTGCATGCTTTCTTTGCTGGGGGACTTGAAGTTTTGTGCCTCCAGCAATTATCTGTCTGTAGAAGAAGCCGGACTGTAGTCTTCGGATCTCTTTGTGGATGTTTGTGATTGTGTTTGGAGGAGTATTCAATGCATTGTTAGA
>NW_017731351.1:7708-21712 GCF_001890085.2 Hipposideros armiger
GTCTTATACGCCGGCAAATACGGTACTTTTGTTCTACCGGATTTGCTTTTTTACAACTAAAATGTTATAAAATTAAGAATTATTAAAACACATACCATATAAAACTCTTAAATATTTTTTTCAGTGTAACCCAAATTCATTTTGCATTATAAGGTGGTATTAATTTGTCACAATCAATTGACATAGAAGAGCAGTATAGTTTTTTTCAGAAGGCTGTATATAATTTACTTCTGGTCAAAATGCTAGAAAGAATCCTAATGAAGTTTTTAATCGAAAAATGATACAATATAAATAAATGTTTCATCCAAATTAGTAAAGAATTCTTGAGACACATAATTCTGGAGAGAAATATCTAGTATTTGTTTGCCACTTAGTCACAACTATACACAATATATAGTTCCAAGTCCATCAACTAATATGTAGAAAGATAATAAAATACTAGATTATCCTAATGTTGACATTAGTGTTATGAACTAACTTTTCAAGACTGACATATTGCCATTCTAACATTTTAAAAATTATACACTGAGGAGATTTTAGGGATTCAAATATCAATAGATGTTTTTAACTTAATAGATAAAAAGTAAACAGAAGAATGATTTATTTTTTAGGTTACAGAACAGTATTAGATATACTAACATTTCCTAAGGACAACAACAACAGTCAATACTTTGCCTTCATGCTGAAATTATGAATTAATTTATAAGTGACTAGTTTATTTTAATATATCATTACAAAGATTTGCTATGGATAATCAAAATACCCCAATAGTGTAAAAATACAGAAAACATTCAGGATATACTTAAATTGTTGCATCAATTAAAAATAAAACTACATATAATGGTCAATACATCAGAAGAAAAATCATTTAGTTGCTATAATTACCAAATTGTCATAAACATAAATTTTGCTAGATATTGTTCTGAACTCTAGGATTCATATTCTATTATGAAGTATAATTCATAGGTCAAAACTTCTATGAAGAATAAGGTCCAAATGGATGTTAAATATGAATAAATATATCAGAAGGGGGGGTGATTCATGAAGACCTGATTATAATGAGGAAGGGGAGTGTACCCTGAAAATACATAGAATAAAATATAATTTATTGCAGAAGAATCTTAAGTCTTGATGCCATGCGGACAGAACAAACTTACAGTTTTCTCAAGAAACAGGAAGGCCAGGGGGAGAATAGCCACTGTCTGCCAGTCTGAAGGGAAGGGTGGTCTCGTGACCTTGACTAACCATTTCACATCACTGAGCTCCTGTTTCCTTAACTGCACGGGAGAGACATGATTCTGTCTTAAGTACCGCAGGGTTGTGAAGTGGTAGTGTTTGTCAAAGCTTATTGAAACTTGTAAATGGCTACAAATATGTGTTATTGTTTTAGAACTATTTGATAATATAGCTCAAATAGTGTGAACCCTTGTGCCTGGTAGATGTCACACCAAACAGAGATGTTCACTTGGTGAAGTGGGTAGGAGTTCAAATGATTTAACGTATTCATAGTTTAAAAGACGTTTTAAGCATTTAGCCATTTCTACCCTTCTCCACTTTCTTTTTTCAGTCTCAGCTTGCTGATTAATAAAAGGGAGTTAATAAAGCCTAATTTATAGGTTTTTTGTTTGTTTTTTTGGTAAAAATTAATTGAGATAATATAGATAAAGTATTTAGAAGAGTGCCTAGGATATGTTACCAAATAATCAGTAGCTTTAATAGCTATAATTGTCCATTTATGATAATTATGATTGTGAGATGTACCAAAATATAATACTCATATAATTTCATATGTAAAATTATTACTGATGGAGAGCATAAAATCATGCTATAAAGCCATCATCGATAACAAGAGCAATTAAACACACCAGCTATATTTGGAAGTTAATAATTTCATTAAATGAAAGTTTTGCAATAGTGGAGGCATTTGAATGCATGTTTTTAGGAATGTTATTTTTGATTAATGAAAATAATTAAATATACACACCATTAGTTTTTAATTAAAAAAGACAATCATTATTTCATAGACCTCTTGAATCATCACAAGCATGGTAGGTTTACTTGTCCAATGATACTGCCTCAAATAAAATATTTTTGCAGTTATTATCATAGTATCTATTTTTGTAATGGGTACAAAAACATGGAATTATATAATTTGATGAATGTGTATTTTAGCAGCTAATAATCTGTATTAAGGTTTATGGCTACAATGATGAAACAAAATTCCTTCCAGCAATAATATAACCCTCTAATCTGGGGAGAGTTGCCACAGATACACAGATATAATGTAATATAGTAAGTTAACTAAAAGGAGGGTGTACAGATTTTAGGCTGTAGTGTGAGACTAATTAAGGAAGGCATTTTTAATGAATGACCTATAAGCTAAGACTTCAAGATCTGTGATCCAGCCAGTCAAAACTAGGAGCATCTGAGTGCACTAGATGGTGGGAGAGCATGAGCAAAAACGTTACCGGGAGACATGAGGAAATGTTGGAGATGATGCGTGTGTTCACTTTCTTGATTATGGTGATGATTTCATATTAATATGTATGGTATCAAAACTGACCAAACAATACATGTTAATTATCTGCAATTTATTATTGATCAGTCATATCACAATAAAGGTGTAAATTAGTTAAAATGGTCTAACAATGGATGAAAAATGAGAACGTGGGTGATAGAGGGCCAACGTGTAATATCTATTGGGTTGTCGGAAAAGTCATGAAGTATTTTTTCTGTTTTTCATTGCAAAAATGCGTCATGACTTTTCCGACATCCCAATATTTTGTATTCTATACAAAGTTCATTTTTTTGAAATTAAAATGTCATCTCTGAAATCTGCACAGGGCCAAGCATACTTTGCAAGATAACTTACTAAAACTTTTGAGGAACAGATAGTTCCTATAATCTTTTTGCATTTCTGAAACATAATCAAAGACTCAAAATGTTTAAATTTATTTTTCACCTTTTAATTTTGAAATAATTTTAGGTTTATAAAAGAGTACCAAAGATGGTATAGAGGATCGCTGTATACTTTTCATTCAGTATCTAACATTAATATTTTTTATAACCACGGCAAATTTGTCAAAACTACTAGATTAGCATTGTTACGTTATTGTTAGCTTAACTACTGACTTTATCTGAATTGCCTCAGTTTTTCCACTGGTTTTTGTTTTTTTCTGTCTTATGATTCAATCTAAGGTCCTACACTATATTCAGTTTTCGTGATTCCTTAGACACCTCCAATCTGTGATGGCTTGTTCATCTTTCCTTGTCTTGCAGGACTTGGAAATGGGGAGGATTGCTGTTCAGGAATTGTACAATTTTGTGGAATGCTCACAGCTTTGGTTATTTTTAAGTTTTCTTATCCCACTGTGGTTGTGAATTTCTGGAAAGAATACCACAAAGATGAATTGTCTTTTTCATAGTATTATATCATATTAAGGGCATCATGATACCATCCTGGCCTGCTACTAGTAATATTAACCTTGATCCCTTGGATACGGTGCTATCTTCCAGGCTTGCTGTAAATTTTTCTGCATTTATAATTCATAAATACTATGAAGAGCTACATTTAAACTTTGCAAATATTTGTTTTTTCCTGAAATTTTGAGCCACTAATTTTAACATTCATCAGTGGACCTTGCAATTATGACTGTAGTGTTCTAATGGTAATTTTATATTTCATCATTTATTTCACATTTTTAAATTGGATTTATTCTGTCAGAGTTGTCCTTCTCACCCAAGTATTGATTCAATCAATTATAATATTTATATCAGTAAGGACTCATGGATACTTATTTTATCCAATCAGTCTAGAGCCAATACTATCATTTTTGATATGTTTCTTCAAACTGTTTGAGCTTTGACCCTGGGGGGCGCTTTCAGATTGTCTCTTTGGGATTGGTTTCATCTTTTTGTTGTTTTTAGTGTTTTTTTAATCTTCTCCCAGAAGTTGTTTCAGACTCATCTTGTATTTTACCTTCCCAATTTTGGAATTGATTGTCAACTAATTTTCCAAGGATGCTTTGTTCTTGCTATTGGAGAATGGTACTTAGAAGCTATGATCTCGGTACTAGGTATACTCATTATTACTGAGGTGTCGTCACTTGTAGACCTACTCAGTAAATAGAGATGGGAAATGTGTACTAACCAATGTGTGTGTGTGTGTGTGTGTGTGTATTTTCATATTTCTATACCAATCTGTGTGTGTGTGTATATAGTTGCATATGTATGTGATATTAATATGGTATATGATATTAATACATATGTATTGATATACATACATATGAAACTATATAATAAACACACACACACCAAAAAAATAAATAACGAAACAAAACTTGAGTTCATATCTGACCACAGTCCAGCACCACACGATCATTCTGTCATTCCCCATTGCCTCCTTTTGTTCAATCCTCGTTCGTATGCATGTAGTTTCAGAATTGGTAACCCATATGCTTATGTAGAAGAAATTTACTAACTAGAATATATATTTTTTTTACTTTTTGTCTTTATCTTTGCAATATTCAGTGAAAACACTGTTTTCCAAAGTATGTACGTCAGCTCCTTTACTCACTCCCTTTAATGTGGTTATATCATTTATTTGTAATATAATTAAATTCATTCTTCTACAATCTGCACTCCATTGCAGGACCCCCTGAGATCATGGTTTTATTTTGGACTTTAAATGTGCATGTAGGAAAATTCACTCTGTGGGTCCAATTCTACGGGTTTTGACAAATGTGTAGTCAAGTATCGCCACACTGTGCTGTACAAAGCAATCTGTCATCCTCATGTTTCTGCCTGCTGCCCGCTGTAGACAGCCTCTCCTCCACCCTTTCCTCTCCACAACCATTGATCTACTTTCTATCCCAATGTTTTACTTATTCCAGAATGTCATGTAAATGAAATACTGTAATGCGTAGCCTTGGGGAGCTAGCTGCTTTCAGTTAACAAAATGCATTCAAGATTTATTCATATTGCTGCATGAATCAATAGTTTATTCTTTTTTATTGCTGAGTAGTATTCAGTTACACAGATGTTATCCAGTGTGTTTACCCATTCATCTGTTGAAGGATATTTGGGCTGTCTCCAGGTTGTAGTGATTTCAAATAAAACTGGTATAAACTGTTGTGTACAGATTTTGTGTCAACATGAGTTTCCGATTCACATGGAAAACAAGTAAAAATGGAATTACTGAGTCATATGGCAAGCATTTGATTAATTATTTGCCAGTTTGTTTTCTTTTTTTAACCTCCAAACTCTTTTTAAATGGAATAAAATTTACATAAAATAATACTTATTGCATGGAGTTCAATGAGGTTTAAACATTTGTTTCTTTCTGCAACTAATACCCAAATCAACATTTAGATCATTTTGATTGCCCCAGACTGTTCCTTCATGTTTTTCCAGACAACGTCCCCCTCCACACAGAAAAAACATTTTTCTGACTTTTGTCTCAATAGATTAGGTTAACAATTCTATAAAATCATCAAACAAATGAAAATATGCAGGATGTACTCTTTTGTGTTTGACTATTTTATTCAAAATCATGTTTTTGGTGCAGATTCATTTGGTTTATGAGTTAATAAATCACTCCTCTTTATTGTTAACTATTTTTAATGAAATGAATTTACCACAATCTTTATCCATTTAATTTTTTCCCCCAGTTACTTTTGGTTAGATGAATAAAGATAAAATCAACAGTAATTGTATGCATATTTTTGTAGATAAACATTTTCACCTTTTTTGGGTAGATTCATAAAAAACAATTGCTAAGTCACAGTTAGGTGTATTTTTACTTTGTAACTGATAAGTAGTGTTTTAAAGTGCTTGAATCAGTTTATATACCCACCAGGAGTTTATTACAGTTCTAATTACTACTTGTGCTAACTAATATTGATGTTGTTTTTTATTTTATCTGTCTAAGTGTGACATAATCATACTGTGTCATTGTGGTTTTAATTTGTACTTTCCTGATGAGTGAATGCTTTGAACACCTATTTATTTCTTTATGGAACAGTCACACATGTTTTTTGAAGCATGTGCACAAGTGTTTGCTCATTTTAAAATTGCAAAGTTTGCCCTTTAACATATATGAGTGAGATTTCTTTATATTTTCTATAAACACTTTTTGTTAGGGAATATTTCTTTTGCAGTTATTGGTTTTCTCTTTCATTTTCATAATGCTTCATCTTCATGGGCAGACTGTTTTTTATGTTGATGATGTGTACATTTTTTTTTGCCTTTTATATAGGTTTACATTGTATCCTAAGAAAAGTTTACTGACTCGCACTTAAGAACATATTTTACTAGCTTTTATTCTAGAGTTTTAGTTTTAATTTTTACATTTAAGATCCATCTTGTTAATCTTACATTCTGTTACGAACTATAGTCATTACTAATGGATTTTTGTTATTGTTAATATTCATTCCTTACAATGTGAATGATTATGTCATTTGCAAATAGACAGAGTAGCATTCTTCTTTTTCAATCTTTACAAATTACCTTTATTATATTTTTGCACAGGCAAAGTCCTCAAGGCACAAGCTGAAGTGACAATGATACCATTTTTAGGGTACAAACATGCAATATTTCACCATTAATGATGCAAAGTACTCTATTTCTGATTTCCTGAGAGTTGTTTTCCAGAATACATATTTAATTTTGACAAGTGACAAGTGCTTTTTCTTCTTTTATGCAGATGGTACATTTTTCTTTAGTTTTTTAATGTGTTGATTTATATTGATTGATTTACAAATATTAAGTCAACCTTTTATTCCTGGGTATAATCCCTATAGCCATGGTGTACTAATTTTTTTATGTATTACTAGATTCAATTTGCTAATATTTTTTGAAAATTTTTGCATCTAAATCCATGAAGAGTATTAATCTATAATTATTTTTTTAGTAATATGTTTGTAAGATTTTGACAATGGGATTAAATGAGTTAGGAAATATTTTCTTATAGCTAATGAGTTTATTTAAATATTTGAAAGATTTTACGAATAAGGCTATCTGAGCTTTCTTGTAGGAAGATTTTTAATTGTGAGTTAATTTTTTTTTAACTATAGCATATTCAAACTCTCTGTTTCTTCTGATAATTTTGGCAAGTTTTGCTTTTCAAGTAATTGTTCATATCTTCTAATTTCCCAAACATTGACATAAAGCTATTCATAATATGTTATTATACATTTAATATTTATGGAATATGTAGTAATGATTCCTATTTTATTTCTGATATTAAAATATTTTTTCCTTGTCAGTCTTGCTGTATGTCTATCAATTCTTTTAATCATTGTAAGGAACCAATCTTGTCATTTGTTTTTTAATTTGTTTCATTGATTTTTGCTATTACTTAATTTTCTTCAAAGTAATTTAAGTTTAATTTATACTTACATCTTTCTTTTTCTTTTTTCTTTCTTTCTTTTTTTTTTTTAGCTGAGCCATCCTGCCACCTATTGGCAGCTCAGCGGCTGCTCAGCTCGGGCCGGGACTTGAACCGCTGTTGCTCAGAGCTCAAACTCTTGAGTGAGCTCTTAACCAACTGAGCCACTCGGCCAGCCCTACTTATACCTTTCTTAATGTAGCTTCTTTAGTTTCCCTTTATAGCTTCTTAAATTGAAAACTTGGCTTCTAGATTTTAAGACATTCTTCCTTTATAATATAAGCTTTTAAAAATATACATTTCCCTCTAAGCAAGGATTTAGTTTCATCGCTACTATTTTTGATATATTGTGCTTTACTCTTATTTAGTTGGAAATAGTTTCCATTTCCCCATGTGATTTATTATTTAACCATTAAAGCTATATATGTAATATGTTGTTTAATTTCCAAATATTTTTTGGGGGGGTCACTAGCTTTCTTTTTGCTTTCTAAGATAATTTTCTTGGGATTATAGCAGATGCTCTGTAGGATTTCACATTTTTAAATTTACAATAGTTTGTTTTATAGCTTGGCATTTCTTATACCTGTGTCATGCTCTATAAATATTAATTCGATTAATCTAGTTGATTGTATTATTCACATCTTCTACATCATTATAATTTTATACTTGCCTTATCTGTTACTAAGCAATGGATGTTAAATGCTCCACTGTGATTGTAGACTAATCATTTTTTTAACTTCAGTGCTGTCTATTTTGCTTTCATGAATTGTGAAGCTGTTACTTAGCACAAGTTTGGGAATTTTCAGTTGACCGTTTTATCTTTTTGAAGCAACCCTCTTAACTCTGGTAATACTTCTTGTCCTGAACTACTTTTTCTGACGCTAATGGAATTATATTAACTTTGTGAGTTTAGCGTTTACTTGCTCTATGTTTTTTTTCATGCTTTTACTTTTAAGCTTTTCGAGTCTTTAAAATGCATCACCTGGAAGCATGTAGTTGTGTATTGCTTTTTTTTTTATTCTAACAATTTCAGATTTTCCTTTTAATTGGATTGTATATGTACCAGTTACATATAATTTAGTTTAATTTGGGGGTTTAAAACTTATTTATTCTTTCTACATATTTTAAAAATTATTGCCTCTGCTCTGTATTCTCTTCTCCTTCTTTCTCTGCCGTTGCTTGAGTTAAATGAACACTTTTGGGTTTTAAGTTTGTCAGTCTATCTACTTTATTGGCCGTGTGTGTGTGTGTGTGTGTGTGTGTGTGTGTGTGTGTGTGTGTGTGCGCGCGCGCGCATGCGCCATAATTTTTTTATTGTTTGCTCTAGGAAGAGTGAGAAGTTTAGCCCGAGGAACAGTAGTATTAGGCAGCTTTCAATTGTAAATGTTAAGGTTGGGGTATTATGATGAGTAATGGTTCCCAACGATATCCAGGTCCAAACCATCAGAGACTATGAATGTCAAAGACCTTAGATGACAAAACTGTAGGCAAACAGTCGGCAAGGTTGCTTGTTGCAGATATGTTTGCAGATCTGTGTGTTAAAGATCTTGTGATGAGGAGATTTTATTGGATTATCAGAGTAGGGCCAAGTGACCTTATTGGAAGGATGGCAGAGGGGGACTTGACATCAGAGGACAGGTGAGACAATGAAACCACCCAGGTATGAGGCCACCCTACTGGCTCCAGAAGCTAGAAAAGCCATGACACATACTGTCCCCTAGAGCCTCAGTGGGGAGTGCAGCCCTGCCAACACTTCGATTTCTGCCCAGTAAAACCTATTTCAGACTCCTGACCTATAGAACTGTAAGATAATAAGTGTGTGTTGTTTTAAGTCACCAAATTTATGGTGATTTGTTACAGCAGACACAAGAGACAATTGAAGAGTGCCTTACATTTGGAATGTGATCAAATATTATAGAGCGTTAAACTTTCTAGGATTTAGCAGCATCAAGAGACAACATTAAAATGGAAATTTGATTAGTCATTTAATAGCCTAAAAAGTCAGCTTAGATGTTTGTTGCCAATGTAATGGCAGCAAAAATGAAATCATCAGAATTTATCATATACATAAGGAATACAAAGGATTTGATATGTCAGGAAAGAATGTGTCCATTATATGTTATACTTTACTAAAAAAAATTGCTAATTTTAGAAGGCAAAGGTGATTTATTATGTCAAAACAAATCACCCGTTCTGTTAAACTTAGCACACCAACAATATTTATAATGTGGAATATGAGTCTTTGTCATCTACTCTCTAATCAAATGAATCTTAATGTCCTGGACTTGTAGAGTGACAGAACTAGAACGATTCTTGGCCCATGCTCTCATTTGAGAAGTGAGGACATGAGGGCCCAGAAATATTAAATTCATTATTCTGATTTAACTTAGGAAAAGCCACAAATCAGTTAGCATGCATTTCTCACAAACCCTACAAGAGTGATTTTAGAAGTTTACATCATTTTAATATGGACCTTGGTGCCCTCCATTCAGGTGAAAAGACATGTTTCCGTCAGGACAACAATTTCCAGTCTAAGGTTTCTGAGAAGAAAGGGCTTGATACAGGTCATTTTAGGCTTACCCAACCATTGTTCCAAGAGTTAGGTGAAGAAGGTCAGGAAGAAATTCCTAAAAGGAGCGGATTCACAGACAACTAAGCAGAAGCCACAGTAAATGGCATCAGTCTCATCGGGATATTGTTAGCTGTTGAGGAGGCCATCGCCCTGACCTGTCCCCAACGTGGTGGTGACCTCAGCATTCTCAGCGAGAGCTCTCCCTTCCATTCTTCACTGCTCACACTAGCACGTGTGAATCTCGAGGTCCCCCTTCTGCGGGAGATCTTTCTCCACTGCCCCACAACTGACCTCCCCTTTCACCTGCTAAATCTGGCATGAGTGTCTCCCGTTGTCTGACCCAATCCCAGCACTACCTCATATGTGTGGGGATATAGAGTTCCTGATTTCTCTGTACAGTGCCACAGGGACCCTGAATGGGGTGGCACTGATGCTATGTTGAACACAGATTTTTTTTCTTTGACTTCATTGAAGTTTATGTAATTGTATTTGTGTTACTTGATGTAGCCTTTGAATAAAAAAAAATATAGGGGAAAGGGGTCAAAGACAAGGTGACAGAAGGAGATTGGACTTCCGGTGATGAGCATGTACTAGAATATACAGATGCTGTGTTACGTAGTTGTACAGCTGAAACTTATGTGTTATTAACCAATATTACCCCCAATAAATTCAATAATAGTAATAAATAGGGGGTTTCCCTTTGCAATATTTTGAGTATGCTGTTGGGGTTTTGGTACTGTTTTTGTCTTTCCCTATTACATTAATCTTTAGTCTGCAATCCAAATTTCTTCAAGCTCTATCAGCCAGGGGTATAATAGCATCATGATAACAGTAACCATAGAGGAAATCCAAGTTAACTCCCAAATGATCCATATTGGATTTCTAATGTGTACTCTAGATGGTCAGGGACCACACATGCTTTTTCAACATGTTAACATCCATCATTTCATCTTTGATTGCTGGTAACCTCATCAGACATCTTTGATGTCATGTGCTAATATGTTTGGTTCTCCTGTGGTTGATTCTGTCATAACTGCTTTTCTGTTCTGTGCCATCAGTCACCTGACTGAATTAGCAGGCAGGAGAAAAAGCATATCATACTTTTCTAAAGTATAAAAGAGCCTTTTTTCCTAAAGGCTTTAACAGTGTCAGAGCCCTATTTAATCTGTCCCAAAGGAGTTCTGCAAAAGCCCTTGGGATAAATGAGAAAATAATCTATAGTGCACTGAACTCAATCATACTTTTTTTTTCAGAATCTGCCATTTTTTTCTTAAATATAATTTAAAAATAATTAGAATGGTTTTGATTTGCAGAATTATTATGAAGCTAGATCAGAGACCCCTCATGTACCTCATTCCCGGATCTAACTATTACTAATGCCTTAGATTGGTTTGGTACACTTGTGACAATTAATAAGCTGACATCGATACATTATTATTAACTAGAGTCCAGAATTTATTAGGATTTTCTTTTTTTCCCGCAATGCTATTTTTTTCTGTTCTGAGATCAAATCTAGGATAATGCATCACATTTGACAGTCATGTGTCCATAGGCTCCTCCTGGGAGTGGCAGTCTCGCAGAATTTCCTTGTTGAAGGTGACCTTGACACTTCTGAGCATTGCTGGTCAGGAATCTTGTAGAATGTTTCTCAGTAAGGATTTGCCTGGTGGTTTTCTCCTGATTACACTAGGTTAATTCACCTATGGTATCACTGAATTATATTACCTTTCTTATCACATTATATTAAGGGTACATACTATCAGTGTGACTTATCATGGTCTTTTACCTTGATCATCTGGATTGAGATGGTCTTTGTCAGCTTTCTGCACTGTAAAGTTACTCCACCCACCGACCCCCCCTTTGATACTGTACTCTTTGGAAGAAAGTCACTAGGCACTGTCCACGTTTATGGAATAGGGGAAGTCATAATCTACTTTCTTGAGGGCAGAGTGCCTACACACAGTATTTGGATTCTTCTGCACAGGGTGTTTGTCTCTTCTCTCCCATTCATTGATTAAGCCCTGCTATATTTGGTGTGCCTTGTGATTTTTGTTGGAAACCAGGCATTATTGCATGGGATAATTAATAGGACTGAGGTAAATACTTCTCCACTCTTCCTCAGAGTGAGCCTGTTTCTTGTAACTTTTCAGCTGTGCTCTGCTATTGTTATACTTGCGCTCTGTTGGCGTTAAGCTTCTGGAGAAGGCGGCTTCTATAACTGCCCAGGTGTCCTCGGGCTGTCAGTGGGCTTGTGTCTCTGGCCTATGACCTTCATAATATTGTATTCTTGGATAGTTCCCCCTGCCCCTCCAATGTGACACAGGAAGGCTGGAGGGGGCTAGAGTGAAAGGAATGACCAATCAAGGCTCTGGGACAAGATTCTGGTAAAGTCTGTCCCAGGATTGTAGGTCTAGGTTAGAGAGACTGCTAATGGTGGCATTAATGAGAATTACTGTCCTCCTTCCTGTCCTAGAACCATGAGGAGCTCTTTCTGGCATCTTTACCATGGGAACCCAGTGGGTTCTTGAACAGAAATTCCATGAAAGTATGGGAATCCCCTGAAGACTGCTACCCCCAGAAGTTTCTCACTTTCACATAAGCCCACGCTCAGCCTCCAACAATTCATCAAAACCATCGCTCCGACCAGCTTACGGCTCCAGTGGCCTCTATTCCAGGTGAGGAGATCTTGACTATGACCCTGAGTTAACTTTTTCCTCTAGATCTCAGGGTGGTAGTGTGTCTGTCCTGAGATTTCGATTCTCTGATGCGTCCAAGAAAAGTTACTGATTTTTAGTTTGTCAGCTTTTGTTGCGCCTCTAGGGAATGGAATGATGTTTTTAGAGCTCCTTACATATTAGAACTGAAACTGGTTCTGCCGCTGTTTCTTGGAGCAACATTAGTATCTCAAAATATTTCTTAAGGGTGAATTTCTTTCCTACCTGGTATCCTGTCAAGGGCTTTTGAATTGCACATCATGGACAGGTGCTTTTTCCAAGGTGGCTTAGAAAGCCTTCCTCTTGGAAAGCAACTTTCAATCTCAACTTCCCTGTTATTCAGGTGCTTAGCGGGCTTCCCTGACCTTACCTCCAGGAAGCATCCCCACCCTCACAGGTTGGGATGTCCCCACGTGGCTCTCCCTACATCACACTGCTCAGAAACAAACAAAACCTAGTTCTTGGTAATAATTTTATTTATGGTTAAAACTTGAAATTGCTTTGAAAACAAAACAAGAAAAACAATATTCAGTGAAATGAAAATTTGAGAGATAGGAGCCATCTTGCTAAACTACAACTGAAATATTTTATAGAGAATATTTCTTTTTTGCACTGTGGATTGGGTGACATAAAGTCATCTTCCATCCCACAGTTTAGGAAGAGATTTTCTGCAAACTGGCAAAATCATATGACAAAAGCATGCACTTGTAAGAAAGTTAAGATTGTGTTTTATTTGACAGTCTTACATGAAATACCATTGTTGTATTTGCTTGTAATAGGGCCTGTGTAAAAACAAAGACAGTATTTTCATGCTTATTGTGTTCAATCAAAAATACGCTTTAAAAGTAAGAGTGCTCTTGTTTCCTTTGCTCGTTTGTCTGTTGTGCATGGAAAACTGTAAGTACAGCATTTAATTCCCAGTTTACTATAGGCCATTTACTTTGCCTCTCACTTAGAATGATTACTTAAAGAATCCTGGTATAGTGTTTTATTCATTGATGGTACTTGTAACTTTATATGGCCCCACTGAAAGCTCTACCCATGAGGCACAGGAAGACTAGAATTGACATTAGATCATCTACCACTTGGAAAATTATTTTTATTCTCCATTTGCATATGTTGTACCTTAGCAGCAGAAGAAATTTTGGCCTGAAACAGAAGCAAAAACAAACCTTTCTCAGAAGTGTTACTTTTTCACAAAATCACTAGGTTGTCCACTGCCTACATAGGATATTGTAGGAACTCTTCTTCCCTCCCTCCCTCCCTCCCTCCCTTCCTTCCTACCTTCCTTCCTTCCTTCCTTCCTTCCTTCCTTCCTTCCTTCCTTCCTT
>NW_017731351.1:21743-26076 GCF_001890085.2 Hipposideros armiger
CCTTCCTTCCTTCCATTTTTGTAGCATTCTGTTACAAACTTTGCTACAACGCACAGCTCAATTTTCCACACCTGCATCCCCACTAACATTAGTTTTCTGAAGTGTGAAACAGGACTTCCTGGTGGCATCCTCACATTTTACATAACTGTTGATAAAGCCACTGCTGACACTGGGAATGTCACTGTAAAATTCTGATACTTTTTGGAGGAAAGGAAAAGTGTTATCCAATTATTTGTTCAAAATATAGCACCGGCAAGTAACTGAGAAGGAAGTATCAACCTGTCAGCTCTTCAGAATTCATGACCTTCCAGGCAACTTCCTGCTCAAAGCCTTTAAACAATTTAAAAACTAAAAATTATTGAATTTGCTCATTTAGGAGACAAGAAGAAAATATCTATTCAGACAAAAAAGAGGAGATATGATTTAAATTGGTTGCCTTCACAGTGTGAATTCAGGACACAGTTGAAGAGCTCAGTTTGCATGGGGTCGTTCTCAAATTATTGTGCTCTGGAGGAATTATTTGGCAAGCATATCTGTAACCACTGTAGACAGTTGCAGTTTTCTAAATACTTCAGGACAAAAAATTGCTTCAGGTTGCATTTCTCTGATCACTGAGGGGAGCTGATGCATCTTTGGCCTGGTTTATTCATCATTTACATCCCTACAGTCAGTTGCACACCCTCTATTTATTTTTAAAGTTCTATATAGTTAATTTTAAATCCTCTATTTTGCCAGTGAAAATAGTTTATGTCTGATATTGGTTGTAAAAACATAATTTTACTCTAAATTAGCTAACCCGGGAAAAAGAGGAAATCCTTTACACAAAATTGTAACTTTGAACAGAGAAAAAATTGAGATCACTCTTTATATAATTCTATCTCTCTCTCTCTCTCTCTCTCTCTCTCTCTCTCTCTCTATATATATATATATATATATATATATATATATATATATATATATATATATAATGATTGTGATGCAATGCAGGTGGATCATGGGTTACTGTATGTTTCCTTTTTTGTCATGGAAAAATGTAAACTGTATAAGCAATTGGAATTATAGGATCGTTAATCGTGTAGAGACATATTTGTCCTGGAGTTTTTATAATCCTTTTACTTCTCAGAATTCATGGCATCACTTTCTCTTAAATACTCAGTCAAATGCTGAACATGCTGGGTCAACATTATAGGTATTTCTACAGTGCAGCCACTGATGTAAATTCCTGTATATGGTTTTACCACAACCACTTAGAACATTTATAATATAATTTCCTAAATCTTAGGCTTATTGACTGATTCTACATAGCAAATACTACATAAGTGAATGAGAGTATATTGGCATTGTTGTATCCTGACTTAAGCAAGCACATGTATCCATGTCCTCTAACACCTAGCAAAGTTCTAGATATGACTGTAAATTCCTACACTAAATATTAGCCACAGAAGATTAGTACTTTCTGTCTAGCAAATATTGAATATGAAGATTTATTGCTTTATGTTTCAAAATGTCTTCTGTACTTCAGAATATGTCTAATTTATGTGCATACATATTTTACATATACATTTTATTAAAAATAAAATATTACATATATTTAAAATGCTGGTGA
Organism: Hipposideros armiger; assembly: GCF_001890085.2. Classification (NCBI taxonomy): domain Eukaryota; kingdom Metazoa; phylum Chordata; class Mammalia; order Chiroptera; family Hipposideridae; genus Hipposideros; species Hipposideros armiger. Next base: position 23,350 of record NW_017731351.1, read on the forward strand.
GCAAAACTTTTAAAAAATCATTAAACTACTTAGATATAAAGATAATAAATATTTATTGAATTCTTATTATATGCCATGTATTATTTTAAGATGTTTACATATATTGGGTTGTCAGAAAAGTCGTGACACATTTTTGCAACGAAAAACATAGAAAAAAATACGTCATGACTTTTCCGACAACCCAATATATTAACTTATTTAATCTTCATAACAGCCTTATGAGATAGGTAATATTATTATCTCCTTTTTACAAATAGGTTTAATAAGATGCCCACAGATGTACAGCTAGTGAGTGTTAGAGTCAGATTTCCAAGATAGGAAATTTGCCTCAGAAGCCAGAGATTTTCATCGCTATATTATAGTGACCCTTTATATCCAGGATTCCATTACTTTGAAATAATTAGTTTTAATAATACTATGTAAATTATTAACTTCTAGTCTTCATTTTCTGTTTATATGATAAAATAAGTATGCATTATCTCAAAGTTTTTTACATAATTAATGATTTATGATTCCAACATTGCATTTTACCAAATAACTTTGTGTAATATAATTTTAACATGTGTAGTTTTGGCTGTATGTTACCATATTTTTGAACATGTGCTCAGACTACTGCTTTTTCCCTATATTTGTTTTAACATTCTTAGTGGTAATATAGAATGAATGAGTAGACAGATGGCGATCCCCAAAAGAGTTTACATTGCTCATCCCTTCTTATACTTAGGTGTAGCCAATGGGTTGTAATCAGAAAAGGTCCTTTGGTTCCTTCCATAAACCTTCTTTAAAAATGAAAGGCCTTATCTATTCTTATTTGTATGTTCCTCCTTTCCACCACATGGGATGCATAGAATATGGCTGGAGCTGGGTCAGCCATCTTGGACTGTGAGGTTAGCCTGAGAGGGGAGTTAGCACAGGGATAAGCAACGCAATGGAAGTAGCCTGAGTCCCTGAGGACTTTGCAGACCCAAGTCTCCATCACAGACCTGAATTTCATTTTTTTGAGTGGTTTATGTGAGATAGCAATCAACTTTGATTTTGGTTAAAACATTGATATTGTGAATACCTGCTACAATCAAACTGGGCTAAAAAGTCACTCCATACTTATCCAACTTTCTACACAAATAGAGATGGCTACTCTGCTAAATCAAAACTGAGTAGTATTGGCCATATGGTTTTAGCTGGGGAATTTTCATTAACTGTTCTTAAAATGAGAGCTATTCTTCTCCATGGCGTAAATATGATCACTGTGAGTCAATGTGCTCCGAAATTCAGAATGGTAGGGGTGGGAGCGAACTAGAAAGATAGAGTTTTTTTACTTGGATAAAATTGGTTGTAGATCAGCTTATAACTTAGTAACTGTTAACACAGGAGCTCAGTTTTCTCATCAGTAAAAACTGAAATGACCATATTTAATTTGTAGGTTTGCAGAGTATTAAATAGGATTGTGTGTACAAAGCAGCTAGCATATAATGAAAACTAGAGTAGGAATGTCTTGGTTCAATTAAAACAAACATTAATTAGCTGTTTTATTTGTGTTAATTCTATGAACTAGTTGGTAGTTAGTGATCATCAACAGAAAACAGAAGGAGTGGCATACTCTCTTTAATCAGTTTACTGTAAAATATTGAGTTGTCGGAAAAGTCCTGACACATTTTTGCAATGAAAAACATAGGAAAAATATGTCATGATTTTTCCGACAACTCAATAGTTTTCATAGTACAAATATGAAACTCTTGTTTACTTCCATTACATTTGAAAATATTACTAGCAGAAAAATAAATTCAAAAGAAAAGGATATGCTAAATGCATCTAGATGTAGAGAAAAGTAATAATTATACTCAAAAAGTATCTTGCTGAGGAATATCCTTATCAGTATATTAAAACATGGTAGAGCATGCTTCCATTAACCCCCAAAACCAAAAACTAAAAATATAGACTTTTTTTTTACCCCATAAAATTTTGTTGCTTAGATTAATTTTATTTCAGAAATGTAATTATATGGTCTTAAACTCCACACTGTGTCCAAGAGTCAATAACAATTCTGTTGTATTAGCTTCATCTTTTATTCCTAAATGTCATACAAGTATAATTAGTTGTTGATTGATTCAAATCAATTACATGCTTTAAGTAATGTCTGAATACTTGTTTATTCTGAAGAAAGTCAGAACTGTGCAGCTAGGAAGAGCCTTAGAGTTATAATTCTCATGTCAAGTGCATGCTATTTTATTCTCGTTCTTTGAACACTGTTAATCCATGTATGATATATTTGACAAATGTCAATTAACAAGAATGTACAATTAACCAAAAGACTCAATTTTCTAATTATTTTTGGATAAATGGGTACTAACTAAAATTTGTACAATAATTCCTATAATAATTTCCATAAATGTAACTTTTATTATTTACCTATGCATGCAATATGAAAATTATTTTACTATGCATACATTAAAATTTATATACTAATGTGAAATATAAATTATTAAGCTGCATATTGTGCAAGTTATTAAGCTATTATCTTTAAGAAGGGTGGCAGAAGGGATTTCCTGCATCCTATTTTAGTGATGGCTTCTGTCAATTTAGTTCCTTTAGTTCAGCAGTTGCCATTCGTTTGCACAGAAGCCCTTAGTCCCGCCTCTAGCTCCATTCTTCACTCCCAGAACCAGCAGAATCATGCGTGTTTCAGGCTTGTCAAAGCTTCCACTCAGTGCTCTGAGCACCAACTCTGTA
>NW_017731351.1:26103-35417 GCF_001890085.2 Hipposideros armiger
GAGCCTATCCCCTTTGTTCTGACAGCCTTATGAACAGTTGCTGTTTCCTCCAGTTATTATCTCTGTGATGATCCAGTTTGTATTTTTGTGCTCTAAACTCTCCAAAATGTGTGTAACTAATACCCTCTATTAATGGCTCTCTGCTGAGGTTCCTTATATGATTTTCTTTGTCCTGAAGAGATATGCTATGTAGAACGGATAGACACGGTTCTACACAACTTGTAAAAAAGCCCTCTTCAAAATTCAATTTGTATTATAGTCTGTAGATGTAGTATTAAACATCATTATATGTTGCATGAAACTCTACAAAAAAATATCTATCATCAGGATTAAAATGAATTTAATTATGTATATTATTTATTAAGAAATCTTAATATCAGTTTATTTAGTGCCCCTCCCAAGGCAGCCTTGATGTTACTTTCATGCCCTGTCAGGACTCATCAGTCATTTTAAGAAGTTCAAAATTTTCAGGCCATCCATTGGTTTTTTTTTCCTGATCTCATCTCCCACTCTTGCATTTTTGATTTGTCAGCTGTATTTGCCATATTTGATAACTCTTTTCTCCTTGTTACCCTTTCTCCTTGTTACCCTTGCCAAGAAGAGAGCTCATGTGCAGCTCCACTGTTACTTCCCGGGCTGCCTCTTCCTGTCTCTTTTCTGATTTCCCTTCATCCACCTAACTTCTAGGGGGTTTTTCCACTGTTTTTTTTGTTGTTGTTGTTGTTGGTTTGTTTTTTGCTTTTTTAAATTTACACTCACTCCTTTGGAAAGGAGTAAATAAATTATACACTAATCATTTGTTATCACTGATAATAGTTGGATTAGTGACCTGATTTTCTCAAGTATATCCCCTTTCATGTATGGTCACTCAGATCGCTGCTCAGCCCTGAACCAATGGTCTCCCATCTTTCTCCTTTACTGACAGGCTCAGCGTGTGTCCTGGTTCCTGCCTGCGGCCTTCTAGCAGTTTACGGCTCTGTCTCAGCCTTCCGTTCTTTCAATGACCTGCACATCAGCTAGAAATGAGAGACTCAGGTCTTTCCTGGGTGTGCTTGCAGTCCCACACATACGTGTGGACTTCCGGTTCCCCAGAAATACATTGGAACTTTTAACAGCCCCTTAGGGACATCTGATTTACAGGATTTTCACTTATGGTTTTTGGCTGCCTTCTTTTTTTACAACTGCTTTTGCCACCTCAGGCAGACATCATTTGAACATTTGCGACTCATTGTTTTTCGCAAATGCCCTGTGGGTAAAGCTTTTCCAACTGAAGGAGAACTGAGGCAGGTCAATTAATGACACGTTTGGCAGATAGGGTTTTTCCATCAAGTTGCCAAATAGTACAAGTTCACTGATAATAGGGCTTTCTGGAGAGATTTAAGTCCACCCTTCCCATTTCGTTGGCTGTTACTCACTGTGGTTGTATGCTAACTGGTTTTTGAGGATACAGAGCTAAGAAGATGGGGATGGTGAGAGGGCAAATTCAAATGCCACAAAGTTACTGTTCCTATAAAGTTTCAGCCATTTTTTAAAAAAATAAATGCTTATTAGATGGTTGCATATCTTTGGTTAATTTCCAAGGTCTGAAAAATATTTAATTTTGATAATTTTTTTTCTTCTTTTTTGGCATGAAACAACAAATGTAATCATGTACTGTTCTGGAGACTAGAGTAAAATGAAAGTCTCCGCAGGACCACACTCCCTCTAATGGCTCTATGGGAGAATTCCTCCTTGTTTCTTTCTTCCTCCTGGTAGTTGCTGTCAATCCTTGGAGCTCCTTGGCTTGTAGCTTCATCACTCCAGTCTTTGTCCCCACTGTCACATGGCTTTCTTCCCTGTGTATTTCATCTGTGTTTTAAAATCTCTGTCTGCTTATAAGGCCGCCAGATATATTGAATTAAGGCTCACTCTAATTATGACCTCATCTTAACTTAATTACATTTGCAAAGACCCTATTTCCAAATAAAATCACTTTCACAATTATTGGGGGTTAGGATTTCAATGTAATTTTGGAGGGAGCTCAATTAAATCCACTACTCTCTTTTTAATACAGTAATACCTTGGTTTGCGAGCGTAATTCGTTTAGGAAACAAACTACTCGTATTGCAAGACATCACTCATTTACCATGTTAAAATGTATTAGGAATGTTTGCTCATCTTGTGGAACACTTGCAAACCACATTACTCACAATCCAAGGTTTTACTGTATTTGCAGAATTTGCAGTTGTGACAACATTTTTACTTAAACATATTTTTAGCTGAATCTTATAAGCTTTGATATGTTGTATTTCCATAATCATTTAGCTCAAAATACTATCTGATTTCAGTTGTGGTTTCTTCTTCAGCTCATTGGTTTCTTAGAATGCATTGCTTAATTTGAAAACACTTTGGGATTTTTCTGGTTGTTTTTAGGTGATTGAATTTTCTGTTTCATTCCTCTGTGATCACAGATCATTCTTTCTATTACCATATTTTGCTGTGTATAATGTGCCCAAACTTTCAGGGAAAAAATCTTTCACTTTAGTTTTTTAATTCAAATTTTTATTTGTTTACATGTAGGTACTTGTTTCCTGTATTCTAAAGGAATTTTAACATTATTTTTTAGCATATTATGGTGCAAGAAATTTTATGTAACAAATAATTACAAAACACAAGAACAGATACAAGGTAAAAGAAACTTTATGTACCAGTAACAAATTTACGATATTTACACATCATAAAAGGCCAAGAACTCTTTGTCGTTCCAAGTTCCTCATAAATTCAACAAAACCAGTTATCATAATCCAGGGTATTATTTTGCATATGAAAATCACTATTGATTTCTAGAGTTACACTTTTAACTCATAAGCATAAATAAAATAATTAAAAACATTTACATAGATATTGAATTAGTACTACCCATGTATAATGCATATCCTTATTTTCCCCTCACAAATTTAGGCCAAAAAAAGTAAGTATTATACCCGGCAAAATACAGTATTTCATCATTTAAAGTTGGATTAGATTGCTTTATTGTCTAACATGTGGTCAATTTGCTAAATATATACTTGGAAAGAACATTGGTTCTTCAGTTGTTGGGGACATATTCTGCAGATGTGTCAATTAGGCCAATCTTTTTACATGTCATTCAACTCTTCTATACCTCAGCTGTTGTTTTTTTTTTTTAGTCCACTTCTTCTGTCAGTTACTAACAGAGCTGTCTTAAAATCTTTAAATATCTGTATGGAATTATCTCTTCTTTTCGTTATTTCAGTTTTTGCTGTATTTGGGGTTATGTCATTTGGTCACCTGAATGTAAAAGTAAGTTTGACAGTTTTTGCCAGTGTTCTGTTGCTTGTGTGAAAGGCTGGATTTTCAGAGGTCCTTGCTCCAAGCATTTCAAAAATTCTGCCTCTCAGTTCTTAGTTTGATACCTTGTAATAATGTGAAATCTCAGGATACCAAGGGACTTTAGATAGTAAAGATGTATGCTGTTTCTTCATTCCTTATTTGATTAAATGCTAAACAGTATACAGAGATTCCCCATATTACCTCATGGATTCTGGTAAAATTGGTACTTTACAATGACTTCAAGTTGATGTGGCTCACTTGGGGGTGGGGGTTGGGCACTGAAGAGTTTCCCATTACTTGAAGTAAACTTGAATAGGGATGAATGGATACCTGTTTCACTAAAGGAGATTCCATTTATTATATGTTTCTATGGAAAAAATACATTGGCTCTTGACTACATCTGATTATATGTCTTTTACATTTACTTGGACACGGAAGATGTATTTCTCCATATTCTTTTATGGTGACAGAAAATTAGCCAAACAAATGGAGTTATTTAGCAATAAAATAGTAGAATTACATTCTATATCCTGGCGTTGCATCTCCACTCATTTCTGGAAAGCCTATGGAGGTATTCGTATGCTTGTCTAGGGATAATACACATTAGTCACAATCTGCTAATTTCAACTGTTTCTAAGGAAAACTAAACAGTATATTCAATATATACTATTTGTGAGTGTGAAGGCATCTTTGGTCTAACAAAGGGGCTTTTCTGATGCTCTCTCATTGGTCCAATATGATGGAAATTCTCATAGATATCGAAGGTGGAACCAAATGCATACCAAGCGATCTATAAACGGAGATGTAGGCAGCTATCACTTTGTTTAGATCTGGCTTATTCTAATGTCATATGGTTTGTTTTCATTATTAAATTTATTGGGATGACATTGGTTAGTAAAATTATATAGGTTTCAAGTGTACAATTCTGTAATACGTCATCTCTATATCATATAGTGTGTTCACCACCCAGAGTCAGTTCTTCTATCACCATATATTTGATCCCCTTTTCCCTCATCTACCACCCCCTCCCCCCTTACCCTCTGGTAACCACTAAACTACTCTCTGTGTCTATGAGTTTTTGTTTGTTTGTCTTGTTCCTTTGTTGCTTTCAGTTTTATATCTCACATATGAGTGAAGTCAAATGGCTTTCAACGTTTTCTGTCTTTTTTGTTTCACTTAGCATGGTAGTCTCAAGATCCATCCATGTTGTGGCAAATGGCAGTATATGGCTTTTGAGATTCACCCAATCTATACCACCAAATTAAGACACTAAGGCTTTAGGACTAAAAATACAGCTTCAGGACTAAAAATGCAGTTGATAGTACAATATGTATTTTTATTTCCCTGGAAAAGCTTCTAGTCATATCTTCGTTAGGGCCACTAAGGGTTCCCTCACTCTGAGCTGACAAGACCACAATTGCATCGCCTCTCACATAGATTACTGTGATACCCTTCTCATCGGCCATCCTGCTTCCGGAAACATACAGGACATCGGTGTGTTAGATGGATGGGCATGAGTGACTCAAACATCTTGGGGAATAAACTTGCTAGTAGTCTCCTTACCATTACCAACAGTTTGTGATGGTAAAATAGGTACAATTCTCCTTATGTATGCTGAGCTAAAACTATATTGCCAACCTTAGAGTCATTTTTTTCATAAATCACATTTTTTTAATAGACATAAATGTTATGTTGTTTGTTTCATTAAAATCCCCCCCATGGCCTTTCATCATATTCCGATTATAATCCTAATTACTTTTCATGATTTATAAAACCCTCCATTATCCAACCTCTGACCACATGGCCTACCACTTTCTACCTCGTTTACTCTGCCCCGTGAGCCAAATTCTCTTTCATGTGGTTCATGAGACATCAAGCTAATGCATGCCTTTGTTTCCTTGGATGGATTATTCCTTTCCAATAGCTTTATGTGGTTTATCACTTCTCCTGATTTAGGTCTCTGCTCAAATGTCACTTTTTTTTTTTTGAGGGATTTCCCAGACACCCTATCTAAAACATCAGGCAGTGATCTATGTAAGAAGAAAATAGATAAAACTGGGTGCTGAGATAAAGATATATGCAATCTCCAAGGAGATATGACTTGGTGGGGATGTGAGGTGATGTTTAAGCTGAATGACAAGGAGGAGTCAGCTTTGTGAAGATAGTTTATGGATACTGTTCAAGGAAAGGATAGGCTGCAAAATATGCTATTCCCTTAGATTTTGACATCAGTGAGCTTGTTTCACAATATTAATTCTACCTAAAATGTTCTTCTTTTAGGCTTGTCCGTGTGTTACCCATCTTTCGGAATCCAACTTAAATGTCACCTTTTATCTGAAGCCTTCGATAGCCCTTTGATTCTGAAACGTCTCTGCTTCCATGTTCTACATTTTATTGGGTGTGCAGTGTTTACATGGGGTATATGTCTAATTGAGTTGTGTGGAAAACAGCATGGCTCTCATGTATATTTTCCAAAGCGGATTTGCTTTCATGTTCAGTCTGCAATAGAATGATTTTCTTACACTACAAATGATGGAACATCCTTTTCATATATAATCAAAAATGAAGTAAGTTTAAGAAGGTTCAACAGTGTTCTGATTTATCCCAAGACAGTAACTGCCATACTTGTCTGTTTGCGTGTATGTGTATATCTATGTGCACACGTGTGTATAGATTCAGTAGTTTGAAAATATAGACCATTAGATGTAATTTTATCAGAAGTGATAATCAAACTGTTAAAAAATCAAAATATTATCTATATTTCCAGATTCTATGGACCGCTTATATATAATTTACTTAGAAAAATGCGTGTGTGTGTGTGTGTGTGTGTGTGTGTTAGTGCACGCATGCACCTTGGCTTTCCTTTTATCCTGCACTGAGTCTGACTATCTGCTATCTAACATGGCAGATGTTGATAGATGTACAAAGAAAACAGTGATGCAGGGCAAAGCAATCAGAAGGAAGTTGCTATGGAAAAGTAAGTAAAACAGTCAAACAGTACTTTTAGTGTTTGATGATAACAGTATTTTGAACATAGAAATTTCAGTGTTTCAGACACATACAAAGACTAAAAAACTTTTTACAAAAAATAAAGGGGACATGAGGAGAGGATGCATTTCAATTCTCTTGATGTGTTGTGAATAAAGAACATCATGAAAAACAAAGTTTGTACAGCCAATGAAATGTAGGATGGTAGGGAAATCCCGAGGTGATTTCACTTGAAATACGGATTTCTGGGTCTTACCTGTTTTTTAAGGAAGAACTTGAATTCTACGTGAAAAAATTCTTTCGTATCGTGTTTACATCAGTATACATGTTCATTCTTAAATTTACATACAGTAATATAGAGAGTCTTATTTAGTGTTTAGGTTCAACCTATTTTTTTTGTCTTAAATCTGTGTAGTAGAAAGAAAGAGGGCTATTAATATTTATATACACCATTTCTTTTACTATCCATAGACTTTCTAATGATTTCCTGTCCAGGTCACAACTTACATAGAAATATTGTGTATTCTTATGGACTTTGAATGTGAAGATTCTAAGATACTCTCTTGGTCTCTTAATTAGGACAACCTGGATTCCAATTTACTTTCAAGTGATGTGACACTGTACAAATAATTGATGTTGCCTAATTATCCCTTTCCTAATAATTAAAAGATGTGTATCCAAAGATTCTAAAACCTTACAGTATGATTGTGAGGACTGAATAAGATAATTGATTTAAGTGTTTGCCACATAACTTTTCAAAAGTGTTGTCATCATCATGACTATTTTCGTATGTCCTCCTGCTACTTATTCATATATACAATGAATTTACATTTCTAATCCAAGAACTCCTAAATATTTGGTCCATCACCCAAAACCTCAGTAAACTAAAGCATTAAATACCAATGTAAGATAGTTCCTGAAGGACATTTTTCTGTGCTTAATTTACGATTATATGCTCAGTGCTTCACACAATGCATTGTACTCAAATATTTGCTCAATTGGACATAATTGAACAAAGCTACATTTTTACTGATTACATAATGATAGATATAAAACAATGCATATCTAAATATGTGTTGTTGTTTTTTTCAGAAAGCCAAATTCTGCTTTCCAAAAAAAATGCTCTTCACATACTTGTTCAGATTTTTTACTTGCTTTGAATCTAAATTCAATTGATCCATACAGAAACTTGCAAATTGCATAAAGAATAGTTTTATATTTAATGCAAGTGCTTTCTAATCTTTTATGCAGTAAGAGTTGTTGAAATGAGAAAACAGGAGTTATATTCAGATCATAGTGACAATGAATATAGTGATTTAGCCTGTATAAAGGGTTGTTTTGTAAAATGATGACAATTTAGTACCCACCAATGGAGAGCTTGGATTCTAGAATAGAGAAACTGTATGTTGTTCTGAAGGAAAACAATAGCTTTTACAGTTGTTTGCTTGTATGTTCGGTTTTACCTCGTCTTATTTATACTCCCTTCTGCATCAAAGTAATTCTGACATTACTTATATCTTCTATCTCTGTATTCTTCAATCTGTTGATACTTCATTACTTATTTTCCTTCTTCCTAAAATGCATTACTCAGTCTCTAAAAGATAAAATAATCTCCTTTGTCTTGACCTCAATCTTTACCATTTTCCTTGCAATGAACTTCCTTTTAAATAAACCAAGTGTTTACTTTGCACTTTCTCACCTTTCTTTCACTTCTTCTCACCCTGTACCTCATTGCTGTCTCACCACTCTATGATTATTGGCCTAACGAAGGCATCCGAATGCCAAATTCCATGCCATCTCTTCAGACATCATGTAGCTCAACCTGACTTTATTACTGAAGTCTGTTGATGGGTATAAAGAAAGACATGGATTTGGAAAACACACATATGATAGCTTGATCACTTGAAATGGTTGTCCTCAAGAGGTATTTCTTTCCAGCCACTGGCTCTGGCAGCCTGTACACAGGAACTCCTAAATATGGGGCCCCTCCTCTGAAACCTCAGTTATAAGACATTTTCCTGTACCCTTTCACCTTTTTCCTGGTACAACCCCCTACCAATGCCCTCACTCAAGAGCTTTCACTTACTTTCATCTGTATATGGGAACTTGATTACTCGTTTGAAAGAGATGATAAAGACTACGTTTACCTAAGGTTTAGATGACATTATTTCCCCCCCTAACCCCCTCTGAGCCTAATCTCATTTCACACTCGTTTTAACCAGTCATGTGACACATACCCTTTCGGCAAACAACAGACTGCACGTACAATGGTGGCCCCATATGATTATAAGGAAGCTCAGAAGTTCCTATCGCCAATTGTAGCCACCTTAACATAGCACAACGCATTTCCCACGTTTGTAGTGACGCTGGTGTAAACAAACCTGCACTGCCAGTCGCATAAAAGTATAGCACCTACGATTATGTACAGTTGCAGAACTTAACGATAATAAACGACTATATAACTAGTTTATGTATATACTATACTATGCTATACTTTTAATCATTGTTTTAGAGCATACTCATTCTACTTACAAACAAACAAACAAAAGCAAGTTTGCTGTAAAACAGTTAGCCGTGGTACTTCGACAGCAGACTCATGCATCTCAAGTTTACCACGTCTGTTGATTGCATCATTTTCTTTTTTTTAAATTTATTTATTTTTTATTATTAGTTTCAGGTGTACAGAATAATGCAATAGTTATCCTTTTCACCTCTCATACAGAAACAACCCCCCTCCCCAATCTACTTCCCTCCCACCCCTGATATCATGCTTCTCTATTACAATTCCACTGATTCCATTCCCACTCTCTACTCCGTGTCCCATGACTATATGTATATATATTTATAGTTGGCATACATTATTATTCAACATCAGCTTCAGAAATACAGTGCGGTGGTCAGGCCTCTACACCGACTATGAAGTGGTCTCCCTAACAAGACATGAGTCCAACTGGTCTCCTAAAAAATATTTACAACATTATTGATTATATTCCCCA
>NW_017731351.1:35465-42265 GCF_001890085.2 Hipposideros armiger
TCTCGTCCCTTCCCCTTCTCCTTCATCCCCACCCCCTCCCAACTGGTAACCCTCAGTTTTTCCTCTGTGTCTCTGAGACTATTTCTGTTTATATTTCTCATTTATTCAGTTTTTTAGAATCCACGTATAAGTAAGATCATATGGTATTTGTCTTTCCCTGACTGACTTATTTCACTTAGGATAATGTTTTCTCTTTTGCTTTATTAAATCTTGTGTAGTTTTCTAAATTCAGTGCTGCCTAAGTGTCCAGTGTTTATAAAGTCGGCAGTAATTCCAGTCACGTCCTAGGCGTTCACATTCACTCACCCTCACTCACTCACTCACCCAGAGCAGCGTACAGTCCTGTAAGCTCCATTCATGGTAAGCGCCCTATACAGGTGGACTGTTTTTTATCTTTTATTTATTTTTTATTTTTATATCTTTTATACCATATTTTTACAACCTTTTCTATGTTTAGATACATAAATACTTACATTGTGTTACAATTGCCTATAGTATTTAGTCCATTACATGCTACACAGGCTTGTACTCTTAACAATAGGTTATTAAATAGGATTATTATATAGGCTGTGCCATCTAGATTTGTGTAGGTATACTCTATGATGAAATCACCTAACAACGCTTTTCTCAGAATGTATTGCCGTTCTTAAGTGGTGCATGGCTGTATTTCAGGTCCAGACACTCCAGTCTTCTCTTGGTCCATGTGCTTACGATCCTTCTGCCTTCCTGTGGGTGTTGGTATACACTTTTACTTATATTTGAATGATCTGACCTCTCTCATCTTTCATTTCACTGCTCAGTCTGTACTTTCTTATCAATATCTCTCTTTCTAAAACAGAAAGTATTTTTCTTTTATTTGCTATGCACTTCTTTTTATGGAGCTTATCATAATTGCACTTGTATTTCTATTTCTGTGATTAGTATTCTCTACCTTTCATAAAAACAGGGATTTTATCCATGTAAGCTCTTTTTAGATCCAAACTCTAAAACATAGCCTGCCACAGTAAAATGGCACTGAATGAAAGAGTGAGCTCCAGTTCTTAACAACACAAGAACTCTTTATCCTACTGAAAAGAGAGTTGTTGTCTTTTGAAACACAGTGGATGGTCTACCTCCAAGACAGCAGTTGAAATTATTTCATTCCCTCCTTGTGCTATCTAGAAGGACCAATGCCCTCTGTCAAGAATAGATCAAATGTCTGTTTTCTAAAACAGAAAAATTAAATAAAATTGCATTCTCTTCTCCCTCCCTCCCTCCTCCACTTCTCTCTCTCCTTCCCATGGTTTGGTACACAATTAAATAAAATAATCTCTTTCCATGAACATGTATTTCTCTGTGTCCTTTTACACTTCCTCCTAGCTCTCTTTCTACTTTGCTAACTGCTTTATACCAAACCTTTTAACAAAATTTAAATATTAATATGATCAAACTTTTCTCCTCAATCTTGTTATGGTTTCAGTTATTAATACTTTCACTTATTTCTGTTTAGATAAATGAATAGTAACTTTCTAACTAAGTAAATATAGTTAGAGAAAACACACATACGTGCACACACACGTATAATGCAGTTATCAAATAGAATGTTTACTGACAGAATTTAATTTTTTTGAGGAAAAGAAGGAATATTTACTTGACTTGGTGATATTTAGGAAGCTACAATTCAGCAGTAATTTTCCAGGGTGATGTGTCTTCTCCTTAGTACTTTTGATCTTGTTCATTTCACTGGAAATAATGTAAAATGAGCAGGCAACCTGGCTTGACTGGAAATCCCAGTATTGGGGGAAGAGGACAGGCAAGTGACATGAGCCTAGTTCTGTGAATATATTTTTATAAACATTTAAAAATGTTCAGTGCTTGCAATTTCTCAGCACAATAATCCATCTCTTATGACAAGCCGTGTTGTAATAGGTAAATATTTTGTACAGTACAACCTGAACTTGTGACCTTAACTCTCAGCTCTAAAGTAATTGCACACTTGGGCATCTAGTAACCTTAAATAGTTTCAGTAGGTTTTCAAATTGGAATCAATAACATCCACCTATCAACTCCAGAAAAGGTATCGTCATCTACCTATCCACTTATATATTAGCAGTAATATAATAGATTCATATGTGCTTGCCCCATGTCAAGTGTCAAAAGATTATACAAAGATAAATTTTATGTAAGTGCTACATTTCATACCTAGAACATTTAGAAAGAAGATGTTCTAGGAAACAGGAATACAGATAAGTAGATAAATCTGTGAAAGACAGGAAAATGATGGGTCTCCTCATAACCTCCTCTCCCATACTTCTTTATACTGCAGCCAAAGTGATGTTTCACAATTCACATTTACCATAGGAAACCACCACTACATAAAAACAAGCAAACAACAACAACAAAAAGAGTCAAAACTTGCAATATCTTTCCATTTCCCTTTGGCTAAAACATGCAGACTTAAACATGGCTGACACACCATTGCAAGCTGTAGTCCCTGCTCTCTCTCCAGCTGTACCTCCAGCCTCTGTCAGGTTTGTAATTGGTATGCCCTCCCATCCCAACGCTCCTCTCCAAACACAGGTGGTTTACATGTTTGTTTTGGTTTTTCCTCACCTCACACACCTAGCTAACACATATACATTTTATTATATTTCAGTATAAGAATGTTTTTTCAGGGTAAGTTTAGGTCATGCTCAAAAGTGTTTTACACCCTTATAGCGCCTTATTTATATCCTAGTATTCTGTTTGTGAACATATTATTATGATTTTAGTGATTATTAATTTAATATGAGTTTTGGCACTGGGAGAAATAACTACTGGAAAAAGAAAATATGTGGACTTTAACAGTACTTAATTTGAAAACACAGGAGAAATAAATATTGGTCCAGAAAGGTTTGATTTAAGGCCTCTGTGTCTTATGCTGGAAGACAATAGATCATTGTTTGTTTTTTAATTAACCCAAACAATCTTTTAACATATTTTTGAATGAAAATATGATTCTAAATCTTGTGGTGTTACTCATTGTTTTTAAAATGTGAACTATAGAAATATTCAGAACAATGGTATTAATGTGAGTCCTCAATTTTAAAAAAATTGCTAAAAACTGAGTTTTTATTCCTATAGTTCTTATATTTCTACAATTTCAAGGTCAACTCTATAAGTTAACTATATGACAAAATGCTAAGAAGCAATAGACTTTGGTTTTATAGGCAATGGATAAAACTGAAGGTGCTGTTTCAAGAAATGCAATTATCTTATGTCATAACACGTTCAGAAATCCATGAATGCAATGGAATTTATTTTTCTCTCTCATTGTACTATGGAATATCCCTCAGCTAAATTAACTAGGGTTCTTATTTTTTTGTGTGTAAGCTCCATTAGCATAGTCATAAAAGGTGCTACTTTCAGTCAAATGTCAATACCTGGCAACTGCATTTGGTCAGTTCTGTGACATTACTTCCTAGCAGTGTCACCTCATAGGGTCTTGTTCTTGAAATGACATTAAAATCAATGCATTTTATAAAATTTAATAAGAATGTTGTGGCATATGATAATGGTGAAATACACATAGCACCTATAAGGAGTGCATATTTTGACATATTGCTCTTTATAATCCAGCATAATTTATCATTAAATGATCAACATGTTCTGTTCTGTTTTGTTGTTTTTTTCAACTAATTAAATGCTGCACCCAGGAGTGAAATTCAAGTCTGTATTTTTAAAATCAAACGTGTTTAATCTCTTTGTATGGTTGATTTTATACAAAGAATGTAAGAGAAATAATAACCAAACATGTACCCTTTTAGACCCTATATGTTTCCTAGTCTGTTTCAGTAAATAACATGTAGGATCGTGGTTGTACTTGTGACTACTTGCTAGACCAGGTGTCATGGAGAAGCCAAGATAATTTATAATAGCAACTCAGAATTTAGATCTTAATACTAAATTCGTTGCTGGAAAAATATTGCAAATTCGTTCATGCATGAATAATATAACACCTACCCTTAAAATGACTAAAATCTTAATGAATTTAGGGAATCCAGTAAGGGCCAAACCTCTTTGTCTCAACAGAAAAGTATCTTGTTAGAATATTAAACACTTTTTTTGCTTGCTTTAAAGACATTAGGAATTTAGAGAGATTTATCAAAGATGTCTGGAAATTAAGAATAGGAATAAGTGATTAGGCTGTCCTGTACATCACCCATTGGCACCTAAATAAACATATGTTCATGCAAAGTGTTAAACATCCATCCAACTCTAGGACCTAGAGTGTGATTCTCGTTCCAGAAAATATCATTAAGACCAAAGACGCCATAATGATTGTATTTTATTCTTTATTCAAATAAGTGCTTCTAGAGATGCACTCTTAGCATTTATCCATTTGAGTAAGCGAAGGAAAGCAGCACTCAATAATGAGAAAGAAAAGTGAATTCCTTTACATTAGAAAAGATACACATGTATATAACAGGAAACATTTTCAACAAGGATATTAGATATCCAAATGGAAAGAGTTATTGGAAAGACCAAAATACCAAAATAGTACAAGGGAGCAAATTGTTACTAGCCATAAATGATAGAAAGAAAATACAAATCTAAGGATTGGTGCCATGTTTCAGAAAACTTAAGATAGTGAAACAAAAACAAAAGGTTATTGTCATTTAGAACTCATATTCACCTAACTTCACTGAATTTGGAAAATAGAAAAAGTTTTTCCTCTCCGTCTCTACACACGCACACACCCCATATTCACACCTAAATTTGATATCATCAATAAGGGATATCTAACCTCTTGTGATTTTTAATGTTTTTCCTGAAAGTTTTAAGGACTGGGATATGATTTATAGACACGTGCTATAAACAGTGTTGTTTTGTGCACAGTGGGCATAATAAGGTTTATTGAATAATCACAGTATTAAATATTTTCAACAAATGTAATAAATAATAAAGTGAAATTCAATGAGTGCTTACTAAGAGTTAGGTGCTACATTGAGCACTTCATACATTTATTTTGTTACATCACCTTTAAACTTTACAGTATCTATTGTAGGCATTTTATCTGCATTACAGAGATGAAGGAATTTGGCCTCAGACACGTCATGTCATTTCCCCGAAGTCGTAGGACTCCTAAGTGGTAGAACGATTATTCAAATTCAGGTCCAGTTTCAAAGTGCAGGTGGTTTTTTGCCAACAAAAACCACAGAGTGGAGCAAATCTCGTATCGATTATAATTATGTTTAAAACAAATATGTGCATCTTTATTAAACCTGTTTTCGTACTGATTTGCCTATTTATTTTTCAGTAAATATTTATTGAGTATATTTTCCTGGAATTTTCACGTTTACAATGAAAGATATAAACATGAATAAAGAATTTCAATACAGTGTAACTCATGCAATAGCAAAGGTGTTGTGGAAGTTTTTAAATTAAGTGTTTTACTCAAGGTTGTGAGGTATGTGTGTTGTTCCGTGACAACAGTGTGTCGCAAAAGATCATGTGGTTGTCATTTTTGAAATGAGGGGCACCTAGACAAGGTTTTAGATATAAAGGTTAGAGGTCCCATGTTGAAAAGTCTTAGAACTCAATCTGAGGCATTTGGATACTATCCTAAAATTCATAGGGGCCAGGAGGACGTTGGCTTTGGAGAATTTTAGAAATTGAGGTGTATCCATAAGCAGCTTTTTACTTTGCATATGGAGTCCCAATATTGCATAAAGGATGTCTTGGAAAAGAGAGATTGCATGTGCCTTTTAGCCATTATGCACATGAAAATTAAAAGTACAAAAGAGAGAAGAGAGTTGAAAAGAGCCATACTTATATGGTAGTATCAAAAGGAATCTACTGAGGAGGGAAATAAAGTGGAAGGTTAAAAAAAGAGCCTCAATCCCTGTATTATATATACATACAACAGTATATCAACTTCATTAGGCTGTTAATTTGATAAACATGGCTGACTGCAATTTATATAGAAGAAACTAATGATGGCTTTGTTTACTAAGAATGGTTTAAAATGTATGCAGACAAAGGAGCCCTTGAAAGAGATATGAGTTCTTATCAATCAGGGTTCCTGGTGGAGAAACACCGGTAAATAAAACAAAACAAAACAAAACAAAAAACTTTAAAAAAAAAAATACTGGATAGCGGTTCAAGTCCAGCCCGAGCTGAGCAGCCGCTGAGCTGCCAATAGGTAGCAGGATGGCAGGTAGCAGATAGTTTGTAGAACGTATAGGTGTGCTGGATAATTGGACCCAGAAAATGGACAGGATCAAGGGTGGCTGGTATCCAGACATCCTCCAGGCACATCAGCGCGGCCAGCTCTGCCCTTCCTGCGCAGGTGCCCTGAAATCACTCACGTGTAAACGACAGCTGGGTTTTGAAGACTCAGGATGGGACACAGAATGTAAAAGTAGCACATTAATATTTTGTGTTGATTACATATAGAAATTATAATATTTTGAATTTATTGGTTTAAATAATACATCTTTTGAAGTTAATTTTACCTTTTTATTATTTTTGAATGTGACTATTAGAAATGTTAAAAGTCTTGTATGATGTTTCTGTTGGGTAGCGCCATTGGCTAGCTGGGGCTGGTGTCTGTGTGTGAATGTGTGTGTGTGTGTGTGTGTGTGTCTGTGTGTTTCTGTGTGTCTGGTGTGTGCCTGTGTATGTGAGTGTGTGTCTGTGTCTGTGTATCTCTGCGTGTGAATGTGTGTGTGTCTGTGTGTGAGTGTGTGTGTCTGTGTGTGTGAGTGTGTGTGTGTGTGTCTGTGTCTGGTGTGTGCCTGTGTATGTGAGTGTGTGTGTCTGTGTCTGCGTATCTCTGC
>NW_017731351.1:42425-54012 GCF_001890085.2 Hipposideros armiger
TGTGTGTCTGTGGGTGTGTGTGTCTGTATGTCTGTGGGTGTGTGTGTCTGTGTGTCTGTCTATAGGAAAGACGCAACAGGAATTCGGGGGAAATAACAACAGCATTGAGGTACAGCATTGGATTATTTTCTTTTCTCTCAGACTGACATCAGCTGTACCATCCTAAACCTTGATTCTGCTATGGGAAGGTACATAGAAGGATAAGAAAGCGTGGATGTTAGGTATAACTAGGCAATAAGTCACAGAAAGCTATAGGAAAGAAGAAATGAAGGGAAGAACTTTCCATTCGGAAGTGGTAAGAAGGAACACTAATTGATATGTGGCTTGGGAAAATATGGGTGTTTGCTGTCTGAGTAATTTCTTTAGTTCTTGACAAATTTTTCATCAAATTAGACCTGAAAACTAAATAAAATGCCTACAAAAACAATGCTAATGATGTGAGAAAAAGATGAAGCCAGGAATCCTTTAAGTTCACACAGTATAGTAATAAGAATGTGGGTTTATTTTTACTGTCACATTGCACTCACATGAATATGTGAAAAGGAATTGAGGACAGTACATGCAAAAGAGAGAAAATTCTAATCCTGTTACTTTTCATCAGCCTTGTAAAACACCAAGTAACATACTTAGAGAAAGAAAGAGTTTTAACTGTTGTGTGCAGGAAAACCTGAATTTTTTCCATAGCAGTCAAAACAGGAGCAAATGCTGACCTGCTGTTTTACACAATAGAATCTGGTTCTCCTTGTTATGCCCATTAAACTAAGAATCGCTGAAGAAAGCAAACACCTTACAAGGGACAGAGCCTATTTGAGCTCCTAGTTTTACCTTAGGCTGAAAAGGGGAAGGAAAACCCTTTCTAAGCTTTCTAAGCATATGCGTAGTCATCTTGCTAACAGGGAAAATCTTCCTCAAGCAAATTCCTGTAAAAAAACGTCATTATCTCCAGTAGCTCTTTTGATTATTCTGCATACCAATCCATCAGTCAATTTTTTGGAACAGTTTCAGAGATGACTGTTAACGCCAGTAGGGATTATAAAGAAAATTGATCCTGTATAAGCAACAGTTTGATACTCATCCCCAAAAACCAGCCTCTTCCACAAGTAATACCAGAACCTTTCCATACTTAAAAGCTATGGCAGACGGAACACAAAATGATTGCCTGGCCAGGTGATAGAACCCTCAAAGGCATCAGATACAGGATTGCTATTTTAAAGAGATAGAATGAAAATTATTTGATAGTCATAGATACTGCTCAGGTTTGAAGGATTAATAAGAAAAGAAAGCTCTCTGTGCTCTAAAGTATTTTCATTGTGAATTTCAAAACAGATGAAGAGTAGATTTAATTTTTTGCTTTTAGTGTCATAGCTGTCTAGTTTATATTTGTAATCATATATAAAGGAAGGAAAAGCTAATTTCAGGTCTCTTAAGTACTATGATTTAAGTATCAAGGCTGTAGATAATACACACAAATACAATTCCCTATGGTGTAAGTATTTGTTGAATGGAAGCACAGTCAGAGATAGCCAGCTGAATGTATGGAGCAAGATTTATCATCCCCTATTGTGTCTGGAGTTATATGGTTCTTTTCTTGTTTCTTCCTTTTTTTTGTATTGGTGTTTACTTTCCCCAGTTTTTATTGAGATATCATTAACATATAACATTGTGGTAGATGAAAGTGTTACTGTGAGGTAGATGTGAATGCTGACTGTCTCCAAACGTAAAAGTCATCAACCCCTACACTTATCTAAAGAGTTTGAGACAACTTGCCCTAGAATGTCTAAGGATTTTAACAGCTCCAATGGTAAACACAGGTTTTCTGAATGTAGTAGTAGATCCTTTGATTTGAGTTCATATGACTAGCTCAAACAAGCCCAATGCCAATGACAGTAATTATATTTCCATCTAGGCTACAAGCATTAAGCCATTTCTACACATCCCGTGCATGGAAAAGCAAGCTTGCTAAGCTGGAGCAAATAACAGGGCTTTGCACAGACAAATAATAGTGATTAATAGTTACTAAATTCTCACATGCCTTGCACTATGCTTAATCCTTTGCTTTAACCTGCCTCATCTTTAAAGGGAAGGGTGAGCTCTCACATTTCCAATGTCTACAGATGATCAAACGAAGGTTCAAATTGAAAGCATTTGACTTTGTATAGATGATCTTTTCATTTCACAACTGTGCCTCTCATTATAGGCACTCAATAAGAAACTAATGAGATGGAAATGAATCAATGAATGAAAGAACGGGTATAAAAATTCACAAGGGTTTATATTATTTGAATTTTACATATTTTTTGCAATTCAAAAAAAATACATGTCTAAGACTGTGGTTAAAATAATTTGTATCAAATAACATATATCAAATTTTTAACATTCATTTTAGTAGTTTTAACTAAACCAACTGTAACATTATTTAGAAAATAATCTTATTTCAATAATTTTAGATAATAAAATTTTAGCCTTCTCAGATAGATTAAATATAGTGTTTTTAACATTCTCTGTATTTGCTAAGAAATAACATAAATATAAATAGAAAAATCCATTTCTTTCTGGATTTATGTCTTACCTTATTATGAATCATAGTAAAAAATTTTTTTTACATTATAAGGTTATTTTTTCTAATAAACATAAAACATTATACATATAGCATCGAATATTTTAGGTTCCATTGACATTGTAGTAATTATGTTATGTATAAATTTTAAAGTGTATTTTATTGGAAATATTTGCATTTGAAGTCTTAGTTTTACCACCAAAGTTAATGTATGTAAAATATGTGTCATTTCATATCATAAAGTATGTGAATTATGACATGCATAAATATACTTAAATACTCCAGAATAAGCAAGAAAAAATAGCCCTTCTAATATTTTCTAAAATTTTCTTTTATTTTTGAAGATAAATCTAATATATTGGAATCTGATGAACATATTTGTTATTTAATCTTTGTGATAAATTTTATCAATTTTAATCATGAGCTAACCTTCTAATGTTGAAGGTGAGTTGCACATTGATTTTTAACCACTTAGTAAGAAAAAAAAAAAACACAAAAAGCACTTGAAAATTGAAATACACTTAACATAACTGTTATCTTGAAGGATGGGAATTATAAATTTATGTAATCTTAGTATATCATCTTAAATGTTACTTCATTCAATTGAGTGTCGAGAATATAATTTCACTTATGCTATATCCAAATTTATGTAAAACAACCTGACTTTTTACTAACAAATTGCTTAGTGCTTTTCAGGATGGTTAGTACAAAATTGCACTCAATTAATGTTATAGTCTAATGTTATGGGGTATAAATTTCCTTGCTTGAAAGAGTCTTGACTAACTGTTGATCTTTATTGTGTGGTAGGTCTTATGAGCACTTCCTGGCATTGTTATGTGGGTGAGTCAAAATATCAGAAAACATATCTGGAGGAGGTTATTAATTTGCACTAAAAAAATTCATCAGTGTTATTAATGCTCGTATTGTCACTTTTTGTTAAAGACATTTCCTCGTTTTTGTTAATAAGTAAAACATAATACAGTGCAAATTTTGGGAAATGCATTTGAATTTCATAATTTAAAAAATCAATTCAGTTGCCTTGTAACCTATGGTCATGAGTTTAAAACAGTATTGAAAATAATGAAAATAATTTGTTCTTTCTTGATTTTAATATTTATCACTCTTTGGCATTATGTTGTAATGTTTATATACCTAAGATTTCTAACTTTGGTTAAATCAGCTAATCAGTTCATTGTTGAGAAAAAACTTTTTAAATTTTTTTCCAGTTCCCTCCATATTCCCCAAATATCAGTTTTAATTACTGAATAAAGAATTTTGTTTCAGTGAGCTTAACTATCCTTTGGGTAAGGTTTTATAACCCAATAACTTTGTCTTAAGTAGAGATTTTTCTCACTGTCAGAAGCATATTTAAAACATAAATCTGCCTCTTCAATAATCTGCTTATTTTTGAACTCTACACAGTCAATGATGAAAAACT
Source organism: Hipposideros armiger (assembly GCF_001890085.2). Taxonomy (NCBI): domain Eukaryota; kingdom Metazoa; phylum Chordata; class Mammalia; order Chiroptera; family Hipposideridae; genus Hipposideros; species Hipposideros armiger. The sequence continues at coordinate 46,421 of NW_017731351.1, forward strand.
ATAATTAAAAAAATTGTTTTTGAGATTCAGTTATTTGATTTTGCTCTAAATACAAAATTGTCTTTAAAAGTGATATAAAGCAGTAATGCTCAAAAAAGAATACAAGATTTTGAAAAAGACGCAGATTTCCCAATGACCTGAAAGAACAGATGTACAATCGGAATCACTTTGGGAGTATTGACACTCCAGAGATACAGGCAGTCGGTTTTTCCATCCCCTGTTACTCTTGTGAGAACAAATCTCTAAATGCATTCTACAGAGTTGGCAAGTCAATAACCCATGCAAGGCCCATTTGGGGAAAACAGGAGAGCAGAATCATAATGGAGGAAGTAATAGTAACTGGGTATCAACTACATTCCCTGCTTACAAGGAGAAATGCATTCCATCAAAGAATTGTGAATATTTTATCATTGGCCTGTCTATGTGTACATAGAAATAGGCATAACACTGCTTTGGAGAACTAGTGACAAATTAATGCTGCATAATAATTAATACTAAATGTGTTTTGCCGATTAATTTGTGGGTCGGCCATGGCTCTGCTGGGCTCAGTTTAAAGCTCAGCTGGGCTTTATTGAAAGCTTTGCATTTGATTCCTGTCACATCCACCTGTCCGTCCATTCTCTTGGAGCCATAGCTATCTGGAGCATGTTCTTCTCAAAGTGAAGGGCAAAGGCAAGCACTGTGAGTGCACTTAGCGCGTGTACTCCGGTCACGTCTCCACATTTTCATTGGCTAACGCAAGTCGTAGGACCATATCCCCAGTCGGTGGATTGGGGGAATTGAACCCGCTGACCAGAGGGGTAGGCAGAGAGAAGGCGAAGAATGAGGAGGGGTTGTGAGCAAGCGATCTGACTCTGCCCTGTTGTTCACAATTATTACTTTCCCTTCTATTTGCAAAATACATTTATTTCTTCCTCAAATCACCAGAAAACCTTATCTCATCTGGCAATACCCTCGTCCGAAGCTGTAGTAAAGATGAACGAAGATAAATAAAGCAACTAGTACTTGTCCTCAGAAATAGGAGTTATATTCTGATTCTATTAATATTAGTCGTAAGAATGATAAACAGGATAACTATTATAACATTCATACAATTAAACACCATTCTGGTTCTGTATATTTACCTGAAACATTATCATTTTGCTCGATTAGGGAGTATTTTATTGAACTGTTTTAATAATCTAATAATACCCTATTTGTTACTTATAAGCACAGTAACTCCTGAAGGAGGGAAAAAAGGGAATTGTGTGAAGTGAGTTAGACAGATGCCTTGAGACTTAACTGTGAAGTAGAATTGATTCCCAAGGAGTGCCAGATTTCTGGAAACACAGTAAGTGAAATTTGACTTAAAATGAATCTTACTCCTGTAATGTACTCCAGAAAGATCACACACACGTGCGCGCACACACACACACACACACACACACACACACACACAATCTCTAGCAAATATATATTTACGCGCATGTGACTTCAAACACAATCTACTTGCATTAAAAAAAAAACATGATAGAACTATTGAGAATGAATAAGGAATACAGAAAGCACAATTAGCGGCCAACGGTAATATTGCTCAGTTTTTTAAATGATTTCGCTTTCACAACCCATACAATAATACAAATGCTATTTGATCCTTTGGTTGTGCCATAATCCGCTAGCTTTCAAGTGATTACAGTTTTTCCTGTTTCTCCCCTTTTCTTTGCTTTCCCTCTCCCAGCTGCCAGATGGGGATGCTCACGCTGGCCTCCCCACCTCATCAACATCTCTGCTTAACTTCTAGTGAGCACTGAGTGCTCCATTACCCATTGCCTTCTGCCCCATTTGATCCAGGCACATTCGCCACTTTGATGCCTGCACAACACAAACAAGGTGCCCTAATCAAAGCTTCCCTGTTCCATCCCACGAGAGCCTCTCATCACCGCCGCAGTTTCAAATCTGGTGCACAACATGACCACTTCGTTTTGTTCCCTTTGATCCTATCCGGCTGACACTTTGATCCGTGCATGGCACTAACGGGACTCATCAAAGCTTTCATGCTTTTGTTTTTGACAGGCAGCGACAAAGACTCCAGAAAGAGGAGGACCTTTTTCTTTTCCTGTTTCTGTTTAATTTTCAGTAGCAGTGGTTTTCTGTTTAATGCTTGTCCCAGAATATGTTCATGGATGTTATTGGTGTTGTATTTTAAAATGTATACTTAATGGAAACTATTAGTGGTGTGTAAAGCAGCTGTGCTGATGTGAACTCAAATATTTTCGATCTCCATCTTGGGAAAAGATACTTATTCTAATGAGCTTTATCTGAAAATATTTTTGGTCCTACTGTGATGTAATTAGAAACACTTCTGCATGTGCTATAAGTATACTGACTGTCCAAGTTAAGAATGGAGTATTGCTCATGATTAGAAGATTAGATTTGGCTTGCTTCAGTTCTTGCTTACACTTATTTATTTCAGGCCTGGTGTACATATTTGATGTGTATATTTTACTGCATAGCTTATTTATGTGCTGTATAAAATTATATTCATCCAATGATCTATTTAACTTTTAAAGCACAGGGGAAGTAAAAGCCCTGGGAGTCATGTAAAATCACCAAGGACTCCATTTTTCTTAAGTCCCCTAATTCCTAAATCTTAATAACGTAGATTCCCCAACTCCAAAGGAGTTATGAAGGGAACTTTGTATTCTAATTGATAAGTTTCTAGGGCTTCAATATGGGCAGTAAATGCTAAAAGTTGGTCTCTTGGAGAGGCACCATATTAGGCTGTCTGTAAAAGAAAAGGGTGTCATCAATGACCACTGATAATGTCGCTTTATACCATTATTTTCTGTATCAGTTGTAAAACTGAACATGATGTTACTATTTTTACTGTCTCAGGCTCTAAGAATATGAGAAACAAAATGATTGGGAGGTAAATTATTACCAAGAAGCATCACCATGCATATACGAATGATCTCTGGAGATTTTTAGACATTAAACAGAAGAAACCACAAAACTGGTAGAAACTTAGGTTAAGTTTCCATTTTCCATCCAAAGAAGTGGAAGTGTCTGCAAAAAAATAATAATAATAAAAAAAGTTATAATTCACTTAGTGAAATATTCTAGCCTATTGTAACTCCTGGTGGTTAGGCATATCACCTCACACATGGGGTTCACCTGCTGACCCTGTGGGAACTTCATGCTTCTTAATAGACAATAGACAGTGCCTACTAGTGATAAACTGTTCATAACTTACTAATATGGTCTCCTGTCACCAAACCAAAATATATTAAAGAAGGTGTGAATTATCCTGCCTTTAGTAACCTATGTCCTTAGATGAGAAGGCAGAGATACATTTATTTTTTAATGTCATAGACAATGTCTGAAATACCCAGGATAATCATAAAGTAGTAAACGTAAGCAAGATCTCAAAGTTCACCTAGGACATCTTGCCACACTTACCTGATGGGTAGAGGAATAGAAGCTAGAAGGAAAGGTGTCTGATGGTCTCCTCTGCCTGTCCGAGAGAGAGGTCAAGTCTAAGCTTCTTGACAATGGCAACCCTAACAATGAAACAGCACGTGCGTTTTGACCTTTTAGAGTCTGGGCCATTAAGGATAAATAACAGGCTAAGTTTCTGAGGAATGGTTTTCCTGACTCACATTATTTTCTTTTGCCATTTCCTTCTTTCCTATAACTCTGGCAGGAGTGGTAGTTAAGTGGTTCCAACTCTTTCTACAGGGTGACTTGACCCAAGCCAGCCCTCAGGGTACAATGACTGGCTTGTTGGGCACATTTGTAAGTGGGCTCAGATTTCTGCTGGGGCTGATATAAAGGATGGCAAGTGGGCTTCTACTTTTCTATAACCCTCATTTTATTTTTATTTCTTAAATTGAAAATGTTTTAAGGAATGTAGCTCTTTTATAATCTTTCTCTCCTCTCAGAGTTTTTCCGTTTGCATCCAGAACCCCCTTTTCAATACAGATACATTATCTTCCATAATATCCAATGCCAGAACATAGTCTAACACATAGTAGGTAAAATAGCACTTACAGCATGAGTGGCCTTTGATTGGTGCTCTATATATGTTTATGGAATAAATGAAAAAAAATGAATGAATGAATGAATGAATGGGAGGGGTATTTATAAGTAAAGAACCAGAAGTGAGGGGACAAAGAGGATAAGATGATATGTGCAGGGCATCTTCAAATAAAATGGGTCACAGTTTTATTCATTCAAGATTCACTGAAAAAAGGCAGTCTAGAAAAGAAAAAAAAATCTTCATGTACTAATTATGAAATGACTGTTAGAAACTAGTACTGAAAATGGAGTTGTGATCACAAACCTGCTCTCAAGATTCAGATAGGATAAAGGGTGTTGGCTGACACAGAAGAAAAGAATTGTCAATCCACTCTCTGCCAATTTGAAAACAAATAAGGAAATTAACAAATAACAACAACCGAGACCAAACGTCCTTTCTTTAGGGGCACATGATTTATAAAATGTCTTTGCGTGTAAAGCCGAGATCCAGGAACTGCCTTCAGTGCAATTAAAATGCTAACGCAGGAATGATGGGAACAATCATTGTAATTATTTGGAAAATTTTCTTTCTTGTACTTTTATGTTTGTGTTTTATCTGTTATTATGTAATGAGTTTCCCCCAAAACTTAGTGATTTAAAAGAAAAAGTATTATCTCACTGTTCCTGAGCGTCAGGGAACTAAGTGGGTGCAGCTTAGAGGTTGGGTGCCTCTCACATAAGGTTTCATCTGAGGCTTGAGTGGGGGACGATTCTCTGTCAAGTTCACTCGTGGTTGGGAAAATTCAAGTTCTCTGAGGCTGTTGTTGGACTGTGGTCCTCAGTTTTTCATTAACTATTGATTAACTCCTTCAACTCCTTGCCATGTTAGCTTCTCTGTATAGCATGTCACACAGCATGGCAGTGTGTGTTTGTATATTGTGTGGGGGCGTTGAATACAGTAAATGTATGTGTGTGTTGCTGTGGATTGTCTTTTCAGTGTGAGTAATGAAAGGAAATTGCATAGATAAAATTGAGTTTCCTCAAGGCAGAACTTTACTAGGTCTAGCCTATGAACTGGAAAATTGTCAGTTTTGTACCAACCTTTTAGTTTTTGCTGCTCATTGCAATCAATTACAAATTTTCTGTTGCTCATGGTGTTGAAACTGGGGACTATATTTTATTTTTTCCACCCTTGAAAACAAGGGTTAAAGAAAAAGGAGAACTTGAACTGCATTTTATTCCTTATTATAATAACGGGCCTAAAAATTTGTAGCCAACCCTAATACACTTTTACCAGTCTAAGATTATGTGTAAAATAAAAGTTGAAATATTATCAAAAGTGTAACAGGTGCTATTTTGTATTAATTATTGCATATCTCTTTGTAAAAGAAATTGGTATGTTTAGGACAAATAATACCTAATCACAAAATTCCTATTATTTGAATATATTCTTTCATTTGATCACAAAATAGATATTTGCATCTCTAACACTTTATATCTGAATATTTTGGGAAACATTTGTTGAAATATTCTGTACTTATCCCTAATGAGGAAAGCCAAATGCATTTTAAAAATTACATTGGTCTTATTGTAGTTCGTACTTTCTGTTCTATCTCCACATACAAAGTGAACAATGCTATGAGTTTATAAATTCACAATTTTGGAAGACTAAGCAAAATTTTACATCAAGTTACATGACATTTTTTGCCTTATATTAAATTTCCTAGGGATTATTTCTATAGTAACTGTACATTTTTATTTCTACCATTTATAGAAAAAAATCCCATCTTCCCCAGAAACATCTGCTGAAACAGATTTGTCTGTAGAAAGAGTTTCCAGATCTGAATTGCACTGTTCAAACCATTGTCGGTATTCACCTAATAGCTAGTTCCATTTCTGGGGCTATATTTAAGTATCCATTCTCCATTCATCTTGTCTCGTTCCAAATACAGAAGTGGATTTTTAGATGTCCTAGCAAATTTTCAAGTCAAATTATCATAGTCTACTGCCCAGTTCTTCTAGAATTGACCTTTCACTCCTTAGTACCTTTATTCTGAACATAATATTTGCTATTATTCCCTTGCCTGTCTTTCACATGAAAGTTGATTGTATCTCCCTTGAAATAAGGGACCATGTCTGATTCCTGGTTTTAGCCTCAATATTTATCCTGGTGTCTGTGAAAAGTGTTTGATTAAAAATAAATGAATACATGAAGTGATATTATGATAATAAGTTGATTATAATCAGAAATGTCCATAAGAGCAGAAAACTGTAACCTCACAGTAATTTTTAGGACCCCAATTTTATCAATAATATGTTTAGTTTATCTCATGTTGCACAATGACCATAGTGATATAACAATAAGCGACAGGTAGTAAATATCACTGTGAAAAGGAACATGGCTTAATTGTACTTAGGAAAAGTTAATAAGTCATCTAAACAATCGTATAAGTTATTAGATGTAACAAACCTTCCCTGATTTATGTATTTTCTTTTAATGACAAGTATATTCTTTGTGTAAGTGCTCTCTAACATATTCATAGATAAAACATTTTGTTCTCTTATTTTATTTCATGTGATACCAAATCATTCATATATATATATATAATCCCTCCCATTTGCCTGTGCTCTGAAGTCAGCAATTTAAGCAGGAAATTGAAAATGAATTTGCTGTAGATTTCCGATGTTTTATTTGCTGAATAGAACTTGTATTAGTTTGCTAAAGCTGCCATAACAAAATGTTGAACATTGGATGGATTAAACCACAGAAACGTATTTTCTCACAGTTCTGGAGAGGAGCAAAGTGTGTGCAGGGCCGGCCGGTCCTGAGGCCCGTCTCCTTGAGGTACAGATGTTGGCTCTCGCTGGGTTCACACGGTCTTTTTCTTTGGCACCTTATCTCTGAAGTCTCTTTCTCCAGTCCGATTGGGTGAGGTCCCCGCCTCAGGCCTCATTTTAACTTAATTACTTCTCTCTCTCAATACAGCCACATTCTAAGGTACTGGGAATAAGGACTTCAATATACGAAGTTTTTGGGGTCATGCATAACAGTTCTTAAATATATAAATACCAAATTTGAAGAACAAAGGTATAGTTACCTCTAATTTGGATTTTGATTCAAGATTCTAAATGCAAATATGAATATTTTCTTTAAATCGTTCTAAAATTTATTTTGGCTCTAAATACATATATATGTGATTGAAAATATTTATGAAATTACAATTGATTATTCATAGATTGAACATTATTTTAAATTAAAAATCAAATATTTATCTTTATATTTAGTTTTTGTTACCCCTTTCAGTAATTAAGGCAGAAAGAGAATAGGGTTATGAGTTGTGATGATGTCTTGTATGTCTGCTTTTCAAATGTTAAATTCAATTTAAAAGTATCATTTAAAATAATGTCATTTAAAATGGTACTTTTCTAACATTCACTGAAATAACTGTCTCTTTAAAGTAGAGATATAACAATTTTTTTTAAACAAGGACTACATCTGACAATCTATTTCTAAAATTTAGGAAACATTGACTAATTTAAATCTACACAAATTGTATTGAATATGAAGTTTATGGATGCCAGAAAATGATAAGAAA
>NW_017731351.1:54112-70331 GCF_001890085.2 Hipposideros armiger
TACTAGAATCAATTTGTACTAGAGAGTTGGATAATTTACATTTTTATGATTTTGTAGTAAAACGTATTCCAATTGTTTTGGAAACCATTTTTTTTCCTTTGTCTGCTTTTCATTTCTTTTTCCACTTGCACTGGGAGTAGTCATTAAGTATGCTGGGGATTGTGGGGGAGAGCGATTTTAGTATTGGAGATAAATATTTTCTACTCTTCAAGCAGTGGAGAAGATACCTGAAAATAAAAGAATATATCTGTGCCTTATAGAAGGAGGGACTGATTTTTCAATTATTAACATTTTCAAATCATTTTTATTTGATGATTAACACTCTTGCTTCTTCATTAACAGACATTATATTAAACTGTGTATAGTAGATACAAAGTATAAACACTCTCTAAAAAGACAGCACCCAAAATAATAAGGTGGATCATCACTTGAAGAGATGGGAAGAGATACGAATTGGCTGTGTTCTATGAAGATTTTTGGTTTATCTTAAATGTTCATTTTGGTCTTTAAATTAAAAGTGACTCTTGTTTTATTTGTATATTTAAATTAATCCTTAAATTAATTAAAAATTTTAAGTATATATCATTTCTACCAGAATTGTCTCTCATCCAGTTTAAACATTCTTGGTTGCATCTATTATTCCTCATATAATGTAGTTTATTTTTCTTCATTATCTTGATATCACTTAGAATGTGTTTTCATTTGTTTCCATTCTTCTTACATTTTGGTGTTACTAACAGATGATGCTATGTGTGTCTGGCTGGTCATCATTAATTCCTTTGTTAGCAGCAATTCTCATGGTCATGACATCAAGAATAATTCTTACCAGAAGCCATATGGATGCTGAGTGACACTGCATTGTTAAGTTTAACACAATCCAATAACTGGCCTTCAGGGCTATCAGTATGGTAGTAATGAACTGTCCAAATAAAAGTCATAAGAGAGCAAAATGAATAAGTTAAACAATATACCTGCTATGTGTAATGCATGCTGCTACTTGTTTACCAATGGTGCAGCTATCCGGTACATATAAAACTAAACTAAAGTGAGATATCACCACATTTGGGACAATCTGGTGAAATGAAGGTAGTTGTGAGCAGGTCCAAGAAAAATTAAGTTATGTAAATTGATTTGCAACATTTTATTCACAATTTTATATTCCTCACATTATGCATGAAGTTAGCCCCATTCATCTGTCAGTTCAGCTACCACAAGAATGTTCCTCTGAGATAACAGGAGCACAGGAAGGGTGAAGTTGTGAATAGAAACATGTATAGACACGTAAGTATTTGGGTTGAAACTGGCACAAGGTCACTTTCACCCATAGTGCATTGGCTTGGCGGGAGGCAGTCATTTGGGCACACTTGACATCTACGGGGTAAGCATGTATACTGTGGCTCCAGTGAGAGTGCATAACATAATGCTACTACAGGGAGGCAATAGGACTTGTTTACAAGAGTTTAATCTACCACAGATATTATACAGTCCTCCTTCCTTCCTCTGCCTCTTTCTGCCTGCTTCTTGCTGATGGCAATAAAGGTTAAAATGCTTACCTTGTCTGTGCAACCAGGGAATGGCACAACTTTGGCGCCCAACTCATCAAAAAGAAAGAAGAGCTTCTTTCTTCTAAAGCAAGGTGCAGTGCATCCCTCTCAAATTGAAAGAAATGTTAAATAGTGAAAATCAGACATCAGCGGGAATTAGAAGAGTAAAAGTATACATTAAATTATGCTCATTGAGACAACTTTTTTTTGGCACTAACAACATTTTGTGAAAATTACTTTTAAGTAATTTTTTTAAAAGATTTTATTGGGGAATTGGGGAGGGGAACAGTGCTGGGGAATCAGGGGAAGGGGAGCAGACAAGTTGCTGTCCTTTTGTTCTTCAGTCTAGTTGTGGAGGACATTGCTTCACTGGCCCATGTTGGTATTACCATTGCGCTCTTCCCGGGTGAGGCAGATCGGTCGCCGGCCTCTGGACGGCCACACACGGCGGCTCTTGGCAGCTCACACTGGCTGCCAGCCACACATGGTAGCTTATGGCAACCCACTGCCACAGGGGCTGCAGCCTACGCCGTCGCTGGCGACTCACGGTAGCCCAGCTCCAGGTCGAGCTGTTGTACAGCATCTTATCTGTAGAGGGCGCAGCGTCACTGGCCCTCATGTGGGATCCGAACTGGGGCGCTGCTGCTCAGACCTGGCATCCCAAGCCAGCTCTTAACCAACACGCCACTCGGCCGGCCCGTAAGTAATGTTTTAATTAGATGAGTTCATTAATCAAAACTAGTGAGAGTGCCTATTGTTAGGTTTTAGAATAAGTACATGAGTTACAATGGTTCAAAAAAATCTAATTGATCTTTGCTTTTATTGGGAACCATAAGGAGAATTTCAATGGCAGCAAAGAGGTTATTAGCAGCAATTTTTGAGATTTAGGTACAAGGTGATGTGGTTGGGTCAGATTAAAGGCAATGAAGATAATGAAAATGGGTGTGTTAGATGTGTGGAATGGATACAGTTTTGAGGGTGTATGATTTGAAGGATTTGTAGGGTGATCCCAAGTTTTTCTTCAAGAGCACACGAGGAATGGATGTACAAATTAAATCAATTTTAGGATTGATAGGGGAGGACATCTTTTTGAAGGAGAAATATAAGATTTCGTTTCTGAAGATGTGTAGTTAGAGATGGTTGTGTGAAATCTCAGTACAGATGCAAAGTAATTAATAAAATCTATTATTTGGACTTTAGAAAAGAATCTGGAAGTGATATATACTGAAGTGAATTATCAGCATAATGATGACATTTAAAGTTATGAGAGTAGATAAAATCATTCTGAAGAAAAATGGAGAGTGGAAACATGGGTAAGTGTGTTTAGCCCTTTTCCACAGATATTTACAAGTCAGTTATTACCAAGAGGGCCTAGAAAGGTGACTGAAAAGAAATAGACAAAAAGATAAATGGGGAACATCATGAAGCCAAGGAAGAAGACATTTCAAAACCGAAGGAAAATATCACCTTTGTATGATGCAGTTGGAATGATTAAGTAAACTGAGGACTAAAATTGATTTAATGGTTTTAGCAAAAAGAGACACAATTTAGCAAGGATAGCTTCACCGAAGTGGTATGAATTGGTTCTCACATTTTTACTTCACAGGCATCCTAAAAAGTTTGAAGAACTCTGACTATTTATTATTTATTTATTTGATCCAGTAAACTTTTAGATTGATATGGAACGTCAGTCCAGTCCTTGGAAATATGCCCTGATAAGAGACGAGAAGTTGTAAATTGTAACTTTTATTTTCTCCTTGTAGAAGCCCTTGATATAAATAAAAGCCTTCATTGATGAGATATAAAATTACAACATTAAATGTCAGTTTCACTAAAAAAAAAATACTTTTGGACAGTGAGAATGGAATAAAATAAAATCACCTTTGCCAGGCATGCAAATCTCAAGAGTAATACATTTACTTCAATATTATATCCTATATTTCATGATTCAAACATATCCATAAAATCATTTCTGGGTTTAAAATGTTTTTGGGTGACAGAAGAGCAATGAAAAGTTTCGTTGAATCTGGGAATGAATAAAATTGTATTACTGAAATAGGTTTCTTTTCAAATCTAATTGTCAATTTTCTTCCTCTGTCAGGAAAAAGTAATAGGGATATTGATCCAAGCCCCCTCAACTTCAAAGACCCAAAGCGACTGCTCAAAAAGAACCAGTAAGCCTTTTATTACAAAAACCAGTTAAACGAGCCATCGACAAATATACATTTTACAGCGTCTTTGAGGAAAGAAAATTGAATAATTAAAATTTACTGAGTCATTTACCTGAGGTTTCCACTATAGTACCCTTCTCTCTTTTATTCCCCCCAGAATGGTATTAGCATAGGCTCAAATTTCCATAAACTCAGCTCTCAGAGACTGTCTATGGTAGTTTTGCTCAAACTCTAGTTCTGTAGTTCTCAGGAATGTCTTTAAAGTAACCAGTGAGTTTTTTGGAAAGTTGAGATCAAATTTTCAATGAAGAATAAAATGCATGAGTTCACAGCTGTATGTATGAATTTGGTATGAACTTAAGACCAATATCTATTAACATATACATTCTATTAACAGGCATAGGGACACATTATGATCAATGATGATTTGAATAATTCAGCCTTACAATTCATAATCACATTATTTTAAGCTTAATGTAAAATACAGTTTGTTCTATCAGTTCAATAATCCCTTTTGCTGTATCAATATGGTTTTATTTATGTATTTTCAGAATCATATATTTATTTTTCTTCATTAATTTATTTATATAAAAGTAGCATGTTCATAAAGGAAAAACTAGACTGAAGAGTGTAAAATGAAAAATAGAATTATCCTCAATACGAAGGCCCTCTCCCAAGTATGGTATTTCTAGTTATCAAAAATAGATTACTTTTAACAATTAAAAAGTATCCTATTGTTTAACTACTCCCTCAGTGATGCTGGGTTTTTTTTTAATGTTTTATTATCACAAATAGTATTGTGATAATAATACTAAAACTCATTAGAGCTTAATGTAATTTTTAGAGTGTATCTATATAGGAAATAATTAGTGGTGAATTTACTTGTGTAAAATCTATGTGTGTGTTTGTTCTGTGTGTGTCTGTGGGTGTGTGTGTTTTCAATTTTAATACAGGTAAATATTTCTCTAAAATAGTGCTGTCCAAAAGAATTCTGTGCTGATGAAAATGTTCTATAACTCTGTGTTGTTTGATAAGATAAACTCTACTACTTGTGGCTTAAAATATGGCTAATTTTAACTGAGGAAATGATTTTTTAATTTTACTTAAATTTAACTAATTTTAAATAGTCACATGTGGCTAATGGCATATTATTAAGGACAGTACTAAAAAGTTGAAGAGGTGAATATTTTATTCTATAAACTTTCAAATGCTAAGCGTTATCAAACATTTTAACCTTTGCCCTTATTTTGAAGAAGAAAAAAAAAACTTTTCCCTTTGTAATTTATTTTACTTAAATCATCTTTGAGGATGAGCCTATCTGCATAGATTCTGTGGTTAGTTTTATTTCTTTTATGTGATTAGCTGTCCATATACTTTGAAAAGTTTTCTGTTTTTCTATTTATCTTTTTCTTTATTAATTTTAAGGTGTTTTCATTTTAATTGATTAGCTTTCTGTGATCTACTTGAAAAGTATCATAAACTAAGTTCATTTTTCCACATTTATAACAATTTTTGTTAGGCAGAAATTTAAAATTTTTAATGGAAGAAATTGATTATTCTATTGTAGTTTTTTTATCTGTATTTAGAAAGATCTGTATTTAGAAAGATCAAAAAAGTCCTATTTAGAAAGAAAAAAGGTTTCTATCACAGATATTAAGTTCAGACATATATTTTAATAATTTTATAATTTTATTTTTACATTCAGAATTGATCCATCTAATTTATTTTTCTGTAAGGTTTGTTTACAGATTGCAAAATGTTAAAAAATTCCACTAACCAGCTCTTTTGACAATAATTTGAATGCTATTTATTATATTTTAAATTTGCATGCACTGTAGTCTACTTTTGATACATGTGAATATTTTAAAAATATAAATTTAGTAAGTACTTTTACATAGACATACACATGTTCTCTTACTATTTTAAAGAGTTTATTAGTCACATTATTATTTTTTGGTTTTGAAAATACACAAAGGTATTTTGCCTCCCATCAGGTTCTGATCACATTTTATTTTTTTATCTAATTGTACTCACTGATCTGTTCTTCACTTGTATAGTTTTGCCTTTTTCAGCATGTTCCCTATACAGAATTAAACAGTATTTTTGTCCTTTGATACTCATTTATCAAAATGCATTTGGCATTCAGTCAACGTTTTTTTATATCTTAATAGTTTGTTCCTTTTTTTTTTCTCTTGAGTAATATTTCATTGTACAGCTGTAGCCCCAGAATTTATTATTTTACATTTTTGGAGGTCAGACGTCCAAAACAGTGTTCGTTGGGCTGAAACCAAGAGGTCAGCAGAACTGCATTCTTTCTAGAGGCTTTAGGGAAAAATGTGTGTTTTTGCTGCCTCCATTTCTTGTCTCAGTGGCCCTTTCTCATTCTTCAAAAGCAGCATTGTAGCATCTTCAAGCTTCTGTCTGCCTGTGACCTACTCTTCTGCCTCTTTCTACCACTTTATAGGACCCTTGGGATGATACTGGGCCTCCTGTTTAATCCACTATAATATTATTTTTAAGGTCAACTGATTAACAACTCCACCTGTCACTCTAATTTCCCCTTGCCATATAAGCTAACATATTCATAGGTTCCAGGGATTAGGAATTTAACATTTTTTTGAGCGGGGGTGGTAAGTGTCATTATTTTGCTAGTGACGTGATAAGTACACATTGAACTTTATAAGAAGCAGCCGAACAGTTTTCTCGAGTACCTGTACCATCCCGTGTACCCGCAAGCAATGCGTAGGAGTTCTAGGTGCACGGCAGCTCGTATTTAGATTTCTCAGTGTCTCTTCCAACATCAGCCATGACTTTGCGTTGCTTTCCTGAACCTCAGATTGGGTCTCCCCAAACCCTTTTAATTATTTCAGCAGGTCCTACTCTCTTTCCTTCCTACAACTGCAATAGCTTATCCTGAATTCCTTATGGAAAACAGTATCTATTATCTTTGTTCTAGTGTGTTAAGGATTTTACGACCTAGAGAAGGTGGGGAGACACACCTGGGAACATTTTCGTGTCTTTCTTGTAGAACTCTACCCAGACCTTTGTCACAGGGACCCTTTCCCCAATCATTTTTGTGAGCTGCCTGGGTAAAACGGCCTTCAAGTGGGTATGAATTCTCCTTACGTCTGCATTCCACAAGACTTCAATATGATCTTCCTAGATCACACATGGTGTTTACCATTTCGTCTATAAATGTAGCTGAACTGTCCCTGTTGGTGTCCAGCGGCATTTGCTTTTCGTGTACGAAAACCCACATATCTTTACAGTGTCTGGAAAACTATAATAAATAATGTAACTTGATGGAATTATTGGTTAATGAGGGAAACAATAAACACACTTCAGCAAAATGTTTCCAAACTGTATAATTTGAGCCTTTGTAGTAAGTACATATTTGTTGGCATAAAACACCACGCAGAAAAATCCTTTAAATCTGTAAAGTGAAAGAGGACATCATGAAGATCTATTTTAAATGGAATTCTTTCAATTCTAGCTTATGTTAAAATTTTCAATTCTATGTAAGACTAACATCATGTAATTTAAACTATCTTTTCTGAGTATGTCAGCAGAAGTAGAGTTCATTAAGTTGATATAGATCTTTTCCTAACCTTAACCAGACTTGTAAGTATAAGTTTAGCAGAGTATTTATATGGTAAGGTTCTAAAACTGCTTACCTAATATAAAGTGCAACTTGTGCTATCTATTTCAAATTATGTATTTTGGGTCCAACTTCTTGGGAGAGAGAGCGTTATAACTCAATCTCCTCTCTAACATTTTCAGCAAAATTTTGACTTTAAATACACTGTGGATAGCCTGGCGTTTGAATGTATAGCCTTGTAAGAATAAAGTGTTTTAATAACAATAACAATAAAAAGATGAAGAAGAACAGCTAATACAAAAAAAGAAAGAATAAGAGTGGCAATCGTATTTTAATATAAGCAGATAATATTTATATGTTATTAAAAACCTGATGTAGAAATGTAATACTTTTGTTTCTGGAACCATAGACATTGTAGTTAATTGTTACTTATAAATGGAAATGTCGTTTTCATACCCTTGTTTGTCCTTTCTAAACTAATAGTTTAAAACTATGTATTTATTCATTTATTTATTTTGCTTTGTTCAGTAAGTCTTCTCTCTTATTAGATGAATAAATATATATGTGTGTGTATATATATGTAATATATATTTCCACAGTCTTATCCCATTCTACCTGTAAACTCTCTCATCATCTTTCATTTGTCCTTAACAACACTTTCCATTTAATCTGAATATTAGTTAACTCAAAGTTGAGTGACAAATCCGGACTCATTTCCACCATTAATCCTTGAATAACCTTGCCTCTTTGCTTAAGATTCCTTTGCCCTTTTTTAGGTTTATCCTAAGATTATGAATTGAGGAAGACTTGTGTGAACACCCTTACCAGTATCTGCTGCGATTTGGCCGCTATTTCCTCTGAAACTTGGCAGCCCTTTATCTTATTGCACAGCGGCCTTGTCGTGTTTCTGTAGGTAATGCCATTCTGATGGGTTTTAGAGTCACAATATTAACTCTTTGTTTTCTGTTCATTCTTACTCACCCATCAAATTTGGAATGTTATGATTCATTATTATTTTCTAATTTGTAATAATGTGTTGTAGACAAACATGGCAACTCTCTTTATTCAGTGACCAAATTAAGCCTTCTAGACTGTAAGTAACTTGCCCAGGTCACTCACACGAAATGAGATGACCTCGGACTTTTCACCCAGATCTCGTCTAATGGTGACTGCGTGCTTGTAACCACTGAGGTATAGCTGAACCACGTGAGATTTCAAGTTCTTGGCAAAGTTAAAACAATGGGAAGGCTGCATGCAGTCGAAAAGGTTGAAGCAGTTTGAGAGCTCAGATGATCTGAGGTCCACACAGATCTTTAGCGGAGTCCCTCTCCTCACCTACTGTAGAGTCCCAGGTCAATGGTAAAATTTCTAACAGCTGATCCTGCTTCGAGCTCCCCTTCCACCTTTATCAGGCAAAATGGCTTAGCACCCTTAAGTGCTATTTCAAGACTGAAAGTTTTCCTTCATCTGCACCATCATCTATTATACTAGCTGGCTGTATGTGTGAAAGTGAGAGGACCTTAGAGGGACACTTCTGTCTACAGATGGTGGCAGTTGAATGTATAGTTGGAAGTACCTGGAAATGTGGAAATAATTTGTTTCTTATTTGTTTTGTTTTTCAGAACAAGTAGTGAAATAAATACGACTTCTGTGGAGGTTGTGTGTGTGTGTGTGTGTGTGTGTGTGTGTGTGACAGAGAGAGAGAGAGAAAGAAAGAGAGAGAGAGAGAGAGAGAGAAAGAGAAAGAGAGAGAGAGAGAGGGAAGAGACCTTTTACTTTTCCCTTTATTATTTTTTTTAGTAATATAAAAGATAGATTAGGTAATTTAAGAAATGAAATTGAAAGCAGAGTTTATATGCCCTTATAAGGTTTATCATTTATTGAGGGAAACAAGCAAATAAACTAGCTATTAATCCCAGTGATTAGTTAATTCCTGTGACATAGTATATGTTTGGTTCCACTGTGGCAACTTTACCTTAGAAAGAATAAGGGCTCTTAATTACCTTAGGGGAGAATATTGCCAAGGAAGCTTTGTTTGTTAATGTAACATAAAAACTAAAGCCTGAAAGAATTATAGAAATGAACCAAGAAAAAGAGATGAAGCACTTTCCAGAGCCTGGATAAGTATATCTATGTATCCATGAAATACAAAGTGCAGCATAAGCCTTACAGTTTCTCGGAGGTAGTTTTCAGGATGATTTTGAAGCCTGGCTGTTATGCAGAACGAGCAGAAATAGGCCAGCTTCCTGGCAGACTCTGAGTACCTCCCTCCAACTCCTGCGGTGTGATTTGCAATTTATTGGAGGATGAATGGCCACAAGGTAAAGCTATGAGCTCTTTAATCCAGGAGCCCTGGAAGAAGTGGCACAAAGAAGGGGTTAGGCCCAAATTGCAACAACAGGGACTTTCTACACATCAACTCCTCAACTCATCTATGAAAGCATAAACTAAGGCCTAAACGGGTGGCCAAACCCCAGGTAGTCGTTTATACTGAAAAAAGCTGACTTTCACTAGAGGTTAAAAGGTCAGTTTGCAGAGAAACAACATGAGTTATCTGAAAAGCAAAATCACTCTGAAACAAAGACAAAAAAATTAAAGAATCCACAAATGAGGGGAAAACAGAACTCATAGAGCCTTTAGGAAAATAATTAAACAAAAAACCATGGTAAATTGCCCCAGAAAGAACAGGAAGGGTATTGAACACAGGAAGGGTAGCTCTAACTAGAAATTATTAGAAATATTGGAAGTGAGAATCAAGTGATTAAGGAAAACAATATTTGATTGCATAATGAATGAACAAGCCAAATATTTTTCTCTTATGGTATATTTTATGTCATTACAATGAACTTAATGGTATAGCATGATGAAATTTGACAGTATTTGTGCATGTTACTGTCACTCAAATATAGATAAAGAATATATTTGCATCGCCTCGGAAGATAGCTTAGTGACCTTTTCTAGTCAATGCAATTGACTACTCCACACACAAACCCATGTACACAGCCTCAATTTTATTCAACAGATTTTAAATATCTGTTCCAGAATATCATATAAATCAATATATACAATACCACATACTATTTGTGTGTGGCTTTTTTTCCACCCAATACAGTAATTTGAGATTCGTTCAAGTTGCATCAGTAATTAATTCTCTGTTCAAGAGGAAATGGGGTACTCTCTACCCTCAGCTAGTGGCTATATTCTGAGCTGATGTTTGCATAGTACTGCTCCCCCACCTCTGGAGTCAGGGAGGATGTTGGGAAGGTGTGTCACTCAGGCTGAGCCAATATACAACTTGTCGTTTTTTCCCCGTAAGGTGTGTGCGTGTGTGCATTTGTCAGGGGAATGGGTCTTTTAAAAGTTGCTCCTTTGAAGTTCCCCCCCAAATCACTAATGAAAACATATCACAAGGATATTTTTTCAAGGTTTCTAACATGTTCTCCCCTGTTTTAGGGCTCATATATTATACCCTTTGTTTCTCTACCATCCTCTCATAAGAAATGCTTACAAACCATTAGGAGTGGAGTTGACTTCTGGGCCCATCCCCGACATGTATTCACTTGATTCTTAACCCACTGAGCTGGGCTGTAGACAAGGGTTGCATGCTGAGTCAGTGATACCTACTGACTTAAGTCCACATTGTATAGAAAATCCTGCTGTTAGGGTATTTATGGGACCAAGTGCAGGTGAAGTTTCTAGAGGTAAGATTTCTTTTGTTCAGTGTGAAATGCCCCCACTCCCATCTATTGCACAAAGTACCAGCACACCCTTAACTCTTGAAATTTTCTTAGTGATCTATGCAAATCTTTGAAGAAAATGCAATAAATGGCATCCTGGAGAGGCACCAGAAGAGCATGAATCATAGTAAGAGAGAAAATGTTTCTTTAATCAGAATTTTCAAAATACCACATGGAGAGGTGTTTCCTTTCATTTTCTTCATGCTTGCTTTTGATGCTTATTGGAATAAATGAGGTAACTACTTTATTTTTCAATGGGTGTTGCTTTTTTGTTTTTTGTTTTTTGTTTGATTAGTGGACATTAGGTTCTGTTTAAAATGTCCATGGTGACAGTTGGTCCATGCTGACCTGTCTCACTCCGTGTGCCATTACCAACTAGATTACTGAGATGAAGGGTTATTATTGACAAGACAGCCCCAAAATGACTGGACCAATAAAGCATGAAAATATGTTTTTATGTATTCATCTTGTAAACAAAAAGTAAATACATGCTATGAACTGTTTGAACCCAGGGACGTCGTCTACATGTGGACATAATGGACAGGACCAAATTTCAAGGACCTCTCAGCGTGGACCAAATGTTGCCATGGACATTTGAACAAGACCATATGTCCTCAAAGTCCTTTTTAACCTCTGGGCATCAACAATTCTAGATTCTAGATAGATTGTGACCTGTCTTTGATACGATAAATAACTATTTTTTTCCATTTCATTTAAAAATAAATTTTATAACTCTTTTTGAAACACACAGAAAGAAAATATATCTGATTACTAACTCTATAGTATGCCCAAAACATGTACCATTAAATAGGAGAGAACTAAAAATAATAACAGCCACAGCAACAGAAAAATAAATGATATAGATGAGTCTCCTGGTCATTACAACATACTCTCAATACCAATGTCCTTTAAAATATATGCTGTCCATTAAAAATACCTCTTTCTTCCTATCATTTTTGTGACATTCCTCTGGGAAAGAGTACACACACACACACATATATGTATATATGAATATATGCATGTGTTTATATTCATAGAATAACTATATAATCCTATAGAATTATATTTGTGCTGAAATATTTACAGATGCTACTTTTATGTCACCCCAAAACTCTCAAAGTTAAGTTTAAATAGTGTGTTCACATAATAGATAAGCAAAAGTGAGTGGCTTGGGAACCCGATTGTCTCCAATTGCATCATCTTAAGTATGAACCCCTCCCTTCTGCTTTTTTCATTTTCACTTAAAACCATCTTTTAATAACATCTTAAGATAAATAAAAACTTCAGTCTTTATTATTTAATGAATTTCTGGGGCAAAATTTGAAAAGAACAAAATAGCATATATGGGCCTATTTGGGTAAGTGAACTAAGAGATACCATAAAGACCACTACTAATAAATTTACACTTTAGTGAAATTATCTTAATGAAATATAGTTAAAAATCTCTATTTCTTGTCAACAGACAAACAGGAGTTGAGTGCTATTTTATACTATTATTTTGGAAATATTTTTCAAACCTACCTCATGACTTTGTGATAGGTGAAAAGTGAGATAAAAGCAAACAGCTCCTAATTTTCTTCTCAATGGTCAGTAAAAACCCTCCTTGTATTCTTGCTCAGAGTACATGAGTGTCTGTCCATAAGGTACCCAGGTCAAAATCGTGTTTGTTTGTTTGTTTGTTTTATTGGTCTACAAAATATAACATGGGGTTATTTTTTAGGATATTTGAATACATTGCCAATGTTTTCAAAATAAATAACATAAAAATCCAAACTTCCTTTAAAAAAAAAAAAAGAATATCTGGCATTACCAAGTTCATAGGGTATGAACTGCATATTTTAGATGTGTCAGAGTTGAGGTACCATGTAATTCACTGGCAGAAGTGGTACAATTTTGGGAGTGATAGGGAGTGCCATTAAGTTGCATGCCTTGCTATCAGGCAGAAGCCAGAATTGTCTCAGGGAAATTGGGAGGTTTGATTGCTCTAGCCATACGTCTTGTAATCATCGAAGTTCCCTAATACTCCCTATTGACTTTCAGACCCTAAAGCCAAGTGTCAATAGGTATTACCCTATTATATTGTTAATATATATATATATATATATATATATATATATATCAAACTTAAGTCTCTAAGAAATGAAAGAAACAAGACATATTAGAGGATCTTTTCTTCAAGGTTCTATGCATTATCTTTACCAAAAAATAAATTTCTCCCTTATTCCAATATAACCTCAGATAATAATATTCACCTTATGGTGTTTTGAAAATTATTGAGGATTTCAGTGTTATAAGTATTCCATTTCATTGGTATGATTACTCAAGAAATACAAGAAACTAAAACTTTGCTACTTGTAGGAAAATAGTGTTTATTTAATAGAACCCTTCAAAAAAGAAATGTGAAAAGGAAAATTTCGAGTTTTGAAAATCTACATCTTTAAAAATATTTTTAGATTCTAATCTACAAAGTCTCGTAGAAAATATTGCATTTTCATTGAAGAACAAGATACTACTATTATTACTGTTACTACTACTAGGCTACAAGAACCATATATTAAGTGAGGAACTTGAACATGCTAATTTTATATCTTTATAAAAGATGTTCCTCTTAGGATTTTTCACTAGACTTTATAGAACTACATAGTTTTTTTCCTCCAAAAAATATATAGTTTTTAGAGAATAAAAGAAAGCAGGATTCATGAAGAAATATTTTAGAGTGCATTAATAGTAGACTTTATAGAAATTT
The DNA here is from genome assembly GCF_001890085.2 of Hipposideros armiger. Lineage (NCBI taxonomy): Eukaryota > Metazoa > Chordata > Mammalia > Chiroptera > Hipposideridae > Hipposideros > Hipposideros armiger. The sequence continues at coordinate 67,909 of NW_017731351.1, forward strand.
AATAGAGAAAAATTCTTAGAGTCAATATTTTAATTGAGATAGGTTTGCATCATTTTTCATTTTTTTTCTGTAAACACCAGTCTTGAATGATAAATTCAGCGTTATAAATCCTGTTTGTCTCTGAATGAACTCAAATGATTCTCATCAGAGTGTAGCAGCAGCTCTAAATATTCAAAAGCAAATACGAGGGTAGCTGGAAAACAGCTTCACAGGAATCAAGTTTAACCACTGAACTGGCTCTCTTGGACCTCAAGAATGGAATGGCTTATTTCTAAATGGTTGTGAAGATGTAAGACTGGAATGAAAAATACCATTGCTAACCTGAAAAATCTCAAATAAACAGTGTTATGCCTTCCTGTTTAAAAGTTATTTAATTATTAAAATATTTTTTCATGTAAAAATGTATTTCAGCATTACTTTTTTATATCTGTTATTTTGTATTTTATAACATGACAATGACAATTTATTAGTGTGATTTAAAAGAAAAATAAATTCCTTAATTTCACTAACATTGATTACTTATTTTCACACAGGAATGAATTATTTACTACATAAAAATATTTTAAAATGTCTGATTTTATATCTACATATACTCATATGTGTGTATATATATATGTACATGTATTATCATCTATCTATCACTCTTAAAAGATTTGATATATTTTCACTATTTAAAATTAAGATGCGTCTAACATAACAACTGTAGAGGAGTGTGTTTAATAGTACAGATTGTAAATTTTAATCTAATCTCCATACTTGAACTTGGAAAAATGAGCTGTATCTCAATTTTGACAGGTAAATTTATACAAAAACATCCTAAGTATTCCAATTTAATTCAGATTAATCACTAAAATATCTTCCTTTTAATTTAGGCATTTCCATTTTTTAGTCCAATGTTTCACTTTATATTTTATTGATATCCTCAGAAATAAATGCAGGCCACACATATCAGATGACATTGAGAAAAAAACCAAACCAACCACTAAGTTATATTGTCACAATCGTTTACCAAATGGATATCATAAAAATGCACTGAAAATATCCATACCTGTATTACCTCTTTAAACTATATTATTAGCACAATATATTAACACAGTAGTATGTTTTTTTTAATGTGATTTCCCATATTAAGGTCTAATATACCATATTAGACAGTAGGACATATTTTAATGCAAATAGTGCTGGGGCTTTGCTCAAATTGGGTTCCATTAAAAAGCAAAAAGCACCTTCTTTCTGAATATAATCAAAACTAAAAAAAAGCAAATAAAGAGGTGTTGACTTTTGATGAATGTATCTCAAGGAACTAACTAGTATTTCTTCAAAATTTCTCTGACTCCTTAAGCCAATAAGCTGATGTATAGTGTATCAGTTGAACCTTATTTATTTATTGGTAGGATAAAAAAGTACATTCTACATAGAACAGGAAATCTGCCTAGGTAATCATTGTTGTCTTATATGACTTAGAAATATTACTCCAGCTTATTACTCTGGTTGATTTTTAAGTAGATTTCAAGGAAGATTCTTTGAAACAGAAAGCAACACTAAAGTTTTTTGGGTAGGGAAAAATCGAATCACCCATATGTCAATGGCTAGTATTTTTTTAATGAAAGAATTTTTTATTATATATCATTGCACAAATATTAAAATCGAATCCATTTTGTTTTATAGTTATTTATTTTTCAACTCCAGAAACATTTTCTATTTCTGAGAACATTTGTAATGTTTATTTACGTCAATGTTGTCTGCAGTTAGTAACCATTTCAGGATAGTAAGTGCCCCATCTGTTTTAAAATAAAAATATATCATATTAGCTCTTCTAGCCAGTTTCATTTGCTCAAAATGTTGCTTTCTTTAAATATCATTATTTTTCTTTGTTTTGAGAACATTAGACCCATTAGCATTACTATCGAAATGAATTTTGCATGTTATATTTATCACCCTTTGCAGATTTATATTGGAAAATCGCTATGTCATCTATGTTCATAATTGTTTAAGATCTGCAATAATAGAAAATTGAATGAGGGCACAGAGACATCATTCAGACTATAAATTCTTAATTTAGCACACTAGGAGACTCAACTGTTTGCCTTTTATTACTCATTTCCTCTCATCTCCCACACTGTATAGCTAAAAACACAGTGGTTTTAAAGCTTATTTTCTCACAAATCTTGCCCTCTTGTTTCTAGACAGCAGTATTTTTTATCACGCTCTAATGCTTTATGTATTTCAAACATATATAGTAAAAGAGATCATTTAAAAATTGCCAGCTGCTTAAGATTGGATAGAGATAAAAATAGGTGACAATGGGGCCGGCCGAGTGGCGCGATGGTTAACAACTCGCTTGGGATGCCAGAGGGCCCCGGTTCGGATCCCACATATGAGGGCCAGTGACACTGCCCTCCACAGCTAAGATACTGAACAAC
>NW_017731351.1:70471-108040 GCF_001890085.2 Hipposideros armiger
CCTCCACAACTAGATTGAAGAACAAAACGACAGCAACTTGTCTGTTCCCCTTTCCCCAATTCCCCAGCACTGTTCCCATCCCCCCAATTCCCCAATAAAACAAAAAAAAATCTTAAAAAAAAAATAGGTGACAATGTAAAGCAATAAAGATGAGATCACTGAGTAATATCAAATAGTCTGTTTTAAGATATATGTGAAATATAATTTCTTGCAAGTCTATAAGCTTTAACAAAAAATACATAGATAATGGGGAGTCTCTGAGGAAGCAGTAAAGTTTTGAATCTCAGCGCAGACAAGTTTTTCCAAAGATATTTCTATGCACAAAGAAACATATTTTAACAAGTATCTCAGAATACATGGCTCTCTTAAGTAAAACTCTTCCCAGGCTGCTGCCAACAAACGGTTACAAAACTTTGTGTGTATGTATGTTATGGATTTTATTAACTAAAAAGCTAGTCAAATGGAATTTATGTGTATATCCGTTTCAATTTGTTAGCCCATCTTTTCAGTGCAGATGATGCAGTTCTCTTTTGTATTTGAATAAATAAATGATATTATTGGTAATTTTCAAAGAAGGACTGAGAACACCAATCAGGAAATTAGTTACACAACAAGATCTCCAAGAATAAACTGTTTAAACAAAATTAACTTTGCCTATTGGATTGTTAAATCATACATAAAATCTATGGGTAGATTTTTTTCACCTGTCATGTTTCAACTAGTTGGGCTTAAAATATAGATTGTGTGACATAATTAATATTCACTTTGGAGAGCCATGGGGAACACTTAAAAGTTGCTGTTTAAAGTAGTTCTGTACAATAGTATTCTCTGGAATAATGGGAATGTTCTGTATCTGCTCTTTCCAATATGGTGGCCTATTGTCACATGCAGCTATTGAACACTTGAAGTATAGCTTATATTGTGTGGCTATTGGGCTGAAATTTTAATTTTATTTAATTGTAACTAATTTAAATTTAAATAGCCATACATTTGAGGAGCTACCATTTTGGAAGTAAACTCTGGAGCACTTGAAACTGAGGACAGATTTCCAACGTGTAAGAGGGGTTTTGGCATAAATGCAATCATGTGCATAAATTAACTTAAAATGAAGTGAATATTTAATCAGAAGTCAGTAATTCGTTAGCAACAACTGGGTTAATATCAATACTGATTATAATAGCTATAATTCTGATAGCATGACATTCAAATAATTGAACAATTAATATATTGAGCTCAAACTATGATCCTAGCACTCGGCAATAGAATAGAACACTCGGGAAGACAGCAGGCACACTCCTTGACTTGACAAAGTTTATATGGTGTTGTTGTAATAAAGTTTTGTTTCCTGGCTATGGTTCAAAAAAGGAAATAGTTTGTGATTATGAATGAACTATATTCATATAAATGAGAAGTGAATGTATGGACAGAACATTCCTGGAGGGAGAGCCAGCTGAAGAACTGCTCACGTGAGAGCACTCCAATGACTAAGGATGATACCAGCTGGTAGGGAGTGAGAAAATGCTACATGGGAAAAAACAACACTGGGGTTTGTAAGTTGAAAAACAAACAAACCAAAAAAACTGAGTAACTCGTTTATGTAGAGCACATACGAGTACACAAGATTTATCTTCTAAGAGAAATTTGCAGCTATAGTTTGCTTCTTGTCCTACCCACAGAGAACATTTCCACTGTGCTAATTAAATCTGCATATAGTGTTACGATTCAGCTCAAAATCTCTAGTCTAAAGATTAAGAAAAAAACCCACAATGTCATTTTAGACTACTTAACATATAAACATCTGCATATTCTTAAACAAAACTTTAAGCAATATCTATGTTAACTTTAAACTTACATGTTTATGGCATTTTCTAGTTGACAAGCTGTTTCACCATCCTTAATACATGTATGTGCAGTCAGTCACAATTACACACTCCAGTAGAAATATTGAATTATGTTGGAGGCTGAGAAACCAAGAGAAATTAAGATCTTTTAACATTTTACATTTTGTGAACACAAGAATGCGTAATACCACCTTACCTCTTTAAGTTTTATTTCTTGTAGGTATTATTGAATAAAAGAGAAGTAAATTGGCAGATATAAATGATCCAAATCTAAGAATATGCTGTGGAGACATTTAAAAATATTTCATTAATATTGCCAACATTATAATTTGGGGCCATGCTTCAAATATCAGTATAGAAGAGGTATTTATTTATACACAGAAAATGGTAACTTAATTGGAGAAGCACCTAAATAGAAAGTCACATTAGCATTTTTATTTTACAATGTAATATCCTATTCACAACAATTGCATTGCTTTGTTACAATTTGGAAAAACTAGCAATATTGTTCAGGAAGTGTGCTGTATCTCATCATTTTGATTTTTATTTTCAATTATGATTTATTTTTGAGATTCCCTGTCCAACTCAAAGTAAAATGTTAGAAATAAGGGATCTTTCCTGATGGTTTGGTTGCCCCAAAAATAATTCTATTACTTTTCAATCTAAAGCTTTGTAAATCTGTTAATATTGCATGTATATGACCTGAGCTATTAGGAGACTCTAATCAGATGGCTTTGTTTTTCCTCTTACCTGGCCCGTGCCCACTCTTAATGCCACAATCACTTCCAGCAAGCCCTGGAGAGGCTCTATTTCTAAACCTTCCTACTTCGAAGGAGCTGACAATCTCAAGGGATATTTGCACTAGGTAGTAGTTCTTTATCTTCACTGCATATCAGAATGTTCCTGAGAGCTCTTAAAAGATACGGATGCCAGGACCCCGTCTCCAGAGATTCCGATTTAATTGGTATGGTATTCTATAAGAGATCACTGGATGATCCTATGGTTAAAAAAAATCACTACTGTAGTGTCTCTGGCCCCCACACCCAATCACTGCTGTATCTACTGTGTATGAGCTGCAACATTATTTGGCAATAAATCTCAGGCGTTTTCAGGAACCCAGTGAGAAACTCAGCCAGCATTGCTGTCAGACACTCTGTTTAAATAATTATCAGTGGTGGCTACTCGCAACTTCTTTAACAGGCCATTTCAAAGAAAGCTGTCAAGAGTTTATGAGGAGTAGAACAAGGGATAAAAGTTCAGGGGGAAAGAATTGGGAAGGACTTTGGGCAGAGGAGCTGGCAGATTTTAGAGGAAGTGGAAACATTAGCAAAGTAAGTGTGCAATGGAGGGACAAACAGGCCTTGAAGATTATCATTGCTTGGGGGATAAGAACATGAAAGGATTCATGTTTTGATGTGGAAAGGCATGTGGGTTAAAATCGGTGAATAAAATCCACATTCACCCTATTATTTTCTCAGTGTGCATATCAAATAGTGAAAAATGACATAATTCACTGATGTATGATCCTTGAGTCATTATAGACACAGTCTTATTTTTTTTCAGATGTAGAAAGAATCTATATTTTTATACTAGAATGTATAAATTTTGGAGTTGGTGCTGGACATTTTAGGTGTCATCATTATTCAATCCCATTTTATAGATGGAAAAACTCAGGCACGGGAAGGTTAAACAGTTTGCTCGGTTTTCAAATATTGTGTCATTTAGCAAAGCATGCAGAAAAATCACTAACATTTTTGCACTTTGATTTTATAATCTGTAAAATAATTATGTTGAGAGAGGTGGGTTATAGTATATATTCCAATTCTAAAAAGCCTGTAACTCCTTAAGTGTTTAATTCTCTTTCAAGCAATTAAAAATCACCCTTTTGATATTTTATCTATTGGGTTGTTGGAAAAGTCATGACGCATGTTTGCGACAGATGGCACTAGTTCATTTTTGGAAGTACTAGAGTCATTCACATTTATGTTATTGCTATGTCATTTGACAGCTGACAGTTCTAGCTTCATTGTAAAAACAAAATTGAGTGATTTGGTTGAGTTTTGGAGATTTTACAACAAGTTGAAGATGGAAGACCAAACTGCATTTTTGCCATGATTTACTGTTTTACTTCCATAAAGGGAAGAACGCACATCAAGCTTGTGAAAAGTTGCATAAAGTTTACGGTAACAATGCGCTACAATAATGTCAGTGCCAATGATGGTTCACAAAATTCCGTGCTGGTGATTTATATCTCAATGATACTCCTCGGTCAGGAAGGCCCACCGAGGTTGATGACGACAAAATAAAGGCATTGATTGAGTCAAATCCATGTTACATGACACGAGAGATTGTAGAAACATTGAACATCCATCATTCAAGCATTCATGACCACCTGAAGAAGCTGGGATACATAAACAAGCTCAATATTTGGGTTCCTTATGAACTCAAAGAAGTTCATTTGATGGCGCGTATAAACATCTGCAATATGCTCATTAAACATGAGGAAAACTATTCTTTTTTTGAAGCGGCTGATAACTGGTGATGAGAAGTGGATTGTTTACAACAATGTGGCATGCAAACGGTCTTGATCCTGACGTAATGAATTGCCTCAAACGACATCAAAAGCAGACATTCATCAGGGGAAGGTTATGCTCTCAGTGTGGTGGGGTTTTAAAGGTGTCGTATTTTTTGAGCTCCTACCGAGGAACCAAACAATCAGTTCGAATGTGTATTGTCGGCAATTGGACAGTTTGAAAGAATCCATCATCCAGAAACGTCCAGAGCTTGTTAATTGTAAAGGAGTTGTGTTCCATCTCAACAACGCGAGACCACACACAAGTTAGATCACCCGTCAGAAATTATTGGAGCTTGGATGGGATGTGTTGCCACACCCACCATACTCACCTGACCTTGCGCTGTTAGACTTCCAATTGTTTCACTCTCTTCAAAATTCCTTGCGTGGTATAATGTTCAATTCAGATGAGGCTGTAAATCAGCACTTTGTTCAGTTTTTCTCAAATAAAGACAGGTCCTTATTATGAATGAGGAATTATGAAGCTCACTGAAAGATGGCAAAAGGTTATCGAACAAAAGGTGTAATATATCATTGATTGATCTTTGTTCTTTATATAAATAAATTACCTTTGAAAAACATACAAAATACATCATGACTTTTCCAACAACCCAATAGAACAAGATCAGAGTGTTGTTTTTAAAGCATTTGCCTGTTTATAAATTCCTAAAAAGTCTCTCTTTTCTCATTAGTATATAAAGACTATCAATGCTGGTTTTGGGGTAGCAGCCAGTGGCTCCTGTAACTTGTTTGAGCCTATAGATTTAAATTCCTTCAGGGCAGTGTGATTTCCTGTCCTGTAATAGGCTCTTCTCTGTTAATTTTTTGTTGTTGCTATTCTTTCCATTTTGAAGATCACACTCTTTCCTAAAAGAGATAGAACAAAAGATCATTTGAGTACTTCTCCAACTATCTTCCTCACTTCTAAAGAGATAATGATTTTTATAGATGACAGATGTATCTATTACATTTGCACCTTACTTCAAAAAGGATTTGGTAGGTTTTTTTAAAGCATTGTTTACCATGTCATCTGACATTATTTCTATAGGTCTATACTAAGCTTTTATATATTTTTTCCTTAATGCTATGAACCTTTTTTTTTTTTATCATTTGGGTTTGTTCTTTTAAAAACTTTGAGCTAAATAGCTTCCAGGGATTAGTGCACAAAAAGAGAAGGGTCTTTGATCTTCTTAGAGGTTAGTGCTAAGAGCTGATAAAAGTGTATATTTTGACATTTTTGATATTTGGAAATAATGTTTCACACATTTGGCATTGCTATCTAGCAGACATGTCATTAATACTATTTATGTGCCTACTTTATTGTAAAGTCCTTCGAAATTTTTTGCACTCATTAAGCCTTAAAATTCCAAAGACCAAAATAGATGGGACATGTTGTTCTCACCTTATAATGAAACAAATTGAGATATGGAAAGTTAGTGATCTTTCTAACCCCAAAGCTTTTGGGGTTATTTCAACATTTTCAGAACAAGGAAAAGAACTATTAGTAATGACTCCTAAATGTATTAAATTGAGGATATGTACACTATCATGTTGCTCTGAAACTCATTGTTTGAACTACAAGTATAATGTAAAAGTAGATGGGAAAATAAAAACAAACAAACAAAGAGACCTTGAGAACCAAGGTTGGCTTGGTCATTTTCTTGATGTCTTGTAATGTGAACTATAGATTCCATCTAAGAGGGGTATTAAGTTTCCTGCCCTTTAAAAGTCATTTACAATGTCAATACTGTGATTTTTGCTTTATAAGTTCCAAAATAAGATTTTTCTGAAACTATTTTCTAATACCCAGAGGTCTTATTAAGACCTTTTGAAAAACTATATGTAATATGCAGTTGCACAGTTCCTTTCTAAGTTCTGTAACACATTTGGAAAATGTTAGTAAAATTCTATTCCCCTAATAATGAATTCTTTATTTATTTACATGACAATAAGGTGAATGCTGATAAGTCTCATTTATATAAGATTATCTAATAAATTAGCTTGCATAAATGTTCACCTCCTTTGCTAACTGTAGAACCAAATATCCCCTCACTTTATGGATGAGCCTATGGTATTTAATTAGGTCAGTCTTATTGCTGTTATTTAGAGCACTCTGATGTTTGTGAGTTGCTTTATATTTACATACAGCTTCTCCTTTTCTAAATGCAATAACTGTATTCCTGGGTAGAAGCCTCTTCATTATCTCCAAGACCAGGAAAGAATATATGTGAATCTACTTACCTAATGTTCATAATCAAGCAGCGTTTTCACGTTAAATGTCAGAAGAGCAATTGATAACATTTGGAGTAAACATCTGAGAGATGAAGAAAGAGTACCTGTTTGTAATCTGGATGTTTATTGTGCTTTGTGAAATTCGTCAATCTGGACACTTATGATTTACAAGTGTTCTATATGTTATTTAAAATTTTATTTTAAAAAGAGCTAAAGATTAGCTATAGATAAGGAGAAAAAAAATCCTTAAAGAAGAAGATCAAGGATTACCTGGAGATATACAGTTAATAGAACAATAGGGATTTAAAACCAGGGTAAAACCAACGTATATAATGTTATCCTGTAGCAGAAAGAGACAATTCCGTCACTAAAGACAAGTCTGAGAAACTCAGTAATGCATATCTCTCCTGAGGTCAAAACTTTCCAGTCATAGTCAAAGAAGCCAAGCATATAAAAGTCTGGCCTGTATGGAAGGATTAGTCAAGTGATCACTCTAACTCAATTCAGGTTGCTTTAAACTTGGTTTATTATTGAAATGACAAATAGGGAATGCAAAAAATATGTAAGAGGGACAGCCAGTTAACTCAGTTGGTTAGAGCACAGTGCTCATACACCAGGGTTGCCGGTTCAATTCCCACATGGGCCAATGAGCTGTGCCCTCCACAACTAGATTGAAACAACTACTTGACTTGGAGCTGATGGGTCCTGGAAAAACACACTGTTCCTCAATAAAAAATGTCTTTAAAAAAATAATAATATATAAGAAAAAAGTAACAATCAGTGGTTGCAGAATCCTACAGGAGTTCTAAATTCTTAGAAAATTATGCTCAAATTAAGCGATCGTTGCAACCTCTTCTGAAGTGAGAAATCTTCCAAAACAGAAGACCCCTAAAACATCGGCCCATTGTATTTTTACTTTCTAGGATGGGGACTGTGTACTGTCATTACATGGATATTCTTGTTATGTGACAATTAGCTAGTTCAGTTTCTTTTCTTACAGATACTGAGGAAGCTGAGCCCATAGCCTACTGTCCAGTTTTCAACCCCTTACCTAAACTTCGGGGGCCAGTAAATCTTCTAACTCGCAGAAGTGAGATGCAAATACCGTTCTGAACCTACGCAATCACATGTTCATATTTATCTTAGACCATGAGAGTGTATATTTTCCTCCCAAGGGTTCCAGAAGCTGATAGAAGATCCTTCTCTGCCCACATCAGAGAGCTATAAGGAAGACTTTATTAAAGACAGTTTTGCATCAGTTGTTTTCAGGAGGTTAGCGGTCTTGAGAGGAAATGATTATATGAAGATGTAAGGAAGATATCTGATGTCATGGTGCAGGAGTTAAGTGATGAGAAATATTAAGGAGCAAAAGTTGCTTCTCAGCAATATTTTCTTAGACGTGCAATTTGGGGACTCACAATGCTGAACTTGAGATGCATGTATCAATCATATAGACTCTTGATTTCTGATTCTGCCCTTTGGAGGTGAAGTCAGAGAGATGACTTTATAATTTACATCAAAGGATTGCTCTCCTCAATAATTTGCTCATTATTGTTTCCCAATATTTGTTTTGAATGTGCAAAACCTGCATTGATACCTGATGATGTGTCCACTAGTAGAGGAACACTCCCCAATTAAATTATCTGTGTTATCATATGCTTCAAATAGTGCATCAATTTTTGTGGAGTGCATGATTGTGATAAAAATAATACTCCTACCACACTAACAAAATTGTAATGAATAAATGCACTTAGAATTGGTTGTGCAATATAAATAGTGAACTAGTGCAAGTAAAAAGAGTGGCACTATTACATTAATTAAAATATACTTATAAGCTGTCCTTGACAAATTCACACTTACTTTAGTGTCTACAGTTGAAATACCAAACTGACATTTTAAAATTACTAATCTTCATTTTAAAAAATGCTCTACAATTTCTCTGTTTGCTATCTTGCATCATTATGATTTTAGAAATATTTGAGCACTTTTGAAAGAATTACTTGGTAAATCAACCAGTTGTCTACAATGTTATTATGCATTTTTTTGTTTTCTTGGGCAATGAGTTTTCTAAACTTTGTTATGTGTTATTAAAATGAGGCCTCAAATATTTTATCAAATTAATAAAGCTCAAGAACTTCAGCTTGTCAAACACAGTTATTTAAAATAAAGCTTATAAGCCTATGAACAGTAATATTTATCCTAACAAAAGTGAGACACAAACTATAGTTTACTCAATTTAGTAACTAAATCAGAGAATAGCTTGTGTATTAGATTTAACTTTGAAATTCCAAAATTGTGGTTTGGAATATTTCAGATTGAGTAAGAAATTCTTGGATGTGATTCTTATTTAAATGGGATTTTTAATATATTTTTTTCTGAAAGAAAATGAAAATGGGAAAGCCTATAATTGTATATATAGCATATAAGTTTGGGAAAGAACATAAAAGAGAAACAAAACATTTGGTGAGTTTTGTCTTGTGTACTACTTGTAGAAGTAGTGAGAAACAGAACAAAAACTACATTAGAAAATATTTGGGCTTAAATATTTGTGTATTTTAATAAGGAAAAATAGAATTGGAGATATCCTTTATTAAATAGAATTGTATCTGAGCTCCCCAGTTTTCTCAGCATCTCCAGAAACAGTATTTTTCATTTAAAAATGTTATGTCCGTAGAGAAGCATCAAATAAAGAAATACACAATTCCAAATATATTAGCTAAAAATATATATAGGGAAAATTCTATTAATTTTATAAAAATAGTACAATATGTCAATTTTGGGGAAAAAAAATCTGGAAAAATACCAGTGCTAGTGACAAACTATTAGAGGCAGATAGGGATAAAACACTGAAATTTGTAGGTTGACCATACATACTGGATTTTCCACGACAGTGCTATAATTCACAGCAGTTGTCTTGGTGTAATATCCTGTTGCATTCTCAAAATAGTCCCTAATTGGATGATAAATTATATTTCCACCATAAGCGTATCTAAGGTGTATTATGAATAATTATTCTGCAGATCTTAGCTTTAATCATTAATAAGAATATTGAGTTTTAAAAATTGCCTTGCCTGTGCCTGGCTACAGCTATTTCTACCTTTTAAACAAGAATATAAATTTGACAAATTTGCATTTTGCAGCACATTTCAATTGCAAAATGGTGGTGTTTGGGCAGTATAGTATATGGCTCCACTTTCTATCTGATAAGCCTCAAATTTAATAATCCACTAATGATGAAAGCAGGGAGGAAAAGTAAAGAAACAAACCACTAGAATTTGTAGACACACTGATTAGAAAAATTGTATAAACTTCAGCTAGAATTGTAAAAAGGCTCTTACCAATAACATAAATGAAAGTCACTGGCAAAAAAAGCCAAGCCTTATAGTTTGTATCATATTTGTGTGCTTGTGTGTGTGATATTTCTATATATTTTTATTCATAACTATTTTAATAAATACTTCTATGAGGATGGCACATACTTTTCCATATTATTAATTAAATCATGGTATCTCATACTATGAATCAAAGGAATCTTGGGCTCTTTTAGTCTGATTAGAGAAGAATTACTTCTATGGATTTTTAAATTTCATGGCAATTTGAAAAGATTTTTCAATTTAACTCTAAAATTAGTGTGTCTTGACAAATGCCTAGGACACTCAGCAGTTGATAAGGAGAAAACGGGCTCCATTTATTTTCGCAGTAGTTTCTCAGAGTAATGATACTATTATTCAGAACTCTAATTTGTATGTGTAATTACACATGCATATATATACTCTCTCATGCAGCTCTTTTAACACAAAGTTCCTCAGGATTGCATTGTTACTCATTATTAAAAACAGAACTACTAAATTAATGGGGGTTAATAAAATATTTTCTAATGGTTGGATCATATTTTTATAGCCTAGAAGATGAAGAATTAATTTTTGTCTTTTTTTTTAAAATATAATCAGACAGATTCTACAAAAGGCACATTTTTATTTTGGTGTTCTAGGAAATGATATTTTAAAGCAAAGAGGTTATTTAGAATAATAACTCATTTGTGCATTTTGAATTTTTCAAAACATGATGATGTCCTTGAAATATAAAGCAAAAAGAAAGATAAAGAGGGGAGGAAAGAGAAATTCAGCCCAAACTAATTTGATAAATTAAGGCTTTGTAAAAGAATAAAATGAGTTTTGCCTATATATGCCAGCTGCTCCTTTGGTGTAGACATATTACACATATTTCAAAAATGCCTTTGCCTTCTAAATAGTCTTCGATCTGTAATATGAAAACACTCATCAAAATACTCTTCAGCTGACATACAGAAACCTAAAATAATATGCACACTTACTATAAAATGACGTTTTTAGCAGTCAATGTAGTAGGAAGGCATGGAAAATAAATGTGAATACCTCAGAAATCACAAGTTACGTTTTTCGTTATTTTGGTTAAATGAAAATGTTGCTAGTTTTTGAATTTTAGTCCATAAATTTGGATATGGAGGGGAAAAAACAACAACACGTATTAGTATTGAAATAAATTTAAATCCTGAGGCCCTCTCAAATAGGCTGAGGGAAAGTTTAATTTCAGTAAATAATTCAGACACTGTTCCCTACCCATTCCGTTACTACCAAAATGACTGTGATTAAAGCTGATTGAATCTGTTGAAGTTCAGACTCTTGCCAGTTGTAGGAAACATAACGGGAACTTTTGCATTCGCTTAGAGATCATGCGCTCAGGATCAGACTTCTTTAGCCAGTCAGCACTTTTTAACCCTGCAGGTGAAACCTCTCCGCCCTGGAGGACACCACCAGCAGCTTCACGGAACAGCTCGCAGGCTTCGCGGGTAAGTCCATCCATGTCACCGTTGGATGACCGTCCTCATCTCTCTTAGGCAATTACAATTGAGAAGCAGATGCTTTAGTTATTTATTTGTTAAAAACGGGGGTGGTGGTTGTGCTTGAGGTTGAACGAGGAAATAAGACGGCTAGTTTGGAGCATGGAAGGAAAATACATTTCTCCTTAAATTCCTCTTCTGTGATGGTTTCCGCATTTACTTCAGTGTCATCCAGACTTACCTTTATACTAAAATAATACAAGATGTACATAATTAACATTTGCATACGAAACAAATACGACCAGTACAGTTGAAGTCCCCTTGTCCTCAGATACACTTTTCCTCTTTCACAACACAGGTAAGTTTCATCCTGAACAGGGCGATTTGTTTGTATATATCTTTAAACAAAGCTTGACATGTTTTTAATGGAATCTTAATGGTAATATATTATGTGATTTTTGTTGAAACTGGGTTGCAGTAATAGGAATAGGAGAGAAAAAAATATATATATGTGCACTTTTTGAGAAATGTTGCTGCAATGGAAAGTATAGCTACTTGAGACATTGTGGGAAAAGGAAGGTTTAATTAAGACAGGAGAATGAACATTTTTTAATGCCGAATAGAATTATACTGTAGAGTGTGATAGGAAGGAAGGAAGGAAGGAAAGAAAACACAGGCAAAAGACCAATAGACTCTTACTAGAATGCTACCCCTGATAAAAAGGAAGCGTGTGAGATCTAGCACGCGTGAGTTTAAATATGAGTCAGGAAGGCAAAATACTCTTGTATGAATAGATTGTCAGATTTTGGAAAATCCTTTCTGATTATATCAATTTTCCTAGAAAATTCAAAAACAAGATTGCTTATTGGAAAGAATGAGGACTGGGAGGAATAATTGGGGGTTAAGGAGAAAGAAACTGTGAAAGGGATGTTAAAGATACAGGGATTACCAAAGTACACATGATTGCTTGATAGTGTTTTGGACTCACTGGATGTTTGTTATTTTTATCTTTAAGTGATACCACTTGTTGAAGTAGTGTGTTCTCTAGCCACATTTTGCTTCATTGATACAGGTTCAGAGTAGAGGAAACTTTAGATTAAATCAATATTTTGTTTCAGAATTACACACAGTGAGAGGGGGACAGTGGATAGAGAGGGTCGAAAGATAAGGGAAAAAGGGGTTCTGAAAGAAAGTGATTGATTATGGAATGTACACTGTGCAAGCCCAAGAGCAAGTTTGTCAAAGGGGCAAATAACAGTGAAAAGTTGATCATCCAAAATGCAATGTACATCCCTGTGGAGCTGGGTTATTGGAGTCAGGATAAAAAAAGTGAGCTGGAAATTAGGCTATTGAATGCATAAAGGTGAGATAACGGACTGGGTGTAACCATTACTGTCTCTAGGATAGATTATTTTGCATATTTGGATATCTCTTCAATAAGTCCACCATTTTTCTTTAGTGTCCAATTCTTTCCGTTCTTCCCACAAGTGACAAATAATCTTCAAATAATGTCATTACCCAGTAATTCTACTGAAATCCATTTATTTTCTCTTCCCTCCTTTCCTTCCTTCCTTCCACACCTTTCATGTAATCACTTCCACACCACCACTCTAGAAAATTGGAGAATTTGCTTACTTTCAGGCTGTCATAACTGTACCATTCCTATCTTCTTTTATATATTTATACCTATTAGCTCAACACCCAAATCAACATGCTTCACTTTTAAGAATAATTCCCACCTACTGCATTGTCTCTTATTTTCTCTATACCAAGACTTTGTTAGATCATCTTTTTTATACGATATTTTCAAAATATTAAATGATATGTGAGCATACTTTTTCATTCTTAAACTGTATTGTTAACTCAACTGTATCTTGGTTCCTAGAAGAGCCTAACTCTACTTGGGGAATACAGTATAGATAGACCTTAAATGATTGCTTGATAAGTAGCAGTATACCAGAAAACTCTGGAAGTAACATTGACAAAGTGTTCTACTAATTTCTAATTTACAAGAATTTTTCTCTCTTTTGAGCACAGTCCATGCTTCATTGTGATTTTGATTATGATTAATTATAAGGACATTATGATGATGTCAACTGGCTAAAAAGCTAAACACAAAACTTCCTTTTCCACATGGGGCATGGAGAATTATTCATTAATAACAGAAATGAGAAGTGAGAGGTCCTCCCTCCCACTAGTGTTGCTCATTTGTTTATTCGGGGCATACAAATCACTGTCATCCTTCATAAATCTGTGCTAAATTCCAACAGTGACTACATAGGGAACCAGTAAATACTAATGCTTTCATGTAAGAGCAAACTGACTTATTGCTGTTCAGTCTGGAGAAGCTGACACTTCATTTTTATCATTATTATTGAATGGTTATTTGGACATAACCTGGAAAAAATTAGTGACATGCATTTACACATTTTTATAACTCATTTTGATGGTGATATGCTTCTTGAGTTTTAAAGTAACTCATAACCTGATTACCTGGTTTTGTTTTTATTCTTATTTACTGCCGTGCTCTGTGTTATCTTATCCATATACATTTTTACTTTTTTTTCTTCAGTTTCCTGAACCAATTCTACTCTCTTTCAAGCCTTGTGCCCTTAAGACATTGTCATTAACCTCAGATATGGAACTTTGTCAAAAATGCTGTCTAGAATGGAAACAACTTTGTCATTTCATTAGAAAATGTGCAATCATGTTCTGAAACATTTATTTTAACCTTCAAGGTTATTTTATCTTTGGGGGGGCATCAATATTTTTTTCAGGATAAAATTGTACAGTTCCCTCTGCAAAGTATTGTATTTCAAATTTGATTGCTGGAATGTACTTAAGTTGATAATTCTCAAACAGTATTAATTACAATACAATTGGGACGTGATAAAAGCTTCAGATTGGTGAGTTTTTCAGGAGACTAAGCATTTTACAATCCTCTCATCATTCTATTCCCTATTACTGTGACCATATAATTTGTGCTTACTTGTATGAATTATCGTGTTACTATCATGTCCTCATAAATCAAGCTGTTAAAAAGATCATTAGGTTGCCCTTCATAGCAAGTCAAATATATTCCAATCAAAAGATAGAGTTGCACCTGTTGTGTGTTCTAAATTTGGAGAATCATTTTATATATTACTTCAAAGATAACAAAAAATTAAAATGATTAAATCCTGTGTAAATAAAACCTGTAGGATGAAATATTTAAAAATAAAAATTCAAAGAATTGGCACAAATTGAAAGGGTGGAAGCTTCAGTATTGTTGAACTGGTGAAAAATAACTCTCCAAGTAGTCCACAAAAAAACAGTTTATTCAGGAAAAGAAAAAGAAGCAAGACCCCCACCGCAGTGCAGGAAGCACATCTACACGGAGCTCCTACCGGCAGCCCATGTGGAGGCAGAAAAAAAGACCCCGGTTTCAAGATGGCTAATCCCTTTATTCTGATCCCACCCCCAGAATTACCATAAGGATGAACTGGAAATCAGGATTATAGCCTTAACAGGGGCCCAGCCCCACCCATAGTCCTCCCAGCTCTATGGTTAAGCATCTTAAGATGCCAGTTCACTTTATCAGTTCCCCCCCTTGATCAAGATCTTTCTTCTAAAAGATCATTAATCAACAGTCAGGTCTTTAGTCTCAGGTTCTTGGGAGTCCAGTCTTTTTGTCCCTTGATGTCTGTTCAGCCTCTAGTCCCTCGGTGTCAGAAGGGCCTCTTCTAAGTGTCATCTCTCACGTCATGGGAAAGGGTGCAGGGATTGGGAAACAGCTGGCATCCACTGTCAGCCGGCATCAGAAGCAGAGCTTAAACAGATAAAGTAAAAGTTAGAATTAGAATATAGCAAACTAACTTGTGTGGCAGGTGATAAATGAGGAACTCAGGCTCCATAGGGATCATTTGCCTTAAAATTTTGACAGCTTTAGTTTCAGGTCACCAGACTGTGTGCTTTTCCAGTCAGGGTTAGGCGCCTTCTTTAAGAGTGACACGTGTATCCAAGAGTCTACTCTCTGTAGTTTAGCAGCACAGGGATTTGTCAACAGTACTTGGTAACGGCCCTTCCAGCGTAGCTGGAGGGAATCCCTTTTTAGGTGTCTTTTCCAATAAACAGAATCTCCTGGTTTTAATGTATGAATTTTTAGTTTTTCATTTCCCTGGAGTATATGGTGAAATGATTGTTTGACTAAAGTATGGTTATTGTTGATAGAATAAATTAAGCCTTTACAATACTGAAGTATGTCTCTTTTCACCAACTGTGGATCGAGAGAGCTGGGGCCAAATGCACAGGGCGTCCTGTAATTATCTCAAAGGGTGAGAGCTTATTAATCCCAAAAGGAGTAGATCTGAGATTCAAAAGGACTAATGGCAATGCCTTTGGCCAAGTTATTTGAAGAGTTTCTGTAAATTTTGGCAGTTGGGTCTTAATAATACCATTAGTGCGTTCAACCAATCCTGAAGACTGAGGGTGGTAGGCACAGTGAAAATGTTGTAGGATTGGACTAACAGCACAGACTTACTTTAGCACCTGACCAGTGAAATGGGTTCCTCAATCGCTGTGGAGTTCAAGAGGAGTTCCCCAAGCAGGAATAATCTTCTCTAACAGCACTTGAGCCACTGCTGGTGCATTAGCCTGTCTGCAAGGGACAGCTTCAGTCCAGTGAGAAAACATACACATCATGACTAAAACTTACTT
The DNA here is from genome assembly GCF_001890085.2 of Hipposideros armiger. NCBI lineage: Eukaryota > Metazoa > Chordata > Mammalia > Chiroptera > Hipposideridae > Hipposideros > Hipposideros armiger. The sequence continues at coordinate 86,631 of NW_017731351.1, forward strand.
GTATCCATGAGATAGGGGAGCTGTATAAGGTCTAGCTGCCAGACTTCAGATGGTGTCTGGCAATTTAAAATGTCCAGGGGCAGTGTGAATAGGCTTCCCTGAGTTATACTTTGGACAGGTGGGACACCTGAGATAGGCACTTTTTGCAGCCTTAATATTTTCCCACCAATATTGGTGCATGAAAGCTACCGTTTTGTCAGTTGACCAATGGTTGAATGCATGTACAGTGGCTAAGAGTGGGAATTTTAGATTTCTGGTAGGACTGGGTTGTTATTTGGTCTGAGCCAGAGCCTCTTCTTATTAAACCAACAATTGTTGGATTTCCAGTCATGTTTTTCTTCTTCAGGAGCTGATTGTTGGGCTTCTCTGGCCAGTTTTTCTAAGTTATTAACTCGAGAAGCTTCTCTCTGGACCATGACAGAAGCTTGACTGTTGTTGATGCCTTTAACGGTGGCATTTTTAGCAGGACTATCAGCCAGGTGAATTCCTTTAGCCTCCAGGGAGACAAGCTTACAATGCCCCGGAATTTTAATAATGGCTAAGGCATCAGGTAAAAGTACGGCATCCAATAATTTCTGTGCATATGGACCATTCTTAATTTGATCTCCATTGGAGGTAAGGAAACCATGTTGTTGCCATAGCATGCCAAAGTCATGGGCTACCCCAAAGGTATATCTGCTGTTGGTGTAAATGTTGACACGTTACCCTTTGCTAAAAAGCAAGCTCGGATGAGGGCATATAGTTCAGCCTGCTGTGCTGAAGTGGCCAGAGGCAAAGGTGCTGCCTCGAGGACTTCAGGAGGAGTCACAACAGCATGGCCAGCACAGTACACACCATTTTCGTCTTCTAAGTATAAACCATCAGTAAACCATGAGAAATCAGCTTTACCCAGAGGAGTTTTCTGCAAATTGTCACGAGGAGTCAGGAGGTGATCTGTTAATGTCAGGCAGTCATGAGGGGCTTCCTCAGTCTCAGAAGGAAGAAAGGTAGCTGGATTAAGGTTATTACAATGTGAAAGGGTTATCTGGGAAGCATTTAACAGAAGGATTTCATAGGAAGTAAGACAGCTGACTGAAAGATGCTGGGTGTGATGAGAATTCAGGAGAGCTTCTACTGCGTGAGGCACAACAATGGTTAGAGGGGATCCCACAACAATCTTTTCTGTGGCCTTAACCAGGAGGGCAGTGGCAGCAATGGCTGAGGCAAGGAGGCTATCCCTGAGCCACTGGGTCCAATTGTTGGCTATAGTATCCTAGAGGTTTACAATGATCCCCATGTTTTTGAGCGAGCACCCCAAGTGCATGGCCTTCTTTTTCATGCACAAAAAGGAAGAAGGGAATCTGGTAGTTAGGATGCCCAAGAGAGAGTGGGTTCATTAAATTCTCCTTCAAAGTCTTAAAGGCCACATTACCCCATTCTGCCCATGAAATTGGGTAATGACTATCATTCTTTAATAGGACATATAGAGGTTTTGCCATAAGAGAAAGATTTGGAATCCAATTCTGGAGTAGCCAACTAGCCCAAGAAGCCCTCGCAATTGGCACTTAGTCTTGGACCTCAGAAAATTGAGAATACCGTGGAGCCTGTCTGAGTCCAGGCACAGACCTTGTTTCGATATCAGATGTCCCAAGTATCGAACCTGAGCTTGGGCAAATTGTAGTTTCTCTTTAGAGACCTTATGTCCCTTTAAGGCCAAGAGTGTCAGCAAATGGATGCTATCATCCTGTGAAAAAACCTGAGAAGAAGAACAAAGAAGTCAGTCATCCACATATTGTAACAAAGTGGAACCTTTTAGAAAAACTATATCGTCCACATCAGTCTTCAGAATCTGTGAAAAATAAGAAGGTGGTCAGTAAATCCCTGAGGCATTACTGTCCAGGTAAACTGCTGTCCTACCCAAGTGAAAGCAAAAAGGTATTGGCTAGCTTCGTCAACTGGGATGCTAATAAATGCACTGCATAGATCAATTACTGTAAAGAATTTGCTTCCAGTTGGGATGGATGCTAGCAGTGTATGGGGGTCAGGAACGACAGGGTGTTGAGTGATAACAATGTGGGTTATTGCTCGTAGGTCCTGGACAAACCTCCACTTGTGTCCCTTTGGCTTTTTTATGGGTAGAATAGGAGTATTACAAGGACTAGCACAAGGAATAATAGGATCCAGAGTTATGTAATCTTCTATTATGGGCTTTATACCTTGGGCGGCCTCCTTATAGGATATTAATTCTGGGCAGAGGCTTTGAAGGATCAATTTAAACCTTGATAGGAGGTGCACTGTGAATTCTGCCAATATCAGTAGAAGATTTCACCCATAAAGAACATAGTAGTTGGTCCAATAGGGACCATTGACCAGTATTCTCAGATTCAGTTACTTTACTATCAAAGACAGCACAAATAAAAAATGCAGTGGGGTCATGTAATTCACCTGATTGGTGATACGGATGGTTACCATAAAACTCTAACATTATTTCCCCTTTTCGAGAAAAGGATATTCTAGCATGATACTTCTCTAAGAAACCTCTGCCTAATAAATGGGTAGGGGCAGAAGAACCAAGGATAAAACAATGTTCATCTCTTAAGGGACCTAGGCAAAAGGGAATAGGTTCGGATATGTGAACCTGTTGAGGTTTAGTTGAAAACCCCACTTTGTGAAATGTCTTGTTACTCCGAGGCAGGGGCTGATTTATAATAGTGGGGTTGAGCACCGAGAGTGCAGCACCGGTGTCAATGAGAACAGAAAAAGTTTCCTCCCCAATTTGAAGAGAAGTTTCTCCAAGGTGATTAGAGGGGAAGAACGGGGAAAAGCCCTGTGATTCCTCGGAGCCCCATCACTGGGAATTTGGAAAGCCTGAAAGAGACTGGTTAGTAGGCAGAGCACGCTTTGTGCACTTCAACTTATGGCAACCCCTTTTCCAGTGTCCTTGCTCCTTGCCGTAGTGGCAAAAGGTTTGGGTTTTCTGGTTTTGCACAGGGCGTCTTGTTTGCCACGGCTGACATTCAGATGTCCTGGTGATCTTGCTTTTAGGTGGCTCATCTAGGGTACTGGCAAGTTCATTAGCTCAAGTTACCATTTCTAGGGTAGGCAGAGTTCCCCGTCCCATCCTAGATCTCTTAATCAGGACGGAAAGGTTTTTATTTAATCCATTGACAAACAAGGAATTAAAAGGAACACGTGTAAAGTCAGTATCTGAAGGAAGACCAGAATTTTCTTTAAAAACCACCTGAAACCTATTATAATAGTCATGGACAGATCCATCAGACCTTTGCGAGCAAGTGTGGATTTTGTTCCAATCGATAGACCTTGGAAAAGCCTCAGGGATTGCTCGATGCAGCTTTTAAGCAAGTTCCCTGGCTTCCTCCCAATAATTGGAGGTTTGCTTTTCTAAATCCCTTTCAGGATGTTCCCTTCCGGTAATCCTCATCCATGGCCTTCACCAACCAACATATGGACCAGCTGGTACAAATCAGAAAACCCAGGCTGATAAGCTTGAATAGTAATATCAAATTCCTTAGCCAATTTATTAGAATCCTCAGTTACTATAGGAAACTCCTTTACAATGGCTTGTAATTTGGCTTTGGTCCAGGGGATGTGAGAAACGTGGGGTTTATTAGGATCTCCAGAGGGTGTAATCATAAATGGAAAAGTACTGATAGGTTCTAAGGAAGAAGAGAAAGAGTGAGATTCGAAAGAAGGTGTCACTGGGGTTTGAGTCGGAGGTGGGGGCAAAAAAGAGCAAGATGATGTCGCAGGTGAGAGAGGTGAAGAAGAGCAAGATGGCATCGCAGGTGAGAGAGGTGAAGAAGAACAAGATGGCATTGCAGGTGAAAGAGATGAAGAAGAGAAGATGGTGTCACAGGTGAGAGAGGTGAAGAAGAGCAAGATGATGTCGCAGGTGAGAGAGGTGAAGAACAAGATGGCATCGCAGGTGGGAGAGGTGAAGAAGAACAAGATGGCATTGCAGGTGAAAGAGGTGAAGAAGAGAAGATGGCGTCACAGGTGAGAGAGGTGAAGAAGAGCAAGATGATGTCGCAGGTGTGAGAGGTGAAGAAGAGCAAGATGGTGTCGAAGATGAGGGAGATGTCGAAGAAGCAGTGGGGGAAGGGCAAGGCAGTGTTATAGACAAAGAGCATGAGGTTTTAGACGCCATTCTGTCTCTTTTAGAATTTTTAACAGTTTTTGTTAACTTTGAGACTCCATTTTGTAAGCCGACAACTTTAGATTTGCAGCCCTGTTTGGCCGCCTCCATATACCACTCTAAGGATGCATTCCATTCCTCTTTCTCAGTTACAGCACTGTTACCATCCAATTTAGTTTTAAGAAATTCAAGTTTGGAAATCTCAAAAGTTCCCCAAAGTGGCCACCAATTTCTAGGATTACTCTTAGTCAGGCCTGCCCATTTAGTTAAATATGTGCACAAAAATTCTCCACAGTTTGCAAACATGTGTTCAGCTGGTGTCCCTGGAGAAGGGACAGTTTTAGAAGGCTTGGACATTGGAGAGCCCATGTTAAAGGCTGGGCCCAAAACAGTGTCTAGTTCTTATAACCTGCAGGTCTTCAGCTCACCTCGCTCTGGATCTGATCACTGTCTGATCACTGAGAACCAGGCCAAAGGCTAAAAGCCAGTTCCAGGCGAATAACCAACTCTTGGGGAGTTTAAGTTACAGGCTGAGCTGGCGCTGGGCCAAAATCAGTTCACAACTCGAGCAAACCGGGACTGTTCGGTTTGCCCCACTCTCACTCTGGAGCAGCCTGATCGCTGGAATCAGACCGAAGGCTAGAGCCAGTTCCAGGCAAATAACCAACTCTCAGGGAGACAGTTATCGACTGAGCTGTGTGGCACTCCGTTAACTTTTCACTGAGGCAGCACGATCTAACATCAGCTAAACTGACCAATTTCAGTAGAAATCACCTCTTATCCCAAAGGGACGTTAGGCGAAGGCTAGTTTTTGTCTAAAAAAGAAACAGAGCCTGCTTTGCAAAGAAAGCAAGCCAACATGCCACGAGTACAGACAAACAAATAGGCTTTAAAGCATTCACACACACACACACACACACACAACAAACAAAACAAACGAATGAAACAAAACAGAAAAATTTTTTAAATTCCCGAATAAAACCTGCAGGGCGCCTGACACAAAGGCCCGTTGGTTCAGATCCAGGAGATAAACTTACCCAAGGCTTCTAAGCCAGGGAGCAAAAAGTCGAGCGAAACAGCTGTTTGGTGCCACAGCTCTTTGCTCACCGGTCAGAAGTCATCGGAGTTCTGTTCCTCTCTGGATTCCGGACGAGCCCCCAAAATGTTGAAGTGGTGAAAAATAACTCTCCAAGTAATCCACAAAAGAAACGGTTTACTCGGGGAAAAAAAAAAGAAGACCAGCACACAGTGCGGAAAGCACACCTCCTACACTGAGCTCCTACCAGCAGCCCACATGGAGGCAGGAAAAAGACCCTGGTTTCAAGATGGCTAATCCCTTTATTCTGATCCCACCACCAGAATTACCATAAGGATGAACGGGAAGTCAGGATTATAGAGTTAACAAGGGGCCCAGCCCCACCCATAGTCCTCCCAACTCTATGGTTAAGCATCTTAAGATGACAGTTCATTTTATCAGTATAAATACAGTATATGCTGTGTTGAGGAACATATATCATTTAAGTAAAGCCTCTTTTCTTCAAAAAGTCAGTATTATGTAAATATATTGGAGGAAACTTTCAGCCAATAGACTCCACACATTTATTTAATTTTAGAAGGACCTCCACTTTAAGCAATATTTAAAGTAAGTTTCCTGGATTAAACAAAATACTAGCTCATGAAAAGAAAATAACATTCATTGAACAGTTATGCTAGGCTTTTAATACTCACAGTGACTGTACAATATTAGAACATTCTCCAGCTAAAATTAAAGCTGGATTTGACTAACCCAACATCATCAAACTTATTCCAGTATGCTTGCTTTCCATAAAACACTGACCAGCAACCTGCATGAAAGTCCTCTGAGAAGTCATGTTAAAGTGTGTATTCCTCACCGTTACCAAAACTGTCTGAATCACAATCTCTGAAGGTGGGCCATGTTTTATTAAGTCCCCTGAGTGACTCTACAAACACAAACTTTGACTATTACTGCACCGCAGCATGCTCCGCAGTATTACCTGATTGTGTGTCCAATACATAAGAGTTCTCAACTCTTGATTGGTGCGAAGATCTTAAAAATTTAAGCCATACAACACAATCTATTTTTAGGCTGAGTATCTTGGTCCTGCCAAAATCAATGGGATAACTGAAAAACTGAACTGAGAAACAGACTCTCTAGAGGAGCTAAGAGAGTGCAACATAAATAAAATATCAGCCTGTTCAAGGTAGGCTGTTCTAGTTTACTGATACACAAGACTCTCTTGTCAGGCATCACAGTCAATTAGTGAAGGAGTTTCAGTGGAGTCATCCATAACTCAATGTTCATGCTTAATGGAAAGAAAATACACTACGCAAGGGCCACCAGCTCCTCTAGTCATAAAAGCTCATTTTAATGACAGTGCTCTATGTCTACCTGGAGTGAGTCCAACTAAATTCCAGTGCCATAAACATAAGAACATCCACAAAAGCTCAGTAAACAAAATGTAATTTGGAGAATCAAAGAAATAGAAAGATGAGATGGCTCTGCCTCCTTGAATCAAGTATTTGTCAGCCAGGTGGTAAAAATATAACCAACATCTAAGAAGAATAAGGTTTCACGATAAAAGAATGACACGCCAAATATAATCTCTTTTAACTTTGTACACAGAGACATCAATACATTCAGAAAAAATGTTAAAAAATGAAGTATAAGCAAAGTAGTAAGAGTTTTTAATGGATTAATAAAAATTCATGTTTGTTACAAAGTGTCTATAAGATATTTAAAAACACTAAAATAATAGACCTTTTCCTGCAAGTAGAAGCTTTTGTACAGTATGATTACTGATGACCATACTTATTCAATAGGTCCCAAAACCCTTAAGTGAAAAAATAAAAACCAAACAAGCTATATACCAGAAAAATGTAAGGTTTTTAAATTTTGAAATTTTCAGTATATTTTTAGGCTTTTATTCTATTATAGTTTAATGCCAGCTGATTAAAAGATAATCTATCATTTCTTCCCAGTGTTTAAAAATTTCTGTCCTCATTATCGCTTAAGTGATGAAAGTAAATACTTAACAGTAATGGATGTTTCATGGATGCAATAAAGTCCAAGGAGGAAGTGGGCAAGAATAACCTCTTTATTTGGGTTCCAACCTATCACATATCACATGAATACAGAGTCCTACAGCAAAAAAATACTCAGCAAATTTTGAGATTAAAAAAAAAAATGAGAACAGAAAATGAGCTAGGTACATTTTATCAAGATTCCAAAAAGAATCAAAAGACTTTTTCAACAGCTTATGAAGTGAATTGGCAGGGAGCAGGAAAAAAATCCAGGAACTCGAATTTCCTTCTGATATCAGTACCTTACAGTGATAAGAAAATACAGAGAATGAAAAAATACTGGGGGAGAGAAAAGCAGACTGGTAATTGCCTGTGCCTTGGAAGAGTAGTTAAAAACTTTCTTCCCCCTCCTCTTCTTTCTTTTAAAAGGACGCGTAGAAAGAAAAATGTCTCCATTGCCATCTTGTTTAGATTCAGTTAGACATGTGGATATTTCCTCAGTTATTGACTGATTTTGAACCTGAAATTTAAATAGCATTAGGTTAGTGGAGTTCTTTCCTACACGATACTTATTACTGTCAGTCTGATCACGATGCTGTGACAAAACACCATAACCTGGGTGGATTAAACAACAGACATTTATTTCTCACAGTATGAAAGCTGGGAAATCCAAGATTAAGGTGCTGGCCAGGGCTGTCCCTGGTTAGAACCCTGTTTCTGGCTTACGTACTGCCACCTTCTCTATGTGTTCTCATGGGGGAGGGGGAGAGAGAGAGGGAGAGGGAGAGGGAGAGGGAGAGGGAGAGAGAGCGCGCGAGATCTTCCCCCATTTTCTGATAAAGTCACTAATCCCATCGTGAGGGCTCCACCTCATCTGATCTTAATTACCACCTAATGGTTCCACCTCCACCTACAGCCACATTGGAGGTTAGGTCTTTAATATGGGAATTTTCAAGAGAACACAACTCAGGCTATAGCAGTAATCTCTTGTGTCCTAATGATGGACCCCAAGTATAGAGTCATTACTACTATTTTGATTGACTTGTATCCATTCTGCTATAACCCAATGTTAGTATAATTTATGCAGCTAAGGTAGACCCCAAACCCACTAGCAGTGTCTTTGTGCACGAGCTTCTACTTCTTTAGTATTTATGGTAAGACCTATGTCTAGATTCCTATTTGGGTGCTGCCTTTCAAATTTTAGTCAGTGTATCTATACCTTTCTCCCTCTTTGCCTCTAATACTGTAATTGCCCCTACTGGTTGAGGCAGCAGAGTGTAGCTTACTTATTATTTCCTTTACTGCATACTCCTCATCTGCCTGAGCTTTCTCCTCGTGCCTTGGACTCTCCCTGGCAGTCTACTGTGCTTCACGGAACTGCCATGGACCTAGATCTTAATCATCCCTGTTCTTTATTTTCTTCACTATGACCTATGTTCTGAATTTTAACATATCATCTATTTAATATGCTTGATATGAAAAACCCTGTATTATTAATAGAATTCAACTCATAATAATCATTGCTATTATAAGCCACAACTTAAGAGTGGTAAATATTGATTCCCACTTTGTGGCAGCATCAAGATTCCAGAGGCACAATTATTCTGAGACAGAAAAAGGTTTGGTTGAACTTATTGACTCGGAGTAACATAGCTACCTTGAAATCTTCATATAAAGCTAAAGATTGATTCTTACAATCATTAACTAATCCATATAATAACTACTACAACTTCTTATCCCTAATATCCATCCTCTCATGGATACACACACACACACACACACACACACACACACACACACGTGTGCATATGTATGCATATATGTTTTTATCTAATATTTTCTTAAATATCTTATAGCAATTGAATTGACTAAACATTAATATGTGCCAACATATTATGTGCTTGTTTGTTTTCAACTATCAATTTCTTTTATTTAATCTGATCCCTTCCTTATTAGCCAAATAACTAATTGTAGCCTGGCTTTCTACTGTAAGTATTAATTCACATTTAAGCCAAACTCATGCTGTGTAGTTACTATTCTTTTTTATATATCTAAAAATGTACAGTTTCTTTACTCATCAGATTATCGTATAACTTTATCTGATTACTATGCATTTTCAACTGAGTATTATATAATTTCTCATGCCAAAATTAATTTTGTTTCTACATTTAAGAAGCATGTATTTTTTTTTTCAAAGACTGTATTAGTTAGTATTCTTATTTGAAAGCTACTTCAGGGAATTATGAAGTAAATAGCAGAGGAACTTATTATTAAAGGATATGAATAAGCATCCAGACTTCCAGCTTCTGTTTAGGATCTAGTAAATTGAAAAGGGGTTCAATCGCAAACTGAATAAAGAAACCCACCAAAAAATTCAGCCAAACAGAAAATGCCCATGTTTTGTTTTGCTTGTTGGTTTCTTCATTTTGTTGTTGCTATTGTTTGTTTGCTTGTTTGACTCAGTAGTTAGTTGTGATCACAGGCTAAGAAACTGATCCATAAAATACAAAGAATCAGAGAGACACGACGCTGGCTCACTTGGGCTACTAGTAAGACGCGTTCAAGATTCCACAGGGTGCGTGGTGAGGTGGTGAGGGCAGTCAACGTGCAGTGCAGGAGTAGGTGAAGCCTATGGGGCTGGACATGTGAAGAGTGCCCACAATCTCTTCTAGGTTTTTTCTTCATGAACCTCCTTGGGAGCTTATATAAAATATGGGAGAATTTCTGAGAAAATATTTTTCATGGCATGGGTCTGATCAGCTCTTTGCAGGAGGGACATGAAGCAGTGGAATATTATTTAGAGGTACACAGACTGTAAAGGAATTAAACTGGAAGCCGATAACAAAAATATATCTGGAAATGCCCCAAATGTTTGAAAACTAAACATGCTTTAAAAAAAAAGTGAGTAAAAAAATAAGCCGCAAGGAAAATTAATAAATATATTGAATAGAATAAAAGTTAAATTCAACATATGAACATTGTGAGATGCAGCTAAAGCAGTTGTTATAGGGACATTCATAGAATTATAAATTACAAACATGAGATTTAAACTGGTATATTTGTTTCTCACAGCAATAAGGATTAGTAATTGTAAAAGTACATGTGTTAAATAAACAAGAAGGCCATTTGACTGCATTTATTGAAAATTATCTGCATGTATGTGGACCTTCACAGTTCAAACCATTGTTGATCAAGGGTCAGCTGTATGTCACTTAACCATCATCCAGACTTATAAAGCATGCATTTTTATTATCTCTATTTTCCGATGAGAAAACTAGAGCACAGAGAAGTTATTGGCTAGTTCAGGGTCATATAGCAGATAAGGGGCATAGCCAAAATTTTAATTCATCCAGTTCAGCTCTAGAGCCTGTGTTTGGAGGGTTATCTTTACATATATTTTCAGCCAATGAAAATAAAATGTGAAACAGGACTATGTCCTCACAAGACTATGTCCTACAGGTTCTTTATTATTTTAATCTGTGAAGATATTCATGTGTAAAAGCAGTGGGCTTTCTTAGCCAAACAGTGCTTGCTGTATTGCTGGAGTGTATAGCCTCTGATTTAGAGGACTCTCCACACTCCCCCACATTGCCACATTTTTATTTATTTTTTTTTTCTTATTCAAGCAGTAGCTTACTTAAAAAACACAAATGCTTTACTTTAGAGGTATTAATGAATTTATCACTCAAGGTGTGTGGGGAGGTAGATATCTGATGGAGTAAGGCAGTGGCATAGGTCTATCTTTATATACAAAACAGTAAAAGACCAAGTGCTAAAGTCACTGGGCCCTGGAGAAAATAGATAATATCAACAATTTTCAAGTTTAGTATCTGTGGCTCTATTTTATTAATGACAGGAAGAGCAGAAAGGTGGACTCCCTCAGGCTTACATTATCTGTCTGGTCCAAGTCAGCATAAGTAAGCAAGACAGGGACAAGGGGGTGACCAGCTCACCCATTTATCTGAGACTTGCCCTGGTTTAGTGCAGAGGGTTCCATGTCCCAGGAACTCTCTCAATCAGGCAAAACCAGGACGGTTTTTCTATAGGAGCTGGGCTGTTCTGAAGGCAGATAAGAATAGTAGTGGAGTTTATTGCTTTCCTGCCCAATCTCATGTTTCTTCCAAAGGATGAGGTTTATAACTATGGGGATTATGGGCAAACACCTGTCAAGACTCAGGTAAACATGCAGTAATATGATTGGACACACTGGGAACTGAAATAGAAAGGTCCCTCTTTAGGGCAACGTTCGACTTGCTTTATTATCAAATAGTCTCCATATGGCCTAATCGGATGTTTTAACGTTTCAATGAGACTCCATGACCAGGACAATTTGCTCACAAGATGTTGAAATAACTACCTACTCCATTTTGAAATTGTCACTGCCTTTAGTTTTGTGCAATGCCTTATTATAAAGAGATAGAGGGGAATTAAAACCATGGAAAGCCTCACAGCAAGACTCAGTAAAAGCGTGCATCGTGCTTCATAACCTTGGAACCACAAGATTAACTGTTCTTAACATAGCATAACATTATCATAACATTAACATTCCAGCCACTTGTAAAGCATTTTGCTCATTTGATGCCTTAAATTAAATTCATCGTTAGTTCTCTTTAATGACTTTGGTTATGCCCCTAGTAACGAAGAACTTCTTTATGGGGATATTGTATAGATCTCTGCTTAGCATACAGCTAACCGACAAGGGCAGTTGTTCAATGACACATATCGGGGTGATTATTTTGCTGCTAATGATTATTTTGTGCTTCTTGAAGGAATAAACCTGTACCTTGAACCATGATGATTCTTAAATCAAAAGTAGCAAAACCTGTGGGGAAAATGACATTTATAGTCGAAAATATTGATTTATGTATGCCAGGAGTTGGTTTCAGGTGTTATTACATTTCACATGTATGAACTAAGAAAATGAGTTTCCATCGGGAGAACCTATTATTTGAAATGAATTGGATTTGTGGAATTAAAAGAAGATAGTCGATACACCTTATACCTATACAATGAAATTCAATCTTAGGTTGCTTTTTTTGAAAAGAAACGATAAAATGTATTTTTTTTCAAATAATATCAGGTTCCATAAATAACATGCCTTTAAAGGTAACATTGAAAGGTATGCAGTATTAATGGTTATTTCTATGTCATATTTTATTTAATGAATTTCTGTTATTCTATATAAAATTGCTGTCATTCAACAAACCTGGTTCTTTATTAGTTTTTTGTTGTTGCTGTTTTGGACCAGGCATGAGCTAAATACCTAGCTTCTATGGGCCAAGACGGTGCCTGAAGCATCATAGATTATGTATTGTCATCTCAAGGGATGCCTTTCACACAACTAAACTTGAACCCTGTTTAACCATGATATTGGCAAAGAACCCATTTTACCAGGGAGAAACCATCTTATCAGGGATAATTTAAACAATTTCAGGATACAAAATTAGCTATCAACTATGTGTAAGACTGTGTGTTATAATGCAATGATAATTTACATAATTACAATAGAAAATCCATTATTCAAAGTCCCCTAATAATTTTGCAGTTTGATAATATTCAATGCAGTATATATGAATTTTGTAACTGAAACAAAATTGTGTTTAAGTCAGCAGCTATGTGTTTCAGGTAGGGAGGTCAATATATTTATTTGAAGATATTTTTCTAAAGGTTGTTTAGCAAAAGATGCATATAAACACTATCGCAAAAACAGAAATGGTTATAAATAGAAAGATCTATATTCCTTATACTGATCCAAAGTTTTAAACTAATCACTCATCTATTTCTATGTAGTTTATATTCAAGAAGAAATTAAAGTTTGTTTTTTTGTTTTTTGGTTTTGTTTTTTTTAAGTTTTCTGACTTCAAAGGGCATATATTTTCTTTAGGGTAACCTGTAATATATTTAATTAGTCATTTAAAACTGGTGAAGAAAGGAAGAAATAATTTAACCTCATTCTGTGAACCCTTTTTAGGAGCCAAGATTTTTACACATTTTATTCAATTTTCAGAGAAACCAACAAATTAGTCATAATACTTTTACCATTTTATATGTGAGTAAACATACTCTAAAAAAGGAAACTAACACGCTAGAATTGACATAGTTTATACAAGACAAGAAGGACTCAAAACATGTCGTTTCAGACTCCAAAGTCAGTTCTTTGTTTACCCTGTTATATAGTCTGCATCACCACTATCTCAAATGATTAATCCGTGTGTGTGTGTGTGTATGTGTGTGTTTTCTTTGAAATATTTAGAACTGTGTCTTAGAATGAAGGAGTAGAGAGGGCTATAAAATTGCAACCATTTTTCAGTCAGAGATTTTATACCTGACAATAGAATTGTTCTCACCAGGCTTCTCAGATGTAACCATAAAGCTCAGTCATCCAGAGTAGCCCGGAACCTCCTGAGGCTGAACTGGGAGGCGCCAAAGTCCCTCCACTCTGCTACAAAACTTCCCTGAGTGCCCCAAGCCAAGGTGAAATCACAGAACAGAACGATGTGGAAACATTTAACAGACAAAGGCTGCTTTTTGTATATTTTTCCCAGCAGCTATAAGGAATTTGTATTTACTGATATGCATTATTGTGCCTTTAACGTTACAAGATAGGAGCAAATACTATAAAATAAATTTAGTGTATATACAATACAGTGATATAAAAATGTATCCACCCTACTTCATAGAATAAAAGCTATTGTTTCTGGAACCAACGATGAGAGAAAATTCTCCCATCCTTTTATCACAATTACTCAGAAAAGTCAAACTTTTGGAGGACCTTCTATCATAGACATTCCAGTCTGTTATAAGCATGCGATTTGAAGGTCACGGCCAGCCCACGCTGCTCTGCCTTAGCACCTGGATCTGTGGTTAAAGGTACATGCAGGAGTGTCAGAGAGACTGACGCTGCCTGAGCTTCCTTTTGTTTTCTCTGACCAAGGGTAACAGAGTATAGATGAAATACATGAGAATTACTTTTAGAAAAAGTGAGTGTGATTTTCTGCAAGCTAAATAACCCTCTCAGCATCAGTTTATTCATACGTAAAATGGGCATTCTCGTATTCGTCAAGGGTTCATTGTGAAACTGTAATAAATCCATATATTATAGCACTGAGCCTAGGGGTTGACACACAGTACTTCTGTCTTCTAATATAACTTCCTACCAACCAATTTATGCCTGCACTTCATTAAAATATACTGGCTCTTTTACGTTTTCAATTCAGATATTAAATATTTCAATGGAGCAGAGTTGTAATGGATGTTTTATACCTATTTTACAATGTGATGTTCAAAATACATATAATTTATAGTTATAACATACTTATCAGGTTATTAAAAATGATCCGTTTGTATAAATGAGGGTTGTCAGCAAAATTATTATCTTACTTCTATACAATATAAATGGATAAAGAGGTTGATAATTTAATAACACCTATGAATTATACTTTGTAAGATTCCTCATAATCTTAGGAAAAAATGGAGTGCAGTACACTTGCATTCATATATTTATGCTGTCCCTTACTTGTAAGTTGTCAAGTACTGATGATTTTCATTTAAGTTATTGATGCAAGGCTGTAGTCTACCTGATATATCTGTAACGAAAACGCCGTTTGAGAAGGCTCTTATGCCACTGTCAAAATGAATCATGCTTGTAATATCTGAGCCAATGAAAGGTGATCAGTTCCCGCATGTAATGCACATGCCAGTCACAATACTTGTAGTCATATCTGGGTTCACTATAAATTCTTAGCATCGTAACTTTATTATCATCCATAAACCTTTAACAATTTCCAGCTTTTCATTCTTTCATCATTCTTTTTCATTGTATTAACTTTTGTTTCTTTAACATTTATTTATTTATTGAATTTATTTTTGTACATCCCTGAAGATATTATTTATTTTCAAATAATTAATTGCTATTTGCAGTTTATGCTAATATATGTTTGGGTTTGTTCATTTATTTTGTTCTTTAGATTCCACATATAAGTGAGATCATATAGTGTGTGTCTTTCTCAGTCTCTGATACATTGGATAAAGGGTTAATATCTAAAATTTATAAAAAACTCATGCAGCTCAACACCAAAAAAATCAAACAATCCAATTAATAAATAGTTAGAGGACCTGAATAGACATTTCTCCAAAGAAGACATACAAATGACCAACAGTTATATGAAAAGACGCTCGGTGTCACTAGTCATCAGAGAAATGCAGATAAAACCCACAATGAGATATCACGTCACACCTGTCAGAATGACCATCATCAGTAAATCAACAAACAACAAGTATTGGGGATGTGGAGAAAAGGGAACCCTCATGCACTGTTGGTGGGATTGCAGATTGGTGCAGCCACTGTGGAAAACAGTATGGAGGTTCCTCAAAATTTAAAAATAGAACTACGATATGATCCAGCAAGAAATCCTGGGTATTTATCTATAGAAATCCAAAACACTAATTCAAAAAGATAATATGCACCCCTATGTTCACTGCAGTGCTATTTACAACAGCCAAGATATGAAATCAACTGAAATGCCCATCAATAGATGATGGGGTAAAAAAAAAATGGTGGTACATACATATCATGGAATATTACTCTGCCACAAAAAAATAATGAAATCCTTCCATTTGCAACAACATGGATAGACTTAGAGGACATTTTACAAACACATATTCTTAAATATCTTTTAAGCACATAGTACTTCAGGAATTACCAGTGGTTTTTGCTTCATCATCTATTTGAGGCTCGGTTATTAGATACTTAGACAAATTAGTTCATTAAGTATTCTGGATGAATTGCGTTTTTTCGTTATGTAGTGCCTCACTTTATCCCTAGTAATATGTTGCATCCTGAGGTCTATCTGATATTAATATATCTACTGTAGCATTCTTGGTTAGTGTTTGCCTGGTATATATATTTTTTCATCTACTAGTTTTATTCTTTGTATACCTGCATATTTTTAATCATTTTCTTGGATGGCACATACTTAGATCTTTTATTTTATTTTTTATTTTTACTATGACAGTGTCTGTCTTTTGATTCGTGTGTTTAGACCTGCACTCTACAATGTGGTAGACACTAGCTGTTGAGATTTGAAACATTGATGAACTGGTATCTGAGATACGTTCTATAAGTGTAAAATACACTCAAGATTTAGATGATGCAGAATAAAATGTAAAATATGATATTAGTGAGATTTATACTGATTCTGTATTAAAATAATATTTAAAATTTATTGTTTAAATAAAATATGATCTTAAAGTTAAGTGAACCTTTAATTTCCTAATGTGGATAGCAGAAATATTATGTTAGTAGCTCCAATTATGTTTATAACAAATGTTTGGGTTTTGGTCACTTCCATTTAGGCAAATAGTTTTAAATCTACCATCTTGGTTTTGTTTTCTATTTTGGTGCACCTTTTTTCTTTGCCCTTCTCTCTTTTTCTTTTTTCTTTTAGATTGGATGTTGTTATGATTCTACTCTATGTCCACTATTGGTTTATTAGCTAGAACAGTTGTTTAGTGGTTTTATAAAGTATACTTTTATCAGAATTTACCTTAAAGTAATATTATACTTTACGCATGGTGAAGATCCTTGTAATGGAATACTTCCGTTTTCCCCTCATACTCTTTGTGCTATTTTTGACTTCAAAAACACTTAAACTTTAAAATGAGAAACACTGTATCTTATACACTAACATATTTGCCATTGATGACTTTCATGCCTTTTTTCATCTTTCATTTTTGTCTTTATCATGTTCGAGTTTTACTTTAATTTCTTGAGCACAGTAGTAATACTTGTAAGATGTTTTATGGTCTTCCCTTGCCTTTTTAATATTCTCTGTAATTGATATAATATATTTTTTCTGTTTATATTTTATATATTCCTGCCTTTTTACTTGTCAATTATGTTTGTTTGGGTGCTGTATATCGAGGATTTTGTGTTTTGAATGCTATATTCAAAGTGTATATAATTTTGCTTTTGCACACATGTAAGTTAGTTACAATCAGTTTTATATTTTAGAGAAATGCTTGTAAGCATTTTTAGAAGTGTCTAGAGTATTCCTTACTCTAGGGCAGCGGTTCTCAACCTTTCTAATGCTGCGACCCCTTAATACAGTTCCTCATGTTGTGGTGACCCCCAACCATAAAATTATTTTCGTTGCTACTCTATAACTGTAATTTTGCTATTGTTATGAATCATAATGTAAATATCTTTTTGTTTTCCAGTGGTCTTAGGCGACCCTTGGGAAAGGGTCATTCGACCCCCAGAGGGGTCATGACCCACAGGTTGAGAACTGCTGCTCTAGGGCTAATCTAATCTTGGGACTTGGGTAAGACCCTTTGGAGTCTCTTATCAATGCCTTCTCTTTGTGAGGTTTCTTTATTCTTGCTGGTAAACTGTTATCAGCCCTATGAACACCGAGAATGGTTTGACCTATTTCCTGGTGGTTCTTGTCTTGCTCTTGAAGAATTTGAAGTCCTACTTTGGTGTACAGATAGTTAGTTAGACAGATAGTTCTCTGTCAGACTCAAGTGGACTGTTCCGCAGATCTCTGGAGCTCAATGTCTGTTTAGCTGTCTCATTTCTGGTACTGTGCCCAGCATAGCCCAGCGTTTAGTCTTTATTAAATATGGTCTATGTCTCTTGAACTCAGAGACTGCAGAGCTGTTCAGATTTCAACTACTCAGGCAATCGCCCAGGAGCAGGTTCCCTTCTCAGGGGTCACCACCCTCTGCTACATGTTGTCCATTCTGAAAACATTCATTGCCTGTATTTTTTTCCAGCGTTCTGTGTACTTGTGGGAGGGCAATTGCTGTTATAGTTAATCCTCAATGAAAGGAATTGATTTTTTAAAATTTCAACCATAACTAGCCTGTATTTAAAAGAACGTAATGTGCATTTTACATTTTAAATTACTTTCTAACAGTCCAGTTCTGGAGATAGTAAATCAGCACATATCCAAGACTATACCAACTTTTCAAATTAAATAATGCTAATAGTGCTGATGTTTTATAACAGTGATTGTCTGGTCATAGCCTGACTCAGAGCAAAAATTATTGATGAATGTTTTTTATTTTGTTTTACATTAAAAAGCCTTTAGATTTTGCATCTGTTGGCCCGTCCTATTCCTGCCTTATTTTCGTTACCTCACTTTCCCCCATGGCTCAGTACAGGTGAATTTATTTTGGAGAAAGGAGTCCTATCGATACGTGCTTTCAAATTTTGTTTATTTTTTATAAACTCCATGTTTCACTTATTCCGCACCTCTTTTTTTGTTTTTTTTTGTTTGTTTGTTTTTTTAGCTGAGCCATCCTGCCACCTGTTGGCAGCTCAGCGGCTGCTCAGCTCGGGCTGGACTCGAACCGCTGTTGCTCAGAGCTCTCACTCTTGAGCGAGCTCTTAACCAACTGAGCCACTCGGCTGGCCCCAGACTTTCTCTTTTAATTATATATATTAAAAAAATCTTTACAGGTCAAACAATTTAATATCGATTGCTTCTTTATATTATCAATCTATCACTCTACCTCTCTAGACAATATAGACACTTTTGACTAAGTACAAAAAAAGGTCACAAAAATATGAGCAAAAAACCCCCAAAAAACAAAGATTAATCTATTAGTATATTGTTTCTACAAAAGAATAATCCAAGTAGAATTAATACTATAACTTATGTGTCTAAAAAATTTAGATGCTCCAAAAATGCATTGGCAGAATACTAAGGAGAAATAAATTTACAGTCATAGTAAATATGTATACTTTCACTCTCTCTCTTCACAAAATCGATTGTTAAAGCACACCTAAAAAAGTTGAAAATGTGTAAAAGACTTAAACACCAGAATTAACATAGTTATATTAACGATATATCAAGGTTCTTCCTGTGGGGTCATGGCTCTTTGCCTATGTAGATCTATCCTATTTTCCATTTCTTATTGTTGGAAGCCAAATTATATTCCAAATGTCATTGCCCTCTTTCTGCCATGTGTCAGGAGGGGTGTTTACAAGCTGGAAAAAGTAGGGATGGGGGCCGGCCTAGTGGCGCGATGGTTAAAAACTGGCTTGGGACGCCAGAGGGCCCCAGTTCGGATCCCACATATGAGGGCCAGTGACACTGCCCTCTACAGCTAAGATGCTGAACAACAGCTCAACCTGGAGCTGGGCTGCCATGAGTCACTGGCGAGGGCGTAGGCTGCAGCCCCTATGGCAGTGGGTTGCCATGGGCTACCGTGTGTAGCCAGCAGCCAGCGTGAGCAGCCAGCAGCCACAGTGAGCGGCTGTCCAGAAGCGGGCGACTGATCTGCCTCACCCGGGAAAAGCGCAGTGATGGTGCCAACTTAGGCCAGTGAAGCAATGTCCTCCACAACTAGACTGGAAGAACAAAATGACAGCAACTTGTCTGTTCCCCTTCCCCCAATTCCCCAGCGCTGTTCCCATCCCCCCAATTCCCCCCCAAAAAACTCTAAACAAACAAACAAAAAAAGTAGGGATGGATTACTATAAGTCAGCCGTTTTATAGATTTCTTCCCTGCTCCCCCACCCCCAATGATTTTGGAAGACACTTCTGGCTGAAGTAAGGCAAGGGGAGTATGCTGGAGTGCTTTTTGGAAAAAAAAGGTTTATTGTGTTAGAAAGAAATGAAACGATCTCTTCATTTTATGCCACTGCATGACTTGCTGCCCATGGGCCAGCTGGTCTCCCATCTTTCGTTCTATATAAAATTCCTTATCCTTGGGATTCATAGTGGCTTCCGTTTTTCCAGACTGAACCATGACTGATACAGACTTCCGACACTGACTAAAATATACCAACCATTTTTCTGTCTCTGGGCCCTTCCACTTTTTAGTTAATATGCCTAAAAATTTCTTCTCTAATTTCTTTTAATCTTTTGGGTCTAAATTTTCTTCTTGGGGTTCATTTCCTTGTTCCTATAAATAAAACCACTCTGCTTCATCAATCACACCACTCTCCTTATTTCCTTTGTAACACATATATCACACTGTAATTTTTTTATTTTTATTTTTATGATGGTAAATGGACTAGGAAGGGCATGGTGATCAGGGCCAAAGAACCCTCAGGAATAAAGGATGGAGGAGCAAACAAGGTAAGCCTTCTACATCATCAAAAAATCTAGTTAAGGGCAAAGAATATAGAATGGGCAGTAGACAAGGGAGGTTATGAGTGTCAGTTGCAGCTTGGAGACCACTTGCAGTGGGGGAGACTGGAGTTCATCTTACTAACCATTCTCTTATAAATTACCCCCACGATCCCCAAAAAGACCAATCAGAATCCTGGAATAGTTCTTCCCAGAAGGGGAATTGATTATATGAAGCAAGTGGACACTGTAGCTTACCACATGATTCCTCTTTTAGTCCCAAGGTGCTGTTTCTTTTTACCAAGGCTAAGATTCCTTCCTAGGGTTTGCCTGTGTCCAATAACTGAAAGATGCACGGCTTGAAAGGGATAATTCAGGAAATCTCTTAAGGGTCATCCCTGCTTTGTAACCACCCATGACATTGATGAGAACTGTGCTGTACTGAGTTACAGTCAATTTCTCCATGTAGCCACTCCTGCTTCTTTCACTCCATCATCCGTGTTGTTCTCTAGATGCTCCCTAAAGCCCGACTTATGGGCCAATCTCCAGCTCTGACAACACAGAGCAAATAGTGAATAATGTACCTGCTTGATACCTGTAGATTTGGAAGGAGCCAATAAACAACACTGATCTTCCCTCCCTGAGATCCGAAGCATTAAGAAACAGACATGGGACTCAGCCAGATAGAGGGCAAATTCTATTTTTCTTTGTAACTCAGAAAGGCAAGGTTATAACTTAAATGGTGGCAGGAAAGGGCTTTGTCATGTGGCACTCACAGTTAGGCAGTCTCACCTTAGAAGCTGGCTGAATAACTATTGGCTTCTTGTTGTAGGATAGAGTTTTCACCATAATTTCAACGTCTAGGGTGGAGCAACAGCGAAGACTGTATCTTCTTTGAAAGCAAATAATTCCAAAGAAAGAAAGGAAGAACTGAGCAAGCAACACTAGTTTCAACTCTTACATTAAGCCAATTTTATAATTTGTTCCCCAATCCTTAGAAAACGTGGGTAACTTTTACAAGTTGTTTGTTTGTTTGTTTGTCTTTAGTTTTTAGGTTTTTGTTTGTTTGGTTGGCTTTTTTTGAGACAGAAAGCTTCAGCTGAGATGTAACATAAAGAATTCAATTGTACTGATACTGATTTTTCAGATTA
>NW_017731351.1:108280-143215 GCF_001890085.2 Hipposideros armiger
GACTGATCTGCCTCACCCGGGAAGAGCGCAATGATGGTGCCAACTTGGGCCAGTGAAGCAACGTCCTCCACAACTAGATTGAAGAACAAAAAGACAGCAACTTGTCTGTTCCCCTTCCCCCAATTCCCCAACGCTGTTCGCATCCCCCCAATTCCCCAATACAAAAAAAAATCTTAAAAAAAAATCTTTAAAAAACTTTATTAACCTACTGATTTGAGCATAGGAGATTCCCATGTGCACTGAGGGGCTATTCTTAATCTTCCACCTCAATACAGATAGCTACACTGCTTTGTTTTCTGTAATAAATTCCACCCAAACTCATCACAACATGAGAGGATATACTGACCTCAACCTACATCTTACTTTGTCCCCACAATCATGGTCATTTGTCCCCACAAGACATAGTCATGAAGTTTCAATGCCTTCCTCATTCCTTGGCTTAGCTGCTTTTATTGTTACCCAGGCTGCATTGTAAAAACAAACAAGCAACACTAACAATACTAACTCATTCACTCTAGCTTTGCTGTATGTATCTTTACCAGTTTTACTTCTTTTGGATTTGGCTCATCTTTGAGATTTCATTCATTATTTGAATAGAAGAAATATGTGAATTCATAGTAGGCTTTGTTTTTCTTGAACTCAATTAGCATTTATTTGCAGCACTACTCATTTTTTTTTTTACAATTTATATTACCATATTTGATCTCATTGCCTCCTCTGTATATCAAGGAAGTCTGAGCAGTTAGTGGCTAATAATTACTTATTTAATAAATGAATGATGGTCAAATGTGTGATGTTTCTTATGACCTTGAGTTATTAATCTCAAAATAGTTGCTGTTGTTTAGGGACATTATCTGCGTAACAAGGTTGGTAAAATGATTTCTAGGTAAACAGTATATTAGAAGGAGCCGAAGGATCACCACCAATATCCATGCCTATAAAAATGCACACAAGCAAGAAATATATTTAATATCGTATTCTTTGAGAAATGATTTAAAAGGAACAATTTCATTCCTTTAACATAAGTTCAGAAAGGGACTTTCACATATATTGCATCTCCAAATAGTGGAATATCATAGGTTGGGTGGCCCAAAGGACAGTATAGTAAGCCTTGTCTCTTTTTGCCTGTTTTAAAAACATTCTCTAATATCTCTTGTTACTTGACATATAATTCCTCTTCATCATTTTGCAGATAGTCAATTGTTCTTTGGTGTGAAGTGATTTTTGTTAGGTTTAAATATTTAGAGGTGAAGTTGTAACTATTGGGTTGTCGGAAAAGTCATGACGTATTTTTTCTATGTTTTTCGTTGCAAAAATGCATCATGACTTTACCGACAACCCAATAAAACTAAAAGCTTATACCCTTCACTTAATGTTCTATGTCTACAAATATATTATTAAAATTGCTACTCCAGGAAAAATACATCCATGATCAAATAGATAAGAATGCCTCTTTGGGTAATTCATTAAAGCAAAACCAAATACCCAAATAAGACCTTAATAAGATAAAACCTCATATTTTTAAATTTTAAGTTATATGGACACTATTTGCAACAGTGAAAGGATTCACAGTCCTCCAAAATAATTCTTGGATATGAGAAAATGTGCTCATAATTTCTTAGCATGTATTACTTTATTTAGGCTATTAGTTTTATAATTCTCCTTTGGCTCAAGAGTTTATTTCCTATCATTTAATCTCCTTTGAATGTACAGTTATAGCTTTGAGATCAATATATGGTGCAATCACTCACAAATTGTCAGTTAATTTTATTTCTGTGAGGTTATCTGAATTGCATAGATGTGATTCAAGTTGCAATGGATTTGAGGAGAATTACTTTGAAGCTACTAGTATTGTGACCACTTATATTTGTATGAGCAGCATATTTGCTAATCACAAATAAGGAATTTCAAATAATTACTTAAATACTTCCACTTTAAAATTATCTGCCATATATTTTACACCAAAATTAAAGATTGGCAGATCACAGACAAAATTGTGGGTAGTAGCAACTATGTCAGGCTTATCTCTTTTTGCCTGTTTTAAAAGCATTCTCTAATCTCTCTTTACTTTAAATATCGATCATGTCCATTTGCAAAATCAGCCACTTTTATTCCCAAACCAGTCGCAGTAGGACAGAGTGTAGATTAGCTTCATCACACCCACATGGTGATAATTGCAATTAACTCTTACTATTCATAAAAAGAGAGTATCAGGTGAGTTATCTGCTTGCATTCTGTTTATTAAGTACTCTATCCCAAGAAAGAATGGCTGTCAACAAATCAACTCAAGTCGGTCATTGGCAGTCTTTCCGTTGTGTTTGATCACATTTCTTCTTAAAACCTAGTTAGTGCTTGTCACCCTTTCCATCTCTTATGGGTCCCGCTATATTTGGACAGCTCTCCTGGAGGAATGAATGTTCTTGACTTTAGATTTGAAGTACTGTCTGCAATCATATATACATATGGTTGTTTTCTTTCTTTCTCCTAACACCGTAACACAACTTTAGGTTTAGATCGATCTAGTATGGATGCCTCCTATGGATTGAATGTTTGTGTAACCCCCAAATTCCTATGTTGAAATCCTAATGCCCGATGTGATGGCATAGGGTGGAGCCTTTGGAGGTGTTTAGTTCGTGAGGTGGAGCCCTTATGAATGGGATTAGTGCTCTTATAAATGACTCCACAGAGTCCCCGTTTCCCTTTGCACCATGTGATGATACAATGAGAAATCTGTAGCCCAGAAGAGGGCTCTCAACCGACCACGCACTCACCCTGAACTCAGACTTCTCGCCTCCAGGACTGTGATAAATACATTTCTGTTGTTTCTACGCTCCCCAATCAGTGTGCATTTTGTGTAGTAGCCTGCGTGGACTATGAGACAGCACCTATACTAAAGACATCTGAATTGGCCTTTCGCATTAGGTGGCTAGATTGCTCTCGTAAGTTTCCATTCCCATTGCTGGATCGCTTTCCACAATGCCACTTTGCTCCTCCCAAGTCCATTGATGACCTTTTCTTTCTCTCTTCTACCTTCTCTAATCAAATGTTTCTGTCACTGAGGTTTATCTTGTGAACACACTGAACTGATTAAAGCAACTTAAACTATCATATGATGTCATATTCCACAGGAGGAGCTTTATAACCAAACAAATCCATCTTTGGCACAAGGCATAAGAAAGATAATTTGAATGCAAACTCGAATGGTTGTTCTCAATTGATGGAAACTTCCTTTGCGTTGTTCAGTCAGGGTCACTGGTGAAGAAGATATTCCTCACTTTACTAAATCAGTGAACACTAGTGAATACCAGTTCTGTGCTGGAGACTGTACTAGAAAGAGGTAAAGAGCTCTCAAAAGCATTCATTCAACATGCTTATTTAGGGGTAAAAACAAACCAGCCAACAATTATTGAACATTGTAGTAAGTGTGTAAAATATATACAAATAGAGTGGCTCCAAAGCTCAGAGATGAACCACTGACTCAGAATGTTCTTCAGGAAGTGGAGGTGGATATAAGAGTAGAGGTTTGAAAGGAGGTAGGGGTTTCATGAACTTGTATGCGGGATGAGGTGGGATGGTATTCCAGCCAGCACTGCAGGGCATGCTGGGATCTAAATAAAACACCCCTGGCTACTTCAGGAAATCACTCAGCAACCAAATGAGGCTTCTTAAAACACAGCAATTATGTGCCTGTTGTTTGAAAACACTGCATAGCCTAATAATACAGAAGGCCTTTTGTACTTTCTAATAAAGAAAATTGGTTTTTTTGGGGGTGTTAATTACAGTTCAAAATATAGTTATAATATTCTTACCTGCATAAATGAATAAGGAAAACCCACAATGTCTTGACACCATAGATCTCTAGAATTTATTGTTAACTTTGTTGCTTTCAATTTTGAAATAACTCCTGAATTTGAATTTAACATAATTTATTTTATTACTACCTATAATGTCGCATGGCATGCTTTATTTCTAAGTATTCCTAAAGCTGAGAGGAATTGCAATCCTTCATATACTTTCCATAAGAAGACAGGAATATATATTCCCATGAGAGCCAGTCTAATGCTTGTACTCATTTCAGTAGAGTTGACTTTAGGCTATGATAAATACTTTTTATTTCTGGCTTTTGACACCTGTGATAGTTATATTAGGTTCCTTCAGTTTTAACAAGGAATTATTGTGTTAAATTTTCAAAGCAGTCGAAATGGGAGAAGTCTACATTTAATTACACAGACAGATAGCTCTTTATTGTCCAAATAAATTTGTGACTTTACAATTACACAAATAAAAACTCACCAGGCCACACTGCATAACACAGTCACGGAGTAACACCTCTGCCATAGTTAGGAGGTTGCTGGGCTATTGGAAAACGACCTCAAGCTACCACAGCAACCTCAGTCCTGAAAATGATCCCTGCCATCAAAAAATGCCTTTCTCCCTGTCACTTTCCCATGTAATAAAATTTGAAAGATACCTGGAAGAGGACTGAAAGAGAACTAATAACATCTGAAATTGTAGCTGTAGGAGGCAATGGGAGATATTGTTTATAAAAATTTCATTCAGTGAAGTATAGGAAGGAATTCTGGAAGGGCTATGAAATCAGTATTAATGTGCCAATACATTATTTCTCTATAGTCATCCCCTTTATTAAATTTCCATAGCCATCCCTTTTCTCCATATGTAAGCTTCCTGATAACGGCAGCAGCAAAAATGCATAAGTATAATACAAAGCAGTTATAGCATCTATAATTGAAAACAGCCACCCAAAGTCGCACGTGTCACTGTATCACCGTTAAATGATTTCTCCTCTGGTTCAGTTGTAATCCCATTTTGATAGTCTGTAACCTCTCCACTCAATTCTTATTTTAACAACACTGGCACACTTGATTCTGGAGAAAAAATAATAATCTAGGGTGGACAGATAACAAAAATAAAAGCTTACCCAATATAAAAACGTGCACAGAAAAGCAAGAAAGCTATCATGGATACCGATGTCAGTCTTCAGTTCCTCTCTCCATTGCCAGGTCCTCTCTGCCCTGGTCCAGCATGCTAAGCTGATTCTTCAGTCCTTGGAGCAAGTCACATCTTTGTTCCCGCAGCAGTTGCTGATTCTGCATACATTGTATGCTTTGTTCTCCATTAATATCTATCAGGGAATATTGATGATCAAAGCAATTAGAGGCATTTGAGGATTAATTGAATTCCAGAAATTACCTCCATCTCCATCTTGGCAACAATACTTTTCTAATCCCTTGATAATCAGGATCAATTTCCCAAACTGACTCCATTTTTACTTGTTCTGTTTTGTTCATATGAGTCCAAAATGGCTGTATGACTATATCAACAACGCCTCCGATGTAACCACTGTTGTGCACCCTAATATAATTATGTCTTCTTTGGGCACCAAGGTCTTCACAGAAGCAAAGTCCAAAACAGAAGAGATGGAACACACAACAACAACAACAACAACAACAAATAAGCAGCTCATTAAATGTATTACAATGAGATTCCTCTTCCATTTCCTTGATCTGGAAATCACATACATGGGCTATGAGGGAAAGATCATTCTATATTAGCTGTTAGTTTGTGCAAATAGTGTATCTCAGAACAATGCTGCTAACTTACCAGGGGTTTCTGAGAGCCGACACTGGCACTGAGTTTTCTAGAGGCTCTGCTACTATTCCATGATGGTGTTTGCTTCTACGTTTGTGTGCCACGTGGTGTGACCAGTGAATCTTTCGAACACAAGCTCATTTTCTACATAAAATAAAGCCCTTCTTTGGGACACTATTGTGTGGAATATTGCATTGGTGTGTTAAGTGATTTAGAAGGTCCGTAATTGTTATTGCCAGTGGAATTGTGTTGGTGAGGAAGACCAATTAAGATAAGGAACAAGGGGAAATCACCATGCCCTCCTTAATAGAAGGGGTCTGATATACTTGGCCTGGCAATGGATGACTGTCTGGTCTCCTTGTGATATCACAGCATTTGGATCATTCATTATTTGACTTCAGAGCCAGCACATCAAGTAGCGAGCAGTAGCAGTGGACTGGTTGCCAAGGAGAGAGGAAATCTATGTTGAAACACTGCATTGTCTTCATTCCTGTCACCAGAGTGAACTGCATGAGCCACTTGGTTAATCATTGAGATGGCTGGAGAAATATGGTTTCTATCAAAGAAATCATATCGTTCACCTGATTATTGAGATTTTCTTCAAGATAGGGAATAAAAATATTAAGCATTCATGTGGAAACAAGGATTTTCATAGTCTAGATGCATTTTGTGATGTTTATCCACAGTATTTCTACCTACATTTTCTATTATTGATTTATGCAAGTCTCTGGTGATACATGAAAATGATTCACCGATATCCAGAAATCACTGAGATTCAAACCTTCAGTGGTAATTTTTCTTTCCTGTTAATGAGGATACCCTTAATATACTCCTTGAAGTCCCTTACCCACTTGTCATTCTGGGCTAAATGAAAATGGGACTGAATGACAGTTGTAGTCATTTTATATTAAGGGATTTCTGGATTTTCAATCTCATTTATTTTAGGCCAGCATTCACTCTGTATTTCATCCACTGCTTTGATAATTAGAGACACTCTCAAAAAATCAAGGTAACATTTTTTATATGAGATATCTAGTAAATGCACTCATATCAGTGAGTTTATTCTGCTTCAAAATTGTTTTCCACTCCTCGGAATCCATACCCACATAGATTTTTGTTTATTCTCCTTATTAATGATAAAATCTTGCATCTCTTTTATGGGTGGAACTTCCATTCAATGTACAACTTAATAATAGCCCTGTGTACTATACTGAGTCCTGGTCTCTAATTTAATTCTGGAAGAACTGGAAGGTGGCATGGGAAGACCTGATTTGCTCTTGCAAAGGACGATCTTGGGTGATTAATCAGTTAGAGAGGAGGTTAGCTACTTCCAGCAAGAACACTGTGGTGTGGGTTTGATATTTCACAGTACTCTTGAGTCATCCACATTTTCTAGTGCCATTATTATAATTTTGGGACCCACCTATTTCCATAAATTTTCCAACTTTCGCTAAAGATATCTGTCAAATTGAACCCATATTATAATTCATCAACCCACAAAATGACACTTGGAATCTCATTTTCAGGTACAGCAAACTTATTGTTACAAGAGATAAAATAATCATTTTATGTTAGTCATAGAAACCCTTAGATCTTCTGACTTTGCTATGAGATAAGAAATGAAAAGAATTTAAATGCCCTTCATTTTCTGTATTTTAAGATTTTCTGGATCGATTAAAGTACACAGACTCCCCAAAGTCTTTTCATTCCTTGCACAACCCCAATGATTTTTTTGCAGCAAAGATTTGGTCACCAAGGCTTGCCTTCCTCACCTTATTTTACTCAACTTTCGGTGCTCATTAATGAACATCCAAGAAACTAAACACAGGGTTTAATGGCTGAAATTTTTCCTCACTTTAATGACTGCAAATCTAATGAGCAAATTCTAACTTCCCTTTTTCTTGAGCATCAATGGCTGATAGCTGTTACTGATATCAATTACTCAATGATTTAATGCTTCTAGTTGTTATCAACTGTACCACCTTAGCTATTTAGAATTGTAGCTACTTATGAAACCACCATGAAGGTAGAACTTCTGGGAGCCCATCTGAGCCACCCTGCAGAACTGGACCAACAAGGTTATGGTCTACTGACTCACAGTCAGGAAGCCACACAACTAGGAAGTGCTGTTTATAGAACCAAATCGCCTCTGCCAGGAACAGGAGGCTGCCGATTTGAAGCAGTCTCTGAGGTCAGGCATCAGTACCATAACCCCTGACTCCAGCAGCATGCGTTCTGTTCCATATTCTGCATCTTCAAAACAGTACCTCCTTCTCCACGGAGCTTAATCCTTCTGCAGAATCCAATAGCTGACTCTATGTCATCCCTAAAATCTTAACTAGAAGAAGGTATGGGGAACGTAGTTTTCCCTTCATATTCTACTCCTCTATGAGAAGGTGTGTTTAAAAGAGATCAGAGTAAGTATTGAGTAAACGAATCCTTATTGTCCATATAAAATTGTTGAGCTTGTAAATGGTTCTCACTTGTCAGATGTTTTATAAGTTTTGTCATTTATATGCACACATTTTAAGGTCCTTTATCTTGTGAGCTAGTATATAGTTTGTGACTAAAAGGGAAAGAGAAAGGAATGAATTTATCTTTGTTGACTAATAAAGAACAGTCATAGACAGGTCTTTGTTACTTAAAGAAAATGGAAAAAAAATGATATGTGGCCAATTAGAGGAATCTGTGTATAGGAGCTAGTTAGTTTTTAATCTGATTCATAATTTGGTAAAAACAAAAGTCCACAATAAACATTTGTCATATTCTGTAAGGATTTCTGACATTTTAGTATTTCACATTTAAAATGTTTTATTATACCACTAATAATTACTCAAATATTGTATTTATTAATGATAAAAAGTGAAGAAGTCAGTCCACAGTATCATATTAAATAAACTTTAGCAAAATGTTGCCGAAGGCTTATATTATAAAAATGCAGTTTCGGTTTGTTGGAGAAGATGAAAAAAATAGTCAAGGATAAATAAGGGTCATAAAAGAGATAAAATATGAAATTCATAGAATAACCAAAACAGAATTGAGAACTAAGTTTCATATATATTAGGGAAAAAAGATAAAAGACAGAAGGGGAAGAAGATAAAAAAATCAAAGATAAAGTGAAAAGACAGTAGGTTGAGAAAAGGAATTTGAGTATTTTAAAGTTGGCCTTAATAATTTATTTATCAAACAGGCAGAAAGTAGGCACTGTTAACTCTGCTTGAAGAAAGAAATAAAACCTACCCAGTGAAAGAATAATAGATTAAGGGGAGGTTTTGAATTTAGCAAGTTATATTATATATTTACATAACTAAGGGAGGAAAAAATATATATGTGATACAGAGAGAAATGGGAAAGATTTCTTATAAGGTAGAATAATGTGAAATATTGGGGACTAGTATTATTCTAAGGAAACACGATTTCTAAGGTTAAAGCAATCTACCCCATTTTTTGCCCTGTTATAAAGACTTGTATTAGAAAAGAAGAGCTATTCCACTTGAGGTATGGATATATTATTAGCCAACATGATAGAGAGTTTCCATGTAGGAGGTTTATTATTTTAAATAGCAAACTAGTATTTGCATGGACTTCATATAGGATCGATATCAATGAACACTCACCATTGTCTTGTATCTAATATTAATTGTATGTGGAACCACTAACCATATGATGATCATGATGATACTTACATTCGTATAATAC
Source organism: Hipposideros armiger (assembly GCF_001890085.2). Taxonomy (NCBI): domain Eukaryota; kingdom Metazoa; phylum Chordata; class Mammalia; order Chiroptera; family Hipposideridae; genus Hipposideros; species Hipposideros armiger. The sequence continues at coordinate 117,590 of NW_017731351.1, forward strand.
CTTTCAAAAAATATTCCCATTAATTATCATATTCAGTCATCACTATAATCATATGTTTTTATTCTATTTGGCAAAATCAAATGGAACCTCAAGAGCACTTCTTAAAATATAATGTTATTAATAACAAAACATCATCTTGAATTTTGTTTTCCAAAAGTTCAGTTTCCTTCTATTGTACCATAGCTCCAAATTCAAGTTAATGGCTTTTCTTCAAATGTTCTTTTCCTGCTCAGTTTTCAGGTCATTAGGGGTATGCGCGTGTTTCAAGTTATCAGAGGTTTTAACTAGTCATTTAAAAATTTTATTTTTCATATGTGATCTAAATTGATGAAAAGACCCTACTACTATTCTAAGTATGGACGAGAAAAATAAAAGGATAAACTTGAACATACTAAGTTATGACAAGTTAGTTTTTTTCAGAAAGTATAGTGGGAAGAAAAGAAAGAAAATGTAGATGATTGAAGTAAAATTTTCTCATTTACTACTTACACTCCTTAAAAAAATCTCACAATGTGGGACCAACCGAGTGGCTCAGTTGGTTAAGAACGTGAGCTCTGAGCAACGGGGTTGCCGGTTGGATCCCCACAGGGGCGTGTGAGTTGCGCTGGAGCTGAGCTGCCGCTGAGCCGGTGAGAGTGTGTGCTCTTAGCAGTAATGTTGCTGGTTTCAACACGGCACCTTGAGCTGAGCAGCCTCGGGCTGCTGATGGGTGGCCAGATAACTCAGTGTGCAACAGGATTGCTAGTTGGACTCCTGACGGGATGGTGGGCTGTGCGCGTCCCGCCCCTCCCCTGCTCCCCTCGGCAACTAGATTGAAAGTGGCAACTGGACTTGGAGCTGAGCTGCGTCCTCCACAACTAAGATTGAAGGACAAAAACTTGCCTTGGAGCGGATGGGTCTTGGAAAAACACAATGTTCCCCTCCCCCCATAAAACAACTCAATGTATTTTTTTTCCCTTATTTATAATGTGGTTAGAATCAACAGAGAGTGCACATTACATATCAGTTGCTATAATTTTGAGACTTGTGATGCAATTCTGATTTGACGATGAAGAACACTTGGAGGATATAAATATGAATACGATATAAAAGCCAATCCTGTGTGTTTCTTTGTGTCAGGTATTTCCCTGTTTATGATTGTTGTCCCAGCATCCACCATTTGCCCCGGAATTTCCATTTTTTAACAAAGCATTTTTTTATTAGTACTTAATGAAAATCATCTGTAAATGGACTTTTTAGAACTCTCTTTTGTACTTTGAATTTTGCCATATTCTTTCTCAGTTAGGGTGGTGGGAAATATATGCAGTGAGTCCAGTTCTTTTAAAACATGATTGAGTTGGAGAGACACCAGCAGCAACTCAGCTCTCCTGGCATCATCCGTTACAGACACAATATAATTAAAGTCACTTTCGAGGACAGCATGGAAACTGCTCGTGGTAAAAGGAACTACAGTCCACCTGAATCTGAGGAGCCTAGGACAGCGAATTCCACAGGTACTTTGGGGAAATTGGGTGGTGTCGCTCTTCCCTGCTCACTCGTGTAGCAGACATTTGTGATGTGATCCATTTGCTATAACCTGATGGATCTTTAAGCCACAAGATATGTGATCAGTGGGGAATTATGATAAATTATTAGATGCACATTGAAATGTATATAGGAAATGGAGCCTGATTAGCCTCACAGGTTTTATTTATTTATTTATTTATTTATTTATTTATTTATTTATTTGACAAAAGGAACTAGAATTAAGGAAGACTCAAATGGTTGTGAATGAATGTCTTTTCAACTTACAATTTTCATAATCTTAATCTATGAAATTCATAATGTTTTATTCTAGATAACATAACTATCCTATCTGCCTCTCTCTCTCTCTCTCTCTCTCTCTCTCTCTCTCTCTCTCTCTCTCTCTCTCATCTATCTATGAAACATCAATGGACGTTTCAGAATATCCTGTATATCTCAGATACAGTTCTAAATTAAATCATAAGTAGTTAGTAGATGTATAATCTTATTTTTTAAAATCCATCTTTATAAGGATAAAGAAACAGAGGTTGATAATAGTCAAGTAATTTGTCAAACCTTAATTGGCTGTAGAAAAACATCTATTTCAGGACAAAGCACCTCATGGACCAGATCACCGATGATAGCTTCACACCATCTTCCTCTTCATGCACTTGCTTTTTGGCCAGAAGTTCAAGAGACAGAGTATTCTAGGACAGAGGTATTTAGATAATTTCCCTCAAAGAGCATTCCATTCATATATATGTACGTATATACGTGTATACATGTATATGTATGTGTATGTAGTTTGAAGATTTAGAAGCAACCTATTTTAATTGAACAATGAAGTCTATTCTAATATAATCTATACCATGAAAAAAGATTAAAAACAAGCCATATGTTGGAGGGAGAGGGAACCTAGTCCAGAAAAAAGAGTGAATTTGAAAGAAAGCTCACAAAATGTAAGTATAAATAGTTTCTGGGAAGTAGGTATTTGTTTATCAGTTGAAAATTAATTTAATTAACAGTTGTCTAAATTTTATGAGTAGAAATGACATATTTGATACTTCGAGAACCTTTATAGATAAAAAATGAAATTAAGGATATAAGGCAAATGTGAAATTAAATTGTCAATGAGAAATTGACTTACTCTTTTATTTGCGTGTTTTCTTTCAAGAAAATATTGTTCTTAGCACAAAACTACATTTATTAAAGTTATATTAGAGTTTTATTAAACAGATAATCTGTAAGCAGGTTTAGAGTATTGGCAGTTGAACAGCATATACTGTATGTTGGCATAGTAATTGAATTTAAAAATTTGGAAAGAAAATATAGTGAACTCTCATGTATGTTTAATTTATTGGTAATGAAAGGGATGTTACATTTTTCTTTGGTAAGTATGGTAAGTACTAAGGCAATAAGCAAAGACTTAAATATATACACGATAGTCTCAATGACTTTACTAAAATAGAATTATTTTATTGAGAAAACAAACATGCAGCTTAAAAAGTAAATATCTCAGGTTCATTATTGGGGAGGTTTGTGTATACCTGTTTCCTACTAAACAATACTGTAACATTTCACACAAGAAAATATTATGTAATGAAATGCATTTGTTTTTCTTTAAAAATAAATTTATCTGTATAGCATAGAGCCTCATTCTAAGAATGCAAAATGTAACTCTTGCCAAATGAGGCATGTAGCATATAATGTAGGTTTTGGAAAACATAAAGCATTAACTAAAAAGCATTCTAATGTGAGATGGCTGCATTTATAGCAAACATCAGTCTACAAAAAATGGGATTTAAAATATGTGGTAGATAGGTGGGATGGCTGACTTGATAAACGGCAGCAGTGATCTATGTGTGTTTCTAATTACAGGACTAAAGAAAACATTTTCAGCTCTAATATTTTATTTTATTTTTTGGTCTTATATAATAATTTAAAAATAGTGATGATCTAGCAAAAATTGTTGCTTCAGGTACTTCTTGATTAGCCATGATAAGTGTCTATAGGTATCACAGCAATAAAAAGAAGTCCTAGAAAATATCCAAAACATGCCAAAAGTTTCAACCACCTCCCTTAAAACAGCTTTTCTGTTTTGCTATGAGTAAGAACTAAATAGCATGAGGTGTCATATAATTATTCGAAACATATGCTAATTAATAATATAATAGCCCCCAAATTGAGATCAATATGGAAAATATATCTAAAATGTCTCAGTTGATAACCAGTCAATGACTCTCTTTGGCTGTGCTTATTATATTCTAATCACTAAGCTAAGTGCTTCCAATGGATTACCTCATTTAACCCTCGAAAGAATGCTATTGCAGATGCTATTATAATCCCCAGCAGGGACACTGAAGTTTAGACTACTTAATACCATAGAGCTAGTATGTTAGAATGCCAGGATTAATATCCAGGTCCTGTGATTTCACAGTTCTACATCTTAACCACTACTGTCTGCTGCCTCCCATCATTTTCTCAGGTTCCTAATGTGTATGTGGGGGTGGCGGGATCCCATAAATCAGAGAAGAGAAAATGATGGCATTGTTTAATAAGGATGCTAGGCTCCATCCACGTCTCACTTGGTTGGTCTGCAATATTGAGGACAAGTTAATCGTTTGCTTTCATCATGTGCTAGAGTAGACACAGGCCCTTTCAGGACAACACACTGCCAAACTCCATCTCGCATAAAATTAGTTCAGTATGTTTACATGAGTCTGGGATTCACAAACATAATTAGATTAGCAGAACTACTACTTGAAATAAGAAGCAGATTAGGATAATGATGGAGTGGGCGGGATTTGTGGATGTAAGGAAATAGCTTTTGCCATTAAAATTAGGGTTCTTCTTGTAAAATGAAGTTAATGATAGTACTAACTCAGAATTGAAGCATCAAATGAGATAAGTAAATATCACTTATAAATGGGAGGGCTTTTTAAATTGTAGAAATGTTTACATAGTGAGGTTTTATTTATTTATTTATTTTCTTATCTCTCATATGTTAAAATTTTGACCAAGTGAAGCCTTTTTACATGTGTTCCACTTCAGGAAAAAAATAGCATTGTGGTGATTATTATCACCAGGAAGATCTAAAAACAAAATGCGTTCTTAGAAAACAATCATACCTGCCCGTTAATTTTTACTTAGATATTGAATATGTCAACATAAATGGAATTATAGAAGTAAATCTTGTGAATAATGTTCTGTACATTCAACTTGATATTTTTATTATTAAATTTTAATTTACTGTGATACACAGGACAGTATTTTGATCTTACATTCTTCAGACTCTTAGGGTCATATGTCAGGGCTGCAAGCACAGAAGTGCACTATGAGATATCCAGCTAATTGAACTGTCACGACATGGTGGTTCAAAAGAAACACTAAACACATAGAAACCAAAGCATTAGAAAGAACATTCATCTTACTATTAATTTTACGTTTTAAAATTACGTGTGACTATGTCTCAGAAAGGTCATTTATATATGTGCACCTGTTTAAGAAAGTTTCATTGTAACAGTAAAGCATTGTGATGCTCTAAGACTGGGTAAGTTAAAATATGTTAAATTTCAAAACACTGTTTTCAATATATTTAAATAGGTTTTTCTCAAAAGTTTAGAAGATTTCAATTTCTAAATTTAATTTAGATGCGATTTTAGAGAACATGTGTGCCATGGAATCTAACAGCGAAAGCAGAATTCACTGTCACACTTATCAACTAAAGCAGGCTGTTTCGATCCCAAAAGTTTGCCTTAGTTTTTCAATTCAGAAAAACATGCTAATGCATGCTTCTGTGACGGCTATCTGGTTCCTGATTTCCGGTTCTAACACAGATAGGCAGGGCTCGGAGGACCTTGCCACACGTTTGTCACCTGGGTGTGATAAGGGGCTCCTGCCCTCAGTATTTCTGACCTCTGTTCTCTTTGCCTTGTCTCATGGGACGCTCGCTGCTCAGGTGTGGCCATCAGGTGATAGAAGAGGTGAGGACATTAAATCAAATCCGTCAGCACCCCCATCACGTCTTATAATATAATACTCCTACAAGGAAAAACATATGCTGTTTTGTTAAAGGGAGAAAGACACCATGGTGTTGGTTAGAATAAAGGAAGCTCCACAGCTATTAATATTTTAAATTGTTTTTGGTTTAGCCCCTCAGCATTTTGCACCCCATAAACATTTAAGGGGTGCCTTCCTCATATATTTGGAAATGGTAACGGGAAGAAGGCCTCGGAATGAGAGAGAGAGGAAGGAGATACCTAATGAACCTTGTCTACAGGCACTGTCTCAGGAAAGTCCATTGTAGGGAGAAGTCTCTAGTAGTGAAGGCCCTGGAAGGTTATTCCCACAAAACTCGGTGCCAGCGCTGATCCTCAGAATAATTTGAGACGAAGAATGAAAGTATGAAATTGTAACTAACCTCAGTTGATTCACTAGTCATTTTGTTTTCCATTCCATTTAACGTACCTCAGGGCAATGTTGTTAATAACTCTAAAATGGATTGTGATTACTAGTATTACAAAATACTAAGTTTTTAAAATCAAATTTACACATTATTTTAATGTTTATTTTATTGTTTTCTGGGAAGAGTTAATTTCATTTTAAAAGAATTACAATATAATGAAAATATAAGGCACAGTTTGCACTTGAATTCAAATGGTGTTTGGTTTTAAGAAGTCAAGCTATATCAAGAATAACAAGTTTTCTCTGAAAAAAGTCAATGTATGGGTCGATATATGTATTGTTTCATTATTGAAATCAAAGAATTGCATGTGGCCATTTATATAAGACTACAAAGAGGGATATATTTCATAACTTATATTTAAAATAGAGTAATTTTAAATATCAACATACTGATGTAATAAACTATAGTAAAAGTTTAAAAATATGGTTGCATGAATGAAATAGCCACTATTTATTTTATGTTTTATCTTGTTACATCGAGATAGATTTGACAGCACACACATTTGTAGCCATCCTTTTTTAGAATTTAGAATTATCAAGAAGAAAAATAGCGTGTTTAAGATCATGACACCAAGAATGGTAAATAATTTTCATTTAAACTGATGCTCAGTACAAAGCTGACAATACAAAAACAGCTTCAGCAACTGCAAAAACCAAAACCTCAAGGGTTTGTTTCTAAACACAGTCTAGTTTATGTTTATCTGGTTTTAATTTATTTTGATATGTTTTCGGTGGCCACTCATGAAAGTATTATAGTAATCACAACATCTAATTTAAAACTGTAATCACATTTAAATAATTCATAAAGCATACTTTTAAGTTATTTTGAAAGATAATCAAGTTTCCATGCCACTTGAAATGCCTTCCTGTCCCTTAAGGGATCTCTGTATCAGTCTAAACTCTTCCTGACCAACAATAGAAACCGAGAAATGAATGTTGCATTGCTGGTTTGATGAAGATGCTGCAGAGAAAACAGGCAGAGGCATTCTTTCCCAAAAGGAAAATAATGGTGAACACTGGCTCATAGCAATAGGTATTTGATAGCTCAGACTTGTCAGGTTTTTAAGGGTTTTCTCATAAATGGATTCAATTTGTTCTTGAAAAGCAAGTGGAATCTGCTATTTCTACTGAAACCATTCTAGTTTTCCCAGCACACACATTTTCCACAGGGAAGTGTGTGAGATGCCCCCTGAATTATGGAAAACACATTTGTATTCTCTTCGTCAGTTCCATTGGTAATGGGGCTTAGGTTGAGAACTGTTTGAAACTTTCTAAATGATATCAGATCGTCTGAGAATTTAGCATGAGCATGCAAGTTATGATATGAAAAACTATATATAATAGAATAAAGCTCATATGAATTATTTTTGTCAAGCCATTTGTCCAAACTAAAAATATATTACTTTCACGAACCTTCAATGCATGAGCCTCCCTTTTTGTGTTTCTTATTTGCAAACTCAGGATAGAGAATGAATATTTCATTTATTTTCATTTCAAAGGCCAAATAATCTAAGTAATTGGTACATTGTTTATTTGAATTTTAAGCATAATCTCCATGGAAAAGGTTTATATCCTTTACTCTATGGGTTCCTTTCAGCTGTATTAATTATTGTAGCTATGCAGCTTTCATTAGCTCCTGTTTATTAAGTTTTTCCAATAGTTATATGGCTTCTCAACTAAAAGTCATTTTGTAGTCCAAGAAAAAGTCAATTAAAAATGTTTTCTAGGACCGGCCGAGTGGCGCGATGGTTGGGAACTGGCTTGGGACGCCAGAGGGCCCCGGTTAGGATCCCACATATGAGGGCCAGTGACACTGCCCTCTACAGCTAAGATGCTGAACAACAGCTCAACCTGGAGCTGGGCTGCCGTGAGTCGTCCGCGACGGCGTAGGCTGCAGCCCCTGTGACAGTGGGTTGCCATGGGCTACCGTGTGTAGCCGGCAGCCAGCGTGAGCAGCCGGCAGCCGCAGTGAGCGGCCATTCAGAAGCCAGCGACTGATCTGCCTCTCCTGGGAAGAGCGCAATGGTGGTGCCAACTTGGGCCAGTGAAGCAACATCCTCCACAACTAGATTGAAGAACAAAACGACAGCAACTTGTCTGTTCCCCTTCCCCCAATTCCCCAGCAGTGTTCCCATCCCCTCAATTCCCCAATAAAAATCTTTTAAAAAAAAAGTTTTTTACACCTCCACTCTGAGCATTTATTCTATTGGAATTTTAACTCATAATTTTCCAATTACATCATAGCTCTGTTGATGTAAGAAACATCCAAAACTTGTAGAGAATATTTATAAGAGTTTATTTGAGCTGAAGTGATGACATTGCTAGGGAGCAAGATCTCAAATCCTCCCTAGAATGACAGTTCTGTAGCTTAAAATTAAGGAGGAGTGTGAGGAAGATTACATGAAGCTGGGAGAAGACTAGGTGGGGACTGGAATACAGGGTAGTTAACAAGATTATGTGCTCTCTTGAGGGTGGTTATGCTTCAGGGGACTGAAAAAAAGAAGGCATTTCAAAAGTGTGTTAACCCAAATGCAAAAAAACAATGAGCATGGCTTGCTTAAGGCAGAGGGAGACGCTATAAGCCTGCAAGTGATTACCCACCGTGACCTGCCCAGTTAGGAGTGTATGATCAGATCACCCTGTGAGGTTACTTTGGTTAGATATACTACAGAGCTCTTTTTTCATCCACAGTTAGGCCCCCTCTGGCTTTTATTGGGTTGTTGGAAAAGTCATGACGCATGTTTGCAACAGATGGCACTAGTTCATTTTGGGATGTACTAGAGTCATTTGCATCTATGTTATTGCTATGTCATTTGACAGCTGACAGTTCTAGCTTCATTCTAAACAAAAATTGAGTGATTTGGTTGAGTTTTGGAGATTTTACAACAAGTTGAAGATGGAAGATCAAACTGCATTTTTACCATATTTTACTGTTTTACTTCCATAAAAGGAAGAACGCGCATCAAGCTTGTGAAAAGCTGCACAAAGTTTACGGTGACAATGCTCTACAAGAATGTCAGTGCCAACGATGGTTCATGACATTCCGTGCTGGTGATTTTGATCTCAACGTCGCTCCTCGGTCAGGGAGGCCCACCGAGGTTGATGATGACAAAATAAAGGCATTGATTGAGTCAAACCCACATTACATAACACAAGAGATTGCGGAAACATTGAACATCCATCATTCAAGCATTCACAACCATCTGAAGAAGCTGGGATATTTGGGTTCCGCATGAACTCAAAAGAAGTTCATTTGATGGCGCGTATAAACATCTGCAATATGCTCATTAAAGGTGAGGAAAACGATCCTTTTTTGAAGTGACTGATAGCTGGTGATGGGAAGTGGATTGCTTACAACAGTGTGATGCACAAACAGTCTTGGCCCCGACGTGATGATTCGCCTCAAACGACATTGAAAGCATTCATTCATCAGAGGAAGGTTATACTCTCAGTGTGGTGTGATTTTAACGGTGTCATGTTTTTCGAGCTCCTACCAAGGAACCAAACAATCAATTCAAATGTGTACTGTTGGCAATTGGACAGTTTGAACAAATCCATCATCCAGAAACGTCCACAGCTTGTTAATTGTAAAGGAGTTGTGTTCCATCGTGACAATGCGAGACCACACACAAGTTTGATCACCCATCAAAAATTTTTGGAGCTTGGATAGGATGTTTTATCACACCCACCATAGTCGTCGGACTTTGCACTGTCAGACTTCCACTTGTTTCGTTCTCTTCAAAAATCCTTGCGTGGTATAACGTTCAATTCAGATGAGGCTGTAAATAAGCACATTGTTCAGGTTTTTGCAAATAAAGACAGGTCCTTCTATGAACGAGGAATTATGAAGCTCACTGAAAGATGGCAAAAGGTTATTCAACAAAACGGGCAATATATCATTGATTGATCTTTATTCTTTATATAAATAAATGACCTTTGAAAAACATAGACAAAATATGTCAAGACTTTTCTGACAACCCAATATTTGCCTTATATACTTTGAAGCACTCAAACCTATCTAAAATATAGGATGCTTAAGAAATTATTATATTCAATGTGTAATTGTTGCTCTATACAAACCTTGATGTGAGTTATCACATATTGACTTTGTGTTGGTTAAATTTTGTGTGTCACCTGGCTAGGGTAGGGTGCCCAGTTGTTTGGTCAAACAACATATGTTCCTTTGATGGAATTTTGTAGATGGCATTAATGTTTACAATCGTACAAATAAACAAGTAAAGGAGATCATCTTGATAATGTGGGCGGGCCGTATCTAATCTGCTGAAGACCTTGAGAGCAAAAACTGAAGTTTCTATGAGAAGAAGAAACCCTGCCTTAAACTATAATATAAAGATATTTCCTGAATTTCCAGCCTGCCCGCTCAGTCTACTGATTGCAGACTCGACTACAACCCCAACTTTTGTCTGACTTTCCATCCTGTTGGCCTGTCCTATACATTTCGGACTTGCCAGCTCCCACAATTAGGTGAGCCAGGCCTTAAAATTATGTATTAATGTATTTTAAAGATGAAAAAAATCAACACGTATGTACATATATCCCTATTAGGTTCCTCCCCACCCCTCCCACCCCCAGAGAATCCTGACTGATACAGGAGTTATACATATTGGATATTAAAATATAATGTTTAATGTATACATTTGTATGCATCTCAATTATCCTTGTGACCCACATTCCTTATGAATTACTACATATCACAGGCTAAAATATACTGTGACTTTTATTTCTATATAAAATAGGTGCTCCACATTCAAGTCCTTCATTACCTTTCACGGCCCCCTCTCCCAGCATCTTTTATTAGCTCAATTAACTTCAAGTTGGGATGGGTTATTAAATAATTTCCCTGTTAACAGTAAAGACTGAATGAGCACTCATCTGTCAGGTACAGCTTGGATCTCTGTCTTCAGTGTAAGGTAGGAGCCATTGCAAGAAGACATCACTGGCTGTGTTTCTAGAATGTGAGTGGAACCCACATGGATGAAACGTCTTAAGCTTTTCCCAAGAAAACAGTAATATTCCAAAAAGAAAAACAAAGTATTCTTTATAGCAGTGAGAAGTCCTGGATTCCTGTTGTTCTAGCTTAAATCATGAGATTGGTAAATGTTAATAGTGCATATCAATGCAAGTAAATTAGTGTGCTAATTGTATAACATTAGATTGGGATCTTTCTTTTTTTTTCTTTTTTAATAAATTCACATATAACGTTAAAGGAATTCTGTAGAAGTATGGATTTTTTTCCCCATTCTTACTGTAATGTAAACCATGTACTGCACTTGAGAAAAAACATATAAAGCATACTTTTACTGCCCTAAATCAATGTTGGCGAAATTCATTCTAAGACTACTTAAAAGAAGCTAAATCCCAATGTTATTCTTTAACTGTATATGAATGTAAACTGAATATAAATTGCTTTTGCAATGGATTTGGATGTTTTTGTGCAAGTATCTTGTCAATTTTATTGGCAGAAATGCCAAGTGAAGGCATTTTATTCAAAATTTCTCTGTGAGAAAATGACTAATAATGGCGAGAATATTGAAACTCTATGTAAGGAGCCCTAGTCTCTTTTTTCTTCCAGTCTGTGAATATCCATTTGTTGTTTCTTTGTTTAGAATTACCAAAACTTTCTCTTTATATGGATTAAAATTAATTCTGATTCTCTTTATTTTATTCTTTCAGAGTTTCTCTATATTGAAACAATGCTTCCTTGGGTTCAATATGATTATCTCTAATTAATATCTAGAATTCTTCTCATTTATATAGATCGGAACAAACCAATAATGAGTTTTATAAAATGTGCACAAGCATTTTAGCCTATTTTACAATTACGAGAATGAAAAAAAAAACTGATTTTAATAGGACTGGTTTAAACTAATAATGTAACTGAAAATATTACTGTTATAGTCAATAAATAAATGGCAAATCACAAGTATAGTGTAAGCCTATGGTGTTAATTTCTTTAATCATATACACAATTTTCTATAAAATGAGAAAAAAATATGAGCAGAAATTTCTCAATAAAAAATATATATGGCCAGTAGACATGCTTAAAAAGTAAAATAACTTTATTATTTATACCACTGGCTCTGAAAGGCAGAGCAGCTAATCAAAGATGATTTTTTCCAGTTTTAAGATCCACCTGAATTTGCCTTACCTGTTTTAGACTTGCAGGTGACTGACCCGTTTTCCCTTTCTTCATTCCAAATTCACCCGTTTGCAGTGGGGATGTCAATCTTATGCCTGTCCTATCATTTTATTTTGGAAGTACATAACTTGTATGATTTCACAGGTTCACAGCCTGAGGGGAATTTTGCTTCAGGATGAACTGTGATGAATTTTGCCTCAATCCTCACCAATACCTGATTTAGATGATATTTAGAAAGACCTTGAACATCAAATTTAGAGTTGATGTTGGAATGAGTTAAGACTTTTCTGACTGTTGGAATGGAATGGATGTGTCTTATATGAGGTAAGAACTTGAATTTTTGGACATCAGGGGTCGAAGGTAAGGATTGAATTGTGCCCCACCACCACAAATTCAGATGCTGAAGCTCTAACCCTCAATGTGAGTGTATTTGGACATAGGCTTTAGGAGGTAATTAACATTAAATAAGACAATAAGGGCGGGGCCCTTATCTAGTACGACTGTTGGTCTTTTAAGAAGAGGAAGAAATATCTCTGCCTCTGTGTCCCTCTCCCTCCTCACGCAGAGGAAAGACGGTGTGGGTATAAAACAGCCATTTACAAGCCTGTATGATGGTCTTCACCAGAAATTGAAGCTTACCAGAACCTTGATCTTAGACTTTCTGCTCTCCAGAACTGTGAGAAAATACATTTCTATTGTTTAAGCCATGTGATATGTGACATTTTGTTATGGTAGACTGAAAAGATTAATATGGAGGGGAAATGATGCCTGTCAGAAACTCATATTTAAAGAAACAAAGAAAAAGTAATAGAGAAGGAATAAGTAAAGGTAAAATATAAACTTTTATTTTTCTTATTCTTCATTGAGCTAGCAGATGACAATTTGTTCAAAATAATAATAGCAACAATGCATTTGTGTGTGTGTATATCTATCTATCTATCTATCTATCTATCTATCTATCTATATATATATATATATATGCTTATCTATAAGCAAAATAAATGACAATGATACAGAGACCAGAGTGAATAATTAGGATTATTTTGTTACTACAGTATTTGCAGTATCTGTAAACTGTATAGTGTTATTTCAAGGAAACCTTGGGTTGGTTGTAAATATATATTGCAAATTCCAGAAAAAACACTAAAAAAGGTCAAATATATATAACTAAAGTACAAATAAAGAAAAAAATTGAATTATATGAAATTCTCAATTGAAACCACAAAAGACAGAAAAGAGTGGAAGACAAATAGGAATAAAGAACAAAGGCAACAAAGAGAAAAGAGTACCAAATATGGCAGAATTATAGATTGAATGCTTGTGTTTCTCCAGAATTCATAGTTTGAAACCTAATCCCCAGTGTGACAATATATGGAAATAGAGTCACCGGGAGGCGATTGGGTCATTGGGAGAGGATGAATGTCCTTATAAAAAGAGAAGCCAAAGCTCCCTAGCTCATTCCAGCTTGTTAGGATATAGTAAGAAGATAGCCATCGACCAGGAGGCATGGTGTCCCCAGACCCTGAGTCTCTGGCACTCAATTTTAGACTTCCCAGCCTTCAGAAATGCGAGAAGTAAATGTTTGTTGTTTAACAGCTTAATATATGGTAATTTTTTATATAGCAACCTGAATGGACTGAGACAGGTAGATATTTATGTAATGATATCAATAACCACTGCAAATGTCAGTGATGTAAATGCGCCAGTTCAACGACAGAGACTCTCAGAGTGAACCAAAAAACAAAACCCAACTATATGTTGTCTACATGAACCTCACTTTAAACATAAAGACACACATAGAATAAGAGTAAAAGGATGTAGAAATAAATACCATGCTAAAAGTAATTTTAAAAAGTGGGAATGATGATGTTAATTTGAGACAGAGCTGACTTCAAAGCAAGGTAAGTTATCAGGAATAAAGAGGGGCTTAGAAAAGAATACAATGGTCAATTACCATTTACCAGAGAATCAAATATTTGAGGCAAAAACTGATAAAGGTGCAAGGAGAAGCTAACTTATTTATTCTTTAAAACCTGTTATAAATGGCATTTGACTCAAGAAAATTTTCTTCCTCATTTTCTTTTCTGAACTACATATGACCTCATTCCTTTTGCTTCTTTCTTACACATCTCATTTTCCTGCATCTTGATGACAAAGTGAGAGCAGCTAGCTAAGAATCCCTCCTGGAGCCCTGAATGTATATTTCATAGATGATATATATTTGTGGGGTTCTAGCCATAAGAAACAGCTTACACGTGAGGACAGGGTGATAGAGTATTAAAAGATATAGATGTACTATATGAGCTGGTAGGGGGTTGGAAAGGGGGTGGAGAGTAAAGTCGTAATCCTTTAAGTCCCTGCTAGGTAAGAATTTGGTGTGAAAACTCCTTGTCTCCACAGATAAATCCCAGAGTTCATATTTGAGTAAGAGACTCCAAGTTGTCTGCAGCTTTATCAAATTCAGCAACGTTGCTATGATGTTTATAGTTCTTTGATTTTTGTAGGGTTATTAAACAATTGACTGAAATATATATCTGTTTACTCAAATGATTCCATTCAAATTTTATACAGGGTATTATTTGTTGAACAATTTTTAGAAGTTTGTATGTAATTGAATTTATATTGTTTATGTTTTGCAGTGTTTATAAAAGGCTTAGCCAGACCTTTCTTAGTCCTTAACACATGAGCTCACTTATTTTCATATTATTTCACATTTTCAATTTTTACACTTTAATTATTGATTTATTAATGAACATTTTGGAAGTAAGGCAGTTCTTCTCAACTGGTAACTCCCTCACACACAGGTACTTTGTGAGGCCTCTTCAGAGCTGTGCTATCGAGTTATTAATCAACGTGTACAGTTTTTCTTTTTTTAAAACCACGGAAACTTATCTCTATGACAATGGTCTCAATGTAGAGTGTCAAGTGGGCATGTTTCATGATGTGTTGTAGAGCACGATTCAATTAGTTGTGAATAATATATAAAGCATTCCAGCAAACTAGTATTAAAGAACTGCATGCACATTGAACGATGCAGAAATGCTATTTAACGAATATGAAAACACACTGCAGTCAGGGCAGGAAGCAATCCAGTTTCATCAAGGAAGCAGTTTGAAGGCTGACGGTGTCCGTAATCGTCTTACTGAGTATGTGTTTATAGGCTTTGAAAATGTATGGTGCTGCACTACATCATTTTTGCATTAATATAGACTGTTGTTGTTTTGAGTTTCATTTTTGTTATGTACTGGAGAATTAAAAAAAAAAAAGTTTTGAAAGCTGAATTCCATTTTCAGGATGACTGTGTTAACAGCTCCGTGGAACCATTCCCCAGTAAAACAAGCAAAGTGGAAACACACAATTAAAAACAAAAAAAAAACAAAAAAATCATCCCAACTATTCTACATCTCTGGAAATTGCCCTAAGGACAGACAGTGAATGAAGAAGTCCAGGAAAATTTACTAAAGCCCTGTAAGATCAGTGGGAGTCTGACATTTGCACCCAGGACCTCAGCCTGGTGGAAGCTTCGCTCAGCATTGGGATGTCTGCGAAGGTGAAGACAGCCCTCGCGCCAAACCCCCCCACCGCCCCAATCATGGCTTGCTGTATCTCTTCAAGACGGGTGGGCCACCAGCTGTTCTCACCCACTTCAACTCAGAGGTAAAGAGGCTGGATTCTTGGTGAGCCTGGCTCAGAGATCGGGGACCCTTTTCCCATCAAGCCCCTACCTATAGGACAGAGGCACTGCCCCAGGTAGAGCAGGCCAAGAACGCTGGGTCCTCAACGGCCCTCTTCTCAGCTCACTCAGAGGGGGACTGTCTGCACCTGGAGAGGCAGGGAGAGGAAAGCCAGGAGGAACACAGGCTCCCACTGGCCCGGAGTTAGAAGAGTGGCTCAGTTTGCCTCAGACAAGAAGCCACGCACAAGACAAGAGCTCCGGAGCCCTCCCAAAGGACTGACTGCATTTGAAACCAAGTGGAAAGTGCAGCCTAAGGGCACTCTTGAAGGCAACAGCTCCTTTAAATTAGGAGAAAGCCATTAAGCTATAGGCCATCTAGTTCACCAGAGAAAACCAGGGAGAGAGATGCAAAGAGGAGCCCTCCTGGGATCAAAACCTGGATGACCAGCCTGGAAAACAACTGCCAAAATAGAATTGAATCAGGCTACTGAGCTATTTATGTCAATAGTGGAATCAGCAGTAATTAGGAGCGCTTAAGGGGCAGGGGTGTGGTACCAAATAGAGAAGACAGCTTGTCAGAGAGATCCGAAAAAGAGCCAAAAATTCCCCTGTTAAAGCCACTGTCATCCCAGTGTGGCCATAAGCACACCCAAGCCGGTTTTCTCCAGAAAGCAACATCAAAGTCTTTACACTATAGGGGGAAAAAACTTCAGTAAAATAGCCCAGCTAAGTTAGAGAACAAATAAGCAATCGAACAACAACAGAGGGAATGGCAGAGGGAAATCAGTATCCAGAGTTCTGTAGTATATTACTTAAAGTGTCCAGTTTTCAACAACAAAAGTATTTTGAGACATGCAAAGAAACATCAATGTGACTAATTACAGGAAAAAACAAAACACAACAAAACAAAACACACACACACACACACACACACAAAAGAGAAACAGGAAAAAGATGGACTAGACGTGAGATTTAAGGGGCAAAGATTTCAAAATAGCCATTATAAGTGTATTCTAATTAAAATATAACCAAATGGAAACTGTGGAGTGAAATGTACAACAATTGCCTTGAAAATTTATGAAATGGCACTAACAGTAGACTTGACCTGGCAGAAGAAAGAATAAGTGAATTGGGAGACAAGTCAACAGGAAGTATGCAACCTGAAGAACAGAGAAAACAGAATGATGAAAAATAAAGGGGGCCTCAGAGAAATGCTGAATATTTTTATGAGCACCAGCATACACGTAATGGGGGTGTCAGAAGAAGAGGACAAAAAGGAATGATCAAAAATATATATACCTACTATTAGAAGCAATAAATGGCTAAAGAAAAACATTGATTTACACACCCAACAAGCTCAATGAACTTCAAATAGGATAAATGCAAAATGACCCTCAGACATATCACTGGAAAAAGACCAAAAGCTTAAAACAAAAGTCGTGAAAGTAGCAAGAGAAAAAAGCTTATCATGTATGAGGGAAATCCAGGGAGATTAAAACCTGACTCTTATCAGAAACAAGTCCAGAAGGCATTGAGATGAACCCACGGGAACAAATAAATAGAATCAGAAATGGTAAATAAGGTAAATATAACAAAGTCTGTAAATATGTTCTTTAAGTATGTTCCTTTTTTTTTTTTTAATTGGGGAACAGTGTGTGTTTACAGGACCCATCAGCTCCAAGTCAAGTAGTTGTTTCAACCTAGTTGTGGAGGGCGTGGGGCTCCAACCAGCAACCTTGGTGTTATGAGCGCTGCGCTCTAGCCACCTGAGCAAACCAGCTGCCCTGGATTTCATTCTTTTTTTATAGCAGGGTGATAGTCCATTGAATAAATGTACCACCGTTTCTTTATCAATTTAGTAGGATGCCTTTTTGTTTTATTGACGGTTTCCTTTGCTGTGACAAAACGTTTCAGTTTGATGTAATCTCATACGTTTTATTTTTTCTTTTGCTCAAGCAGTAGTTCGCCATAATCAGAAGTGTCTGGACGCTGATGGTAACCACTTTGAGCACTTCTTGTAATTGCAGGAGTCAAAAGTGACTTGTACTCATCTTTTGTTATCGCTATATATGAAATATTAGAATTTTCATACAGTTTCTCTTTCTTAAAATGTGTATTCATTTTTTTGGCACCCTCTGTACATACATACGTATACCTACGTGCATATGTTTAATTATTATTGACATTCAATACTAATCTACTTCAGCTCCAGGTGTATAGCACAGTGGTCAGGCATCTACACGGTCTATGAAATGATCTCCTGATAAGTCCAGTGCCCATCTGGCACCTTACATACTCTTTACAACATTGTTGATTATATTCTCCATACTATATGTCACATCCCTGTGACGATTTTGTGACTACCAATTTGTACTTTCTAATCCCATCCCCCTACCGCTGTCCATCTAGCAGCCATCAGTTTTTTCTCTATGTCTTGGAATCTGGTTTTTTTGCTTGTTTATTCTGTTCTTTAGATTCCACATATAAGTGAGATCATATGGTATTGGACTTTCTCAGTCTGACTTATTTCACTTAGCATAATATTCTCAAGGTCCATTCATGTTGTTGCCAATGGTAAGATTTCATTCTTTTATTTTTTTTTTCTTATATCGTCTATTGATGGGCATTTTGGTTGTTTACATGACTTGGCTATTGTGAACAGCGCTGCAATAAACATAGAGGTGCGCATATTTTTTTGAATAAGTGTTTTGGATTTCTTTGGATAGATACCTAAGAGTGGAATTGGTGGGTCATATGGTAGTTCCATTTCCAGTTTTTTGAGATACCTCCATACTGATTTCTATAGTGGCTGCACCAATCTGCAACCCCACTAAGTGCACGACGGCTCCCTTTTTTCCACAACTTCACCAGCACTTATTGTTTGTTGATTTATTGATGATAGCCATTTGGACTGGAGTGAGGTGGTATCTCATTGTGGTTTTTATTTGCATTTCTCTAATGATTAGTGACATTGAGCAGTTTTTCATATGTCTGTTGGCCACTTGTACGTCCTCTTTAGAGAAATGTCTTGTGATGCCCTCTGCCCATTTTTTAATTGGGTTGTTTGTTTTTCTGTTCTTGAGTGGTATGAGCTTTTTATAAATTTTGAACATTAACCCCTTATCAGATGTATCATTGGCAAATATCTTCTGCCATTTTGTAGGATGCCTTTTTGTTTTATTGATGGTTTCCTTTGCTGTTAAAAAGCTTTTTAGTTTGATGTAATCCCACATGTTTATTTTTCCTTTTGCTTCCCTTGCTGGAGGAGATATATCAGTAAAAATATTACTAAGGGTAATGTCTGCAAATTTACTTCCTATATTTTCTTCTAGGAGTTTTATGGTTTCAGATCTTACATTTAAGTCTTTAATCCATTTTGAATTTGTTCTCATATATGGTGTAAGAAGGTGGTTCAGCTTCATTTTTATTTGGATGTGTCTGTCCAGTTTTCCCAGCACCACTTATTAAATAGACTGTCTTTACCCCAGTGTAAATTCTTGCTTTCATTGTCATAGACTAAATGACCATACAGGCATGGATGTATTCCTGGGCTCTCAATGTTCCATTGATCTATGAGTCTGTTTTTATACCAATACCATAGTTTTGATTACTATATAGTTTTGATCACTATATCATTGTAGTATGATTTGATGTCACATAATGTGATACCTCCCACTTTCTTCTTATTTCTCAAGATTGCTGTGGTTATTAGGGGTCTTTTATGGTTCCATATAAATTTTAGGATTATATGTTCTAGTTCTGTGAAAAATGTCATTGATAATTTGACAGGGATTGTGTTGAATCTACATATTGCCTTAGCGATTACGGATGTTTTAACTATATTAATTCTTCCAATCCAAGAGCATTGTATATGTTTCCATTTATTTGTATTTTCTTTAATTTCTCTCTTTGATGTCTTATAATTTCCTGAGTACAGGTCTTTTACTTCCTTGGTTAAATTTATTCCTCAGTATTTTATTGTTTTTGAAGCAATTAAAATTGGATTTTTTTCTTAATTTCTCCTTCATAGTTCATTATTGGTGTATACAAATGCAACTTATTTCTGAATATTAGTTTTGTATACTGCTACTTTACTAAATTAATTTATTATTTCTAATAGTTTTTGGTGGAGTCTTTGGGGTTCTCTATATAGTATCATGTCATCTGCATATAATGATAATTTTACTTCCTCCTTTCCAATTTGGATACCTTTTATTTTTTTTTGTTGTCTGATTGCTGTGGTTAGAACTTCCAGAACTGTGTTGAATAAAAGTGGTGAAAGTGGGCATCCTTCTCTTGTTCCTGATCTTGAAGGTAATGCTTTTAGCTTTTACCCGTTGAGTATTATATTAGCTGTGGGTTTATCATATATGGCCTTTATTATGTTGAGATATATTCCCTCTTTTCCCACTTTGCTGAGAGTTTTTATTATAAATGGATACTGGATCTTGTCAAATGCTTTTTCTTCATCTAGTGATATGACCATATGATTTTTATTTTTCATTTTGTTAATATGGTGTGTTGCATTAATTGATTTGTTGATACTGAACCAACCTTGCATACCAGGAATATATCCTACTTGATCGTTATGTATGATCTTTTTAATCTATAGTTGAATTTGGTTTGCTACTATTTTGTTGAGGACTTTTGCATCTGTGTTCATTATGGATATTGGCCTGTAGTTTTCTCTTTTTTTTGTAATGTCTTTGTCTGTTTTTGTTTGTTTGTTTGTTTGTTTGTTTGTTTTTTAAACATTTTATTGGGGAATTGGAGGAGGGGAACAGCGTTGGGAAATCGGGGAAGGGGAACAGACAAGTTGCTGTCCTTTTGTCCTTCAGTCTAGTTGTGGAGGACATTGTTTCACTGGCCCATGTTGGTATTATCATTGCTCTTCCTGGGTGAGACAGTCATTTGTCGGCCATTGGACGGCAGCTCACGGCAGCTCACAGCAGCTCATGAAAGCTCACGAAAGCTCACGCCAGCTGCCGGCCAGCCCCACTGCAGCCTACGCCGTTGCCAGCAACTCACGGCAGCCCAGCTCCAGGTCGAGCTGTTGTTCACCATCTTAGCTGTAGAGGGCGCAGCATCACTGGCCCTCATGTGGGGTCTAACAGGGGCCCTGCTGCTCAGAGCTGGCATCCCAAGCCAACTCTTAACGTGTCACTTGGCCAGCCCTTTGTTTGATTTTGTATCAAGGTAATGTTGACCTCATAAAATGAGCTTGGGAACCTTCCCTCCTTCTGGGTTTTTTGGAATAGTTTGATGAGAATAGAAGTTAATTACTTTTTGAATGTTGATAAAATTCACCTATAAAGCCATCTGGTCAGGGTTTTTGTTTGTTTGGAGCTTGTTGATTACTGATTTGATTTTATTGGTAGTAATTTGTCTGTACAGGTTTTCTGTTTCTTCCTTATTCAGCCTTTGAAGATTGTGTGTTTCTAGGAATTTATCCATTTCTTCCAGATTGTCTAATTTGTTGGTGTATCGTTATTCATAGTATTTTCTTAATTTGTTTGTTTGTATTTGTCTGGCGTCTGTTGTCATATCTCCTCTTTCATTTCTAATTTTATTAATTTTGGTCCTCTCTCTCTTTTTTCTTGATGAGTCTGGCTAAAGGTTTGCCACTTTTGTTTATCTTTTCAAAAATCCCAGCTCTTTGTTTCATTGATCTCTTGTGTTGTTTTTTGGTCTCTATTTCATTTAGTTTTACTCTGATCATTATTATTTCCTTCCTTGTACTCACTTTGGGCTTATTTTGCTGTTCTTTTTCCAGTTCCCTTAGGTGTAAAGATAAACTGTTAATTTGAGATTTTTCGTGTTTCTTTAGGTAGGCCTGCATTGCTATGAATTTCCCTCTTAAGACTGCTTTCACTGCATCCCACAGATTTTGAGTTGACTTTCCTTTATTTTTCTCAAGGTATCTTTTGATTTCTTCCTTGATCTTATTGTTGACCCACTCATTATTAAGTAGCATGTTATTCATTCTCCATGTGTTTCTGTGTTTTCCAGCTTTCTTCTTGTAATTGATTTCTAGTTTCATAGCACTATGGTCAGAGAAGGCACTTGGTGTGATTTCAGTCTTCTTAAATTTATTGAGACTTGTTTTGTGGCCTAGCATGTGGTCTAGCCTGGAAAATGTCTCATGTGCACTTGAGGAGAATGTATATTCTGCTGCTTTGGTATGAAATGCTCTAAAAATATTGGTGAAATCTATGTGGTTGAATGTGCCATTTAAAGCCACTGTTTCCATATTAATTTCCTGTCTACAGGATCTGTCCATTGGTGTCAGTGAGATGTCAGAGTCCCCTATTATGATAGTGTTACTGTTGACCTCTGTCTTTATGATGGTCAATATCAGTTTTATATATTTTGGTGCTCCTATGTTCGGTGCATAGATGTTTACTAGGGATTGATCTTGTTGGATTGATCCCTTTATTATTATGTAGTGTGCTTCATCTTTTAATATAGTCTTCATTTTAAAGTCATTTTGTCTAAGTATTGCTACATCAGTTGTTTTCTCATTTCCATTTGTGTGAAATATCTTATTCCATACTTTTACTTTCAGCCTATGTGTGTCATTTGATCTGAGGTGGGTCGCTTGTAAACAACATATGTATGGGTCTTGTTTTCCTTTCCACTCAACTACCCTATGTCTTTTGATTGGAGGATTTATCCCATTTACATTTAAAGTGATAATTGATAGGCAGGTAGTTATTGCCATTTTGTTATTCATATTTCTGGTCATCGTTAGTTTGTTGTCTCTTGTCTTCAGCTTGAAGAAGCCCTTTTTACATTCCTGCAATACTGTCTTGGTGATAATGAATTCCTTTAGCTTATTCTTTTCTGGTAAGCTCTTTATCTCTCCTTTAATTTTATATGACAGCCTTGCTGGGTAGAGCAATCTTGGTTGTACGCCTTTGTTTTTCATCACTTTGAATATTTCCTGCCACTCCCTTCTGGCCTGCAAAGTTTCTGTAGAAAAGTCATCTGATAGCCTTACTGGAGCTCCCTTGTAAGTAACTAACTGCCTTTCTTTTGCTGCTTTTAGGATTCTCTCTTTGTCTTTAATCTTTGCCATTTTAACTATGATGTGTCTTGGTGTGGGCCTGTTTTGTTTCATCTTGTTTGGAACTTTCTGCACTTCCTGGACTTGTATGTCATTTTCCTTCACCAAGTTAGGGAAGCTTTTGGTCATTATTTCTTCAAATATGTTCTTGATCCCACACCCCCTCTCTTCTCCCTTTGGTACTTCTAAGATGCAAATTTTCTTGTGCTTGATGTTGTCCCACAGGTCTCTTAAAATGTTTTCACTGTTTTTTCAATTGAGTGAATTCTACTACTTTGTCTTTTAAATTGCTGATTCGATCCTCTGTTTCATCTCATCTGCTAATGATTCCTTCTATTGCATTTTTCACTTCAGTTATTGTATTCTTCATCTTTGACTGGTTATTTTTCATGGTTTCTATATCATTCTTTATGCTTGCTATCTTTTTGTTGAAATTCTCACTAAGTTCCTTAAGCATTTTTATCATCAGTGTTTTAAACTCTGTATCTGGTAGGTTGACTGCCTCCATTTCATTTTCAGAGGTTTCTTGTGTACTTTTATTTGGGACATGTTACTTTGTTTCCTAATTCTGGCTGTTGCTCTCTGTGTTCACTTCTTTGTATCAGGCAGATCACCTATGTCTCTCAGTCTTTGCTGGGTGGCCTTGTATAGTATGTGTCCATTGAAGTCGAATTGTTCAGTCTGCCTAATCTCCTGTGTGTGTGTTCCAGAGGTGTCCCTTGTGTTGTATGTGTTCTCCTGTTGTAGTTGAGACTTGATTGTTTTTGGCATGTCAGTGGGTGGGATTGACTCCTATGCTGAGTAGCTATAAGGACTTGCAGTGCCCATAATGTTGCTGTGTGAGGAGGCGTCACCTCTGCGGGCTCTTGTGCCTGTTGAGACACGTTTGAGTTTGCTGCTTGTGGGTCTAACCTTGTAGTGCTCTGGTGTGGTCTGAAGCTGGCCTCTGGGTGTGTTGTTTTTGGTTTCTCTTAGGCGGGGCTTCCGTGCAGGGCAGTTTCAGCCCTGCCTGTTACCAGCTGATGGCTATGTGGTAGGTGCTTTAAAGCTGTATGTGGTTGGCTGCTTCTCATGCTGGACCTGTAGGCAGGTGGAGTGGCCTTGCTGTGAACTGAGGCTGTCTGCCTCTATTGGGCTTAGCAAAAGGTTCAGGGACCCCTAGGCCTGTCACCACCTGTAAGCTGCCTGTAAGACCCAGCTGTTGCTGGAGGTGTCTTTGCTGCATGTGCCTGGCTGGTTGACCTGGTGTTGAGTGCGCCCTCGGTAGGTAATGCAGCACTAGCTGGGTGGGGTGGAGTTCAAGTGAGTCGTGAGACGTGACTGGTGGTTTTACAGTGTTAATAGAGATTCAGATCTCATGCCAGTACCTGGTCTGTGACCCACTTGTATCATGGCCTAAGGACACTGCAGCCAGACTCCACCTCAGGCCCACTGATTCCTGAGAGCTGCTCCCGAGTGGCTGCGGTGCAGTTTTTGGGTCACTGTTCACCACAAAAACCTCCCCAGTCTGACGTGGATTGTCTGCTGCTCTAATAAAACCTCCTGTTCAGTGTGTGGGCCTGGGGCTGGTCACCCAGGCACCTAGAGTGCCCCTGGCAATGCAGCTGTGGTGGGCGGGGTGGTGCTACAGGGAGCTAAGGAGTGTGGTCAGTGGTTTCTACAAGTACAGTGTAGTCTAGGCTCCTGGACTCCTTCTGGGCCTGCAACCACCCTGCAAAACAAAACAAACCAACAACAACAAAAAACAAACACACACGCAGAAACCCAACAAACCAAACAACAACAAAAAAAAACCAAATTCTCCCCCAGATAAACCATATAAAAAATAGAAAAAACAAAAAATAAAAAACCAAAACAACAAAAGAACAAAAAAGAAAACAAAGAAAAAGGAAAAAGGAAAAAAACAAAAAAGCTATGTCCAGCCACCACCCATCTATGCTGTAGCACAGGTTTTTGGCATCACGCCCAGCAGCAAATGTTTCCCAGCTGGGCAGCCACAGGCCCTCCACCCACTTTATAATCTACACACAGCCTGTGGGGCAGGGCCAGCCGCCCAGCATTAAGGAGTTTAGGGCTAAGTAGCACCAGCTGTGTGAAGGGCGTGGACCCAGGGCGTCACCAAGGCAGTGCACGTGTGTGGATTCCACCAGACCAATAGGGGCCCAGACTTGGCCCTTTGGGGAGGGCTTAACGCTGAAAAAAGGGCGTCCTCCTATAGGCCACAGGTGTGTAGGCTCCACACGGAAAAGAAAAGCTCTGGTCTCTCCAGATCTGGAGCCAAAGGCACTCAGCTCAGTCCTTCCCCGCATGTCCCTGGGCTTCCTGGCTACCTTTGCAAGACCAGGTAGGTGTGCATCAGCCAGCAACCCATGTGCTGGCTCTGTAAGCGGGCACCTGGGCTTCCAGCTGCCTTCTGCCCTTCCACGAAGGACAGGCAGAGTCCTCACTGTTTTTCACTGCCACATGCCTGTGGAACTCCGTCTCCCAGCACAGGAGCCCTGGGCTGGGGAGCCCTGTGCAGGGCTGGGACTGGCCCTCACCACTGAGGTTTCCCTCCCAGCATTCAGCCTTTCTCTGTGGGTTGGGGGTCAGCCCGTTTTGCATCTCTGCCCCCCTACGAGTCTTCACGTGGCCTCTTCTTTTTCTTTTTTTTTTTTTAAGGTTTTTATTGGGGAATTGGGGGATGGGAACAGCGCTGGGGAATTGGGGGAAGGGGAACAGACAAGTTGCTGTCGTTTTGTTCTTCAGTCTAGTTGT
>NW_017731351.1:145430-151594 GCF_001890085.2 Hipposideros armiger
ACACACACACACACACACACACACACACACACACACACACATATACACATAATTCAATTTTCTAAATCTCAGTGTGTTATATCCACTAGTGTGTTGTAGGAACCTTCATGCAATGTTTGAAAGACTTTGTAAACAATAAAATGCTCTGCATATATCATCAATTACTATTAAACCTAATAATTTGCCCAATGTCACAGAAAATTGTGGCTCAGTCTGGTCTAGAACTTGGGGTGTTGCCTTCCTTTTACTGGTAAAAATCTAGTTTCCAACTTAAAATTATGAAACACCTCTATTTATTTCAAGATATACTATAGAAATTGAATACTTTCAATTACCCAGTGTGTAACCTTAACAAAAATTATCATTGCTTGATTTTACTTGTTTAATTCTACTTTCATAAATTATCCAAAATATGATATAATGTAGCATTGATTACTTTTAAAACATCAAAAAGACACAATAAAAGTACATTACTGAATTGTTTATACTCTTATCATTTTTATTATAACCAGTTCCCAACTTAATTATATTGGATTGTTTCAAATTAAAAAAAAATACACACACACACACACACACATATACATATATACATATATGTCTGCATAGAAATGAATGTGCACTATATGTATAATGTTAAACATGCATGTGCTAGAGATATAAAGATAAAAGACAACAAGTGGAATGCTTGAAATTGAGGAGAAAAGAATAGTAAGTCCCATGATAACATAAAGAAGCCAAAAAAAAAATAGCTATCTAGTTTAGCGATAGGGTATTTCATTTTCTCCACAAGACCTGTAAAACTTTTGAGAAGTGTAGGACAATAAAATATAAAATTATGGATGAAGTAAAGAATTATTGACCTTCTGTGTCAGAAATCCTAATAGGACTGGTCCTATCCAATCTCAGAGAAAATGTGCAGTTAGTAGATTAGAAACAGCAAAGCTACTTGGTTCAAGTGACCCCATGATTAAATTCAATATAACTTAAAATAGTGACCTAAATGCAACATCAAACTGGAGTCTGAATTCTCAAAGGCATATTTTCAAGGTGTAAGAAAAGGAATGGAGAAATTGGTCTAGGAAATAAGATAAAGCTAGAGCAAGTGAGGATAGGTGAAAAAAAAACACACAAAACAGCATTATCCAAAGGGGATTAAAAAAAAAGCACTGGAACGAGGCAGTCACTTCCAGCATGCATTTTACTTTGTGATGAATGAAGTGTTCCTCTGTTTTTTCCCCCCCCCCAACGATTTATTCTCTTAGTGATCATCACATATTAATGCTAGCAATAATTAAATTCCATATTAAACCAAGTCGTAGGCTCTTAAAGAATGAATGCAGGTTAGCAATAATTCTTATTGGAACATAAAGCTCTTCCTTAGGAAATGGAACAAAGAAATTATTCCCTAAAGCCTATCCAAAGGAAAAACCTCACAAGTTTTATTAAGTTGTTAAATAAAACAGTAGGCAGAATGGGAGAACTCAGTAAATGAAATATAGAAATTTAAGAATGTAAAAATATTAACTTTTGATTGAAAGTAAAATTGCATTATGATGTGCAATGATGCCTGACTTAACCAATACCTGTCCAAGTAAATATCTACCAAATAACTGTCGTTGTCATATAACTAGAGGTCCTAAGTAGAAGTAAGGATGACTGTAGACAGCTCAGAAGTCATGCAAATCAGAACTTTTATTACCTTTGTCTCAAATATAAAAGCAAAAGATGTGTGCTCATAAAGTCACATAATCTAATTCGTCAAGGATCAAATTATAAGAAACCTATAGAGTATCCTTTTCCACAATACAGGCCAGCTAAACCAACAATTGATTCACTTGATTATCTATTTCCTAAGAACTACTGAAGGATTTTGGGTTTTTACTCTAGTGCTCCCAAATTATAAAAATCTGTTTCAGCCCCTTGATTCTCAGTTTTTAATACTTATGCTCAAATGCCAGCATTTAACTTCAGAATCATCTTGATTATATATTAAAACCAGTCTTGTCATTTCTGTTGGATTCCTTTTCTCTATATTTCTTAATTAATTTTGAACACAGTTTATATTTCTCCAACTTTATTCTTGTTAGGCATAATAAATAGCAAGTTATGATTTTGTAATTTTATTGATTTTTTTCAAAGTCCACTAAAGTTGCACTTTATATCTTCCTAACTAAACATAATAGAGGACTGTGTTTATAGAGATGATTTAGTGATAATTGATGTACAAATGAAAGATTATTTTATAGTTTTAGGGCTCTGTATCATTGGAAAATTCATCATAGGTGGTTTATTACATAAATAATAGCCTCTGAATTTTGCTATTCAGAACACATCATTCTACACCATGCTATGTGAATACTCATTCAGAGGCTAATTTTTGCAATGTCAAAGCAATATTTAATTTTATCCACATCACAATCTTATTAGATTGAAATGATGTTTACGCTTATGTACAGCATAATAATCTGAGAATATTACCCACAGCCTAAGCTGAGACATAGAGTCTCAACACATTGTCCAGAGTCACACAACCTTGCCAGAGAATACAGATCTTATTCTTTCAAACTACTTGTTAGGAAGCCTTAACATTTTAAAAGTGCTTTTTAGCAGTGTCATTTGCATGCCATCTTCATAATTTTTGCCATATCTATGTATCATCTATATGGCTATTCAATAATGTTGTTTAGGTTGACCCCCTTTTTTATGCCAAGAAAATGTAAGTATGAAAATTTTACATCACCACAGGAAAAAAAAAAAGAAAAGCAATATGCCTTGGTAGCAAATGAGGGTAACTATAAAACATAAGCATAATTAAAACCTTATTAAATTTAAAATTGTAAAATTACATTTTGAAAAATTTTATGATACAAAGTAACTTATTTTTTAAATGTCTCACTGTCATTATTTCCAATTTAAAAATGAAAGCACCTAAGATTGTTCATTATCAGCTTTATGCTACTTAGAGATAATATGAAGGTTTTTGTTTTATTAATTAGATTACAGCCTAAGCTGTGTTACTAGAAAAATAAGACATTGGAATATATTGCCTTACAAAGAGAGACGCTATCTCTCTGCCTTTCATGGAAGAGTCTGAGAGTAGAAATTCAGGGTTGTTACTATAGTTGGCTTCTATCTTTGGCTCCAGGATGCCAGCTATAGATGTCAGTCAAGCAATGAGACATAACAGAAATGGAGAACATCCATATATGCTTAAATAAGGTAATTAAATTCTGTAATTTTGCTATTATTGGCATAAACAACCCAAACTCATGTACATGTCACCAGAAAGGGTATAATATAGTAAGTACTTTGTCTGCAAATGTTGCATATAGAAAGTTATTTCCTAAACATAGAATTATGAAGAAAGTTCATTCCATTTTTTTTTTCAAGAACCTCTGAATCTGTCTCCAAAACCTGTTATTCTGAAAATGTTCAATTATTTAGCTATATGTTCAAAGTGGTGGGAATGGAGTTCTTTCATTCACTGTTACCATCAGGTTTGGGAAACAGAGTACTGTTTAGGCACTCAAATGTTTCTCTGTAATACTGAAACATTTTTTCATCTGAAGATAAAGTTGTCATTTAGATAATGAAAGACTAGCTTAATATCATCAAGGTTTGTAAGCTGCAGCTCCATATTTCTATCATATTTATTCTTAGGCAATATGGAGAGATGGCTTTGTATGGACACGTTTAGATTTTCAAATGAGCAACTATACTTACAAAATGTGCAGTTTTCAAAGCCAGTTCTATTAATGCATATATATAGTCTTACATACTGAGGATTTTTTCCAGAAAGAATTGAAGTTCTTAGTTAGAAGAACTTGGAAATCCAGATGGTAGCTGTAGTTTAAAATAGGTGTTTGGCCTAATCTTTTCAAACTAAGAAAAAATTCAGGAATGCTGTGACCGAATTTAAAATCCAGAATGATTTTCTGGTTAATTGAAGACAATGATACAAACACAACAGAAAAACATACACTTACACTACCTATAGTAAATGAGATGAACTGGGTCTCCATGTTTATTTACAATCACCTATTACACAGCGCTGGGTTACATAACAGGGACGCACTAAAAATCTTAAGAAATTGTTCCTGGACTGAGATGTTAGTCTTTGTGGGTGAGTGACATTAATCAAATAAGCACAAAAATTTAAGTAAAATCACGTTCCTGACAAATTCAAAGGGAAATGCTCATGGAGCTATAATGGACTGCACTATTTTGAGAAATGGTTTATGTAGGCAGGACAAGAGATGAGACATGAAGAGTGAAATAAATAACTGGGTGAAAAGGAAAGATGAGAACAGTCCAGGAATAAAATAAAAGTTGGGACACAAATTATACACACACACACACACACNTATATATATATATATATATATATATATATATATATATATATATATATTTGGTATTGATTTCTACTTTACTATTGAAATATTGTTTTTCTTGGTTTGATTTTGTAGTGGTTTTGTCTGGTTTTGGTATCGGTAATATTAGCATCATAATATAAACAGGGAAATATTTCTTCCTCATCTATGTTCTAGAAAAGATTGCATAGAATTAGTGTTAATTATTCTTTAAATGTTTGTTCATTATCTTTTGCAAAACCCTATGGGACTCCTGATTACTGTGTTGGAGTATTTTAATTAAAGACTCAATATTTAAAAGATGTAGGGTTACTCATATTAATTTCCTATTGAGGGGATAGTAGTAGTTTGTGTTGTTTAAGGAATTGCTCCATTTTGTCTAATTCGTTTAATTCATTTGTGTAGTCTTGTTTGTAGTATTTCTATATCCTTGGTATATATGCAGGGTATGTAGTAATACCCTGTTTCATTCCTGATGGTAAGAATTTGTCTTTTTTTTGTCAGTCTTTCAATTTTATTATCTTTACAAAAATATAATTGGTTTAATGATTTTTATGTCTTGTATTTCTGTTTTCAATTTCAGTACTTTCTACTCTTTTCTTTATTATGTCCTTCCTCCTGATTGTTTTAGGTTTATTTTATTCCTCTTTTGCTAGGTTGTTGAGGTGGGGACTTCAATTATTTATGTGATTCTTTTCAAATGTAGGCATTTAGTGCTGTAAATTTCCCTGTCAGCACTCGTTAAGCTATGTTCCACAAATTTGCTCTGTTGCACTCTCCTTTTTATTCACTTCAATGGATTAATTGATTTCCCTGAGACTTTTTCTGATTCATAGGTCATCTAGATATGAGTTATTTACTTTCCATGAGTTTGGATATTTTCTTGTTACCTATAATAACAGATTACTTTCTTTCCATAGTGGTGGGACAATGCATGCTGCATATTATTTAATTTTTTTTTTACATTGTTGAAGTTTGTTATATGGTGCAGAATATAGTCTATGTTGGTATATGTCCCATAGGCTCTCGTAAAGAATATGTGTTGTACTGTTCATTGCAATGTTCTATAAACGGCAATTAGTATTCTATAATATAAATTAGATCCTTTTTTTTTTAATGGTGTTGTTGAGTTCTTATATATCCTTGCTGATTTTCTGTCTGACTGTTCAATCAGCTATTCACAGAGGGATGTCTACATTTGTTTATTTCTTCTTTCAGTTCAATCATTTTTTGCTTCATGTATTTTATAGTACTGTTGTTTGGTGCACATTAATTTAGGCTCTTCATATTTTCTTCATGAATTTACCCTTTTATCATTATACAGTATCCATTTCTGTCTTTGGTGTTTTATTTGCTCTGCATCTAATTTATCTGATACTAACATAGTTATTCCTGTTTTCCTTTGATAAATGTTTATATATTATTTTTTATCCCTTTACTTTCAACTTTTCTATACCACTGTATTTGAAGCAAGTTGCTTGTGTGTAGCATATAGTTGAGACATATGTTTAATCCACTTTTACAATACCTGTCTTTAATAGCCATATCTAGATAATTTGCTTAAAAAAATAACCACATTAAATATAAAATGTATGATCTTTATTTTTTAAATCAATTTCACATTTATTATTTTTATTTTTCACATAAAACACTATGAGGTAGTTGCTTGTTTTTTAGTAATAGCATAAAATTTTAATATGTTAAAGCAATCACTGACTTTTATTTAAATGTGGTGGCATTCTGTAATTGAAAATACTGGGATGAGAAACCAAACCTGAGTTTTACTGAATG
>NW_017731351.1:156795-158816 GCF_001890085.2 Hipposideros armiger
ATGCTTTGCTGAATATCACCATGGTCATCTTCAAAGTACTCCCCTTGGGAAGCTATGCACCAATGCCAGCACCTAGTTCCCCCTTCAAAGCAATTTTGGAATTATTTTTCTGGAATGGCCATCAGAGGTGTCATCGTATTACCCTTGATGTCCTGAATGTCATCAAAATGTCTTCCTTTCAATATTTCCTTTATCTTTGGGTAAAGAAAGAAGTCATCGGGGCCAGGTAAGGTGAGTAGGGAGGGTGTTCCAATACAGTTATTTGTTTACTGGTTAAAAACTCCCTCACAGACAGTGCCGTGTGAGCTGATGCATTGTCGTGATGCAAGAGCCATGAATTGTTGGCTAAAAGTTCAGGTCGTCTAAATTTTTCATGCAGCCTTTCAGTACTTCCAAATAGTAAACTTGGTTCACTGTTTGTCCAGTTGGTACAAATTCATATGGATAATTCCTCTACTATCAAAAAAGGCTAGCAACATCTTTGCAACAAGTTTGAGAACTTGTCAGAACTTATGCCTCAATTTGGCTTTCAAGTCCTACTCCAGGGGGTGGATCAGATTTCAAATCAATGACTAGACAAAAGATCTGATTGAAAAACCTGGACCAGACACTTTGGTTGGATAAATGGATCTCACTAATTAACTTTTGCCAACTAGGCTCCATTGCTGGACATGAATGTAGGGTCAATACCACAGAAAATTCATAAATGTTATATACTGATTAGTGGATAGTTCTGCAAATGACAATCTGGGTATGTTAGGAAGAGAAAAAGAGGAAAACTGGAAAAATGGAAGCTGCTTTGAAACCAGACATTCATCACTATAATTTCCTCATTTTAAAAAAATGTTGGCTCTCTTGCCATTGTTTCAACACTTTGAACGTGCCCGATCCCTGCACATTGCTAAGCTGACTTGCTTACTGGTTTATTTCTTACATTAGAATGTGGATTTTTTGAGTGTAGGAAACTATGTTGTTGTTATTATTCTCTTAAATTATTTTCTTATTTGCAAATGAAAATAGATTTTCTGCATATGATATATAGACATGAAATGTTTATCAAAGACTGCTATTAAAAGAAAAGAATGTTTTATACTAAGCTGGGTAAGATTTTGACTGGCAAAATAAAATGCCAGTCATTTAATTAGAAAACAATGTTTTTAGAGACTAGGCAGCACGTATACAGTATTTTTTAAACTTAGATCATTTTAATCTAAATTTAACATTTTTTTCAATGTTTATGCTTTACTTAGACTTTTATCAACTAGCTGGAAATCATGAAAATTGCTTTAGAAACTTCAATGTAATAATTCACAATTTTTCATCAATATGCTAATGTATTAGCTCTTTTGGAAAACACTAGAAACTAACAAAAACACATCTCAGTCATAACATTCTCAAGGGATATTGGTTGGCTTATGTCTGCTTTGAATCACGAATCCTGAGGACGACAGCTTTTCAAAGCTACCAGGCAGTGTAAATTGAATGTATGCAAAGAAGTATGATTCACTGAGTTTAATGGACTTTCTATTGGAATAGATAAAAAAGAGACAAATATGGTTTACAGTTTACTAGAAATTATTTACTATCCTATGAGTTTAACAATCCCAAACATAATGTAGCTCAGGAAATACAGCCAGAAAAAAACATTTTATTAATATTTTCATGATTATGTAAAACAAGTATAATACATAGAAGGTAACACTTTCTAAATTAGAGAATGTTTCCTTTTTATTTTTTTGAACTAGGATGTTTACACCTTAGAAAATCATACTTACCTCAAAGAAAACACAAATAACTATTTACATTTATAGAACTTTTTACTCTGTCCTTCAACTTGTTAAAATTAAAAAAATAATCCATAAATATTAATATATGCTTTAAATAGTGTTGCATTGTCTTTATTTATTTATTTTATTTTTTTATTTTTTTATTGTTAGTTTCAGGTGTACAGAACAATGCAATAGTTACCCTTTTCACCCTCACAAAGTAACAACCCCCCACCCCCCATCCACTGCCCTCCC
>NW_017731351.1:165486-187259 GCF_001890085.2 Hipposideros armiger
AAGACCGGGCGCCGCCCGTGTCTCCACTCGCCTCGCCGCCCAACTCCCGAACCCGCCGGGTCTGCCCACCTCTAAGTAGTCCGCGTGGGAGTCCCTTTGCTGCTCAGCGTGTCCCGCAGAGTTGTGTTTTCGCTGCCGTGGTTTGCGCGAGCTAATTCAGTGACTTCCTTACCGCGGCCATTTTCTTCCTCCATCAGCTGCATTGTCTTTAAATTCTTTCTATAGATGGATAGACACAGAGCTATAGATAAATATATCTATATAAATATAGATATATGTAGATATACATAGTATATACACACCAATATATGCATACATCTATATGTAAATACATATGTATATACACCCCATAAATCTTTTTCCTTAATGTCATTGCAATTAGTGATTTATTTCCCTACTTTACATTGCTCAAACTACATGCTATATAGTGATACTAAACACTAGAAAAAACACTTTATGATTTATAAAACTTAAAAAAAAAATATTCCTGCCAGTGGAATAGAATGAAGAAAAATAATTTTTCTTTTTTGTACTTTAGTGTGGTGTGTGTGTGTGTGTGTGTGTGTGTGTATATATATATATATATATATATATATAAATCATTACGTATTTTTTCTGTTTTTCATTACAAAAATGCGTCATGACTTTTCCGACAACCGTGTGTGTGTGTATATATATATATATATATATATATATATATATATATATATATATATATAAATCTTTCTGAGACTAGAGTGTTACATTATCATAAACAATAACAGGACCATATTCCCATAATAGCTATGCCAAAAATGCATGATAACCAATATATAGGATAACGTATGAATTCTGAAAGGTGAAATGAGAAATCCTGTTATTTAAACAGCTTACCGCACAGTTAATTTAATGACCAGCTTTCTGTTTGCTCTACAACTCCTTAAAAGAGCAAGAGAAATGAAAGGAGGTCCGCTATCAACCTAGTACCTTAGCAGGGACTCAATTCCTCTTGGCATGTGACATGCAATAGATCTGCAACTTAAATATAAATGCTGCAATACACAGGAATGAGCAAGAGAAAAGTACCTTCTTTAAAGGTGAGCTTACAGGATAGAAAAATAAATGTAAGTAACTATAAAGTAGATACTTTCCATGTCATCATACTCGCCAGCCAGAGGGCACTGAGTGAGGGCATAGACTGTGAACTGTGGAAGCGAAGTCAGACCTCACATTTACTAGTGGGGTCCTACCCCTGCAAACTGCGAGTCCTAAAATGTACATTTTTGTTAATTGAGTAAAAATCAGTTTACTCTCCTAGTTTTAGTCTGAGGAAAATCAGTCCTGAAAAGGAATATCAGATTTGGCAATGTCAGCTAGGCATGAGGCAAGTTAATTGAATTGCCAAAAACCCCCTGAGAGCAAGACAGGTCCTTTATAGATTTAAGAAGTTACTAAGTCCATTTTTGTGGCCTTGTCCACCCACCTCCTCGTTTTGTATATTTTTCTCGGACACTGAGACCATTGGTAAAGCTCCGTGTTTGCGTCCAGCACTTTCACACTCAAAGGCTATTTCCATGCTTTTCAAACATATTACCTTGTTCCTGATTTACGATGGACTTGCTAGGTTAGTGTGACTAAAAATATTATACCGTTTTGAATATTTCCATTTTGCCAGAGTACTCCTAAAAAAGTGAAAGTATAATTTGTCTTGTTACAGGCTGAAAAATATTTATAGGACAATTTTGTACACATTTTCAATTGCTTATCAAGCACGTTATGAAATTCTAACACTAAGCCAGTCCCCTGATAAAATTACTGGTCACATTCAAGTATCAACTTCATAGTCTTGACAGATACCTTTTACATGCACGGGGGCCTAACATTATTCTTACCACCACAATATCGCACTGACATAATTTCCTTCATTGTTGAATATGTCTGTTGTGTCATTTTAATGTTATAGCTGAAGTAATAGTAGTGACAGTATTTAAAGGGTTTTTTTAATGTAAATACACGATTGTCAAATTTAAGAAAGGGACATCAGAAGAGTGCTTTCTCCTCTAGCCTTTATATCATTTCATTCATTGATCACAGCAATGGAAAGGAATTAAAGGGTTATAATTAGAAGAACAATATGGCATAATGTTTTACTTAAAACTATCTCAGGTGTTTCTCAGAGACTGTAACAGAAAGAGTGGAGGTGGGTGTATTATGTAGAGAGCTGAAAAAAATAGCCAATGTGAAAAGCAATGGGGGCTTGAACTAAGGTCGTCGCAATGGCAGTAGTGAGAGGGCCTATATTTGGATATATATTTAAGTGGTAAAACCAATAGATCCTTCAGGTTAATTTGATATGAATTATCTGGGGGAGGGATGACAAGTTTGAATTCTAAGCCTGAATAGCTGGGTTGATGAATCTAACATTTAGTAATATGAGGAGGAATTAGGTAGAAGCCAATTTGGGGATGGGAGGTAAAAATCAATGGTTTTGTTTATATCATGTTAAGTTTTTGATGCCTTTTGGACACACAAATGAAGAGGTCACACGGACTGTTGTTTATGAGTCAGGTACCCTGGGTCAATCTCTGTGTTAAAAAGAGATTCTGGAGTGAATATATACACACATATAAAACTGGTATATTAATCCATGGGACGAATGAACTATAGTAGGGAGAAACTGTAGAATAAAAAGAAAAATGAAGATAAAGATTCAACCATACCGAGGTTACGAAGAGGCTGAGTTAGATGCAAATTGCAAATGTCATGGGCAATGGTGAGTTTGGTATGAGAATTTTTAGAGGAATAATGAAAAGGAAGCCCTGCTCAGACTAGCAAAGAGAATTTGAAGTGAAATTTGGAGACATAACACAGATAACAATTGTGTGTGTGTGTGTGTGTGTGACAAATATGATGTTAAGGGGAGTAGATAAAAGAGTTAAATGATATGAATGAAAGCTTTCCTTACACTAAAATTTGTGCCATATTAATACATGTTTGCATAAACATTACTGATATAGTGAAAGGATAAATTGATTGGCGAGAAATAAGGTAATCAGGAAGTCCTTTTATTATATATTGAACAACAGAGAAGAGGAAATGAGGAAGAAGTCTAGTTAGAATTGTCTTCAACTAAGGTGGTTGCAGTAGAGATGGAGGCAGGTGAACTGAAGATCAATTTTAGAGTTAGAAGCACTAAAAGTTGTAGAAATACACATCATGGGATGTGATGGAAAGCCAGGAATTCAAGATGAACCAGAATGACTAAACTGGAGGTATTTGGAAATATTTACAAAGGAGAGGGTGTTATTTTTGCAAAGAATACAGCTTTGGTTCAATTAGGCTCACAATTCTCATAGTATTTCAAAATTGGATCTGAAGGTCAGAGGATGTGACACTGAAGATCTCAGTTTGAAACACTGAAAAGAGTGGTTTTCCAGGTTTTTCAAGCTCCTGCAGTTACCAAGAATTTCTAAGAAGCACTGACCATCATGGTCTTCACTGGCAACCTCATGGGTCACACGCGCCTGTCAGTCCCCCCCAGGGTCACTACTACCTTCCAGGTACAAATGGGCTGCGATTCACTTCCTCGTTTTAAATGTGCAAGAGTTTCTCTCACTGGCCAAGTCTAATACAAAAGCACACAGAGAAAAGGATTCTGGAAAATAACATTCAAAGACAAGAGAGTGGAAGTATTGTTGAGTTGGCAATAGAAAATCCAACACATAATTTGAACATTGTATTCTTGAGGTAGTATTTAAGCTGAGGGAATGAGTGATTTCCAGGAAGAGAGAAGACAGTGGGAGAAATAGGGTAGAAAGAGGAAGAAAAATCTCTGACATAGACTAGAACAGGAGCAAACAGCAAATGAGCTTGAAATAAATAGCCAGGGAGTTGAGCAAAAGCAAGGCTATCTGATTCCCCAGAATATAAGAGACAATTGTTTCAAAATAATGGAGTAGAGAGTCATTTCTAACATTACTGAAGTTACTAAGGATAGAGAAATGTTGATTGTGTTGAATAATAGGGAGATAATTAGTGAGGTAAACAAGAACAATTTCAGTGGTGACATAAGGATGTAAGCCAAGTAGCACTGGCATTGGAAAATTGATTATGAATGAGTAGTCACAAAATAGGAGGGTTTTTTTGTTTTTGTTTTTGCTTTTTTGTGTTTTTTTTTTTTTGCCAGAGGAGAAAACTGGGAAAATAGCCATAGTTGCATACAGATTTAAGAGAGGTTATTGCTATTATTTATTAGATGATAGATAACTAAACCACGTTCATGTATTATTAGGAATAATACCTTTGAAAGAACAAAAACTGATGCCAAAGAAATTGGATAGAATTTTATAAATGGATTCCTTGAGCAATTGATATTTGAAGGGCTTAGTTACAAATGTTCCGAGCTTGAAGGCAATGAGCAATTGCTACCTGAGTGGCATGACCTAGAGAAATTCATTCAAGTTCATGTGGGCTATGGGAGGAGCCTACAAAGATAGTTTTAAGATACTGGAAAGATCCTGCTAATTTTATGTTTAATATATGCAATCCTTTTTAACTTTGCCACTGAGGGTTTTTCAATAGAGATATTTCATAAGTCACATGAGTGTTAGCAATTTTGTGAGAGATCATGGCTGAAAAGAAAATATTTTTGAGCTTTGCGTAATGTGAAATGCTAAAGCATGCCCTAATGGACCTTGACTAAGCAGGCTTGCTAGCAGTTTTGATAGACACCTTTCAGCTTCGTTTGGCAGTGAGCAGTAAGTAGGGGCCATCTTCATTTGTTGGGTCAGATCTCAGGGTTTGACCTGAGACAGGCAGCGGCTGATTGTTGGGAAACTCTTGTCTTGCACAGAGGGACCTATCAGCTGCATCCTCTCCCTTCCTGGTTTACCTCCCCTGACTCCTTTCATATGCCACCAGCTGACTCACAAGAGAGAATAAACTCTACTGGGATAGTGAGTGAAAGGCTAGGACAAGATGAAACGTTCCTACCCTCAAACGGCATGATAAATCTTTGTGTCAATACTATGCCTCATTATGCTGAAGAGGTTTGGGTAATAAACAATAGCTCTCTCAAGTAGCTTGATGACTCAACAGCTTTCATCAATAAATATTGCAATGGAGCATTTGTATGGTTTGTAAATATTGGAAATTTAGAAAACTCTTTCTAGAGCATCAAGTTGTCCAAAATTAGCAGTCTGAGATTTATTTAAAATGGTTTCTTCATATTTGGAAACAAAAGTTTGTCTTGGAGGTAATGGGTCAGTAACTGTACTGATGTTGCCTAATCAATGATTGACTCAATGAGAAGTTTTGCTGAGAGAGAGAGAGAAGTTCTTACATTTATTAAACTATTTTTTTCTCAGAGAAGAGTTGGTATCAAAAGTCTTGGAGATTATTTATATATATATATATATATATATATATATATATATATGTATGTATGTATAATTTATATTTATATATTCTCCAAGATTGTATATTGTATAATATTTTAAATTCTGGATGATGCTATGGATAATTTCATTAAATAAAACCTGAATCATCCAGAAAGCTTTTTGTTTGCTTTTTTTTGTTTGTTTTAAAGTATGTAAGCCAGGACATAGGTCTGGTACATCTGTCCAGGTGCCCGGCATTATAGCAGATGTGTTTTTAACCAAGATTTTGAGCTGAATAGTGAATTCTAGGAGAACTTTCAAGTAATGGCAGGCCAGGGTCAGCTGAGGACTTTGAAGATGAAAAATGGCTGCAGAACTAGCTGCGTAGCGGACATTTCTAAGCATGTGGACTACTTGATGTGCAAGACCCTGGACAATATGTTTTTGACGTCAAATGGCAGAATTGTCAGATTTAAAAGGAAAATAACTCTGTGGAAAACCATGTGGCAAAAGAAAATATTCAAATGTTTTCGCTGCTGCTTTGGATTAAAAGTGAGGATCAATATTGGCAAGACTCAGGTTGTATTGAAATCACTGTAATTTCTCCTCTCCTGAAAGACAAGGGTGTATTTAAGGAAGATGCTCCCTTACCAGATAAAAAGATACTCAGTTAGATTTGGATATCAGATTAAAAACGAATAAGCATTTAATGTAAGCATGTCTATTTGTGCATATAAATTCTTTGTCCTCTCAAGTTTGATCCAGAATGAAGTACAGAAAAAAAATCAAGTACAAGTTTTATAATAAAGATATATTTTCCATTGTTTATTTTTACCTTCCAAATCAGTACTTTTTTTCATATATGATCTTATAAGAGCAACAAAATAAAACATGTGATCATAATGTTGTCAATGCATAAGTACTTAATCTTTTCTGAACCTGATAATACACTCAATAATAAAATTCAAAAATTCATATAAAATTGTGTCTTAGGCTAGGTTTTTATTCATATTACTTTAGGTTATATTAGTAGGTTTACTATACAACATTGATAGCAGTTTTCATGTTGAAAAATAGCATGAATTAAAAGCAATTTACTACCTTTAAGTTAAATCTATAGAACCAATCTTCATATACATAAAATCCTATCAAGGCTTATGCCAGTTATTTAAGATAAAGTTATTGTTCGTATTTAGTTCTTAACATTTACAAAGAAGACATTTTAAAAACTCCAAGGAGTGTAAGCAAAGAAACAACTTTGAAGAACTTCTTTCACAGTTTGGTTAGATAAGTAGATTGATACAATTCAAGTAGCCAGAGAGAGAGAGAGAGAAAAAGAAACTAGAAGCGTATGTTGCCATTAAATCAGGAGAAGAAAGAGGCCGTGGGCTGTTCAGAATGTTGCTGAAAGGCCTAAAAATAAAACTAAAAATTGAGCATTGTGAAGATCACACTGGCAGTGTGAAGACCAATGGTAAGTAGAGCAAGAAAAATGTTGAAAAACTCAAACGGACAGAATCCCAACTAAAGTGAGTGGAATACAGTAGCATGTATCAATATTGGGTGCCTCAATTTTTTCCATAATTGCATTGTTAAGTAGTTATTTTCTAGGGTACCTTTTACATGCTCAGGTGATATTTTGTAAGTTTCTTAGTGGTCAATAAACTATTCACTATGTAACAGACTAGTTCAGATTAATACCATAACATAGACATTTATACCACAACAGGAACATGTTATATTTAGTGATGTAAAAATCTTTGTTCCTATATGACTCTATTCCTCTTTATGCTGTTATTGTCACAAATTATATCTTTACACATTGTGTATCCATGAACACATGTTTACAAATATTTCTTCATGTAGTTTTGTTTTAAATAAGATTGGGAAAAAAGGAGGAGTTACAAACAAACAAACAAACAAAAATACTTTCATACTATTTTTTCTTTTAACCTATGTAGTTACCTTTACCAGTATTCCTTATTTCTTCCTGTGGTTCCCAGTTACCTTCTGGTTTCTTTAAATTTCATTTAGTATTTTTATAGTGCAGACATGCTAACAATAAAATGTATTGGTTTTTAAAAATATCTGAGAATGTCTAATGTCTCTTTCATTTTTGAAACATAGTTTTAAAAAATACAGAATTTATGTTTCACAGAGCTGTCTTTTCTTTAAGCAGTTTGAATATGCCATTCACTGACTTTTGGCTTCCATGATTTTTCATGACAAATCCCATGTAAATCTTACTGTGAGTCCCTTATGTGTAAGAAGTCATTCATTTCTTGCTGCTTGTAGGATTCCATCATTGTTTTTGGCTTTCATCAGTTTGAGGATGACATATTTAGGCATAGCTTTTTTTGAGATTGTTCTACTTGGAATCTGTTAAGCTTCTTGGATGTATCAATCGATGAATGTCTTTCATCCAATTTTGAAGATTTTCTGCCATGATTTCTTCAAATCTTTTTCTGCTCCTCTCTCTCTCTGAATTCCTTCAGGGACTCTGATTATATTTGCCTGTTGTTAGCACACTTGGTGTGTCCCACAGGTCGGTGCCGCCTGTCTATCTTCATTTTTTTTCTCTATTTTTTTTTCAGACTCAATAATCACAATTGACCTATCTTTAAATACAGTGATTCCTTCTTCTGCATGTTC
This sequence comes from Hipposideros armiger, assembly GCF_001890085.2. Taxonomy (NCBI): domain Eukaryota; kingdom Metazoa; phylum Chordata; class Mammalia; order Chiroptera; family Hipposideridae; genus Hipposideros; species Hipposideros armiger. Next base: position 173,496 of record NW_017731351.1, read on the forward strand.
ACATCTGTGTTTAGCCCTTCTAGTTTATTTTTCATTTTAGTTGTATTAATATTTTCAATTCCATGCTTGCTGTTTAGTTTCTTTTCATAATTTTTATCTATGTTTGTTCCATATTCGGAGAGACAACATTTTAATGTTTTTTAGTTCTTTACACATATTAAAAATAGATGATTTAAAGTGTCTAGTAAATCCAATGTCTAAGTGTGGTTCCTCAATTTATTTAGATTAACTATTATTTTTTTTCTTGTCACTGGGCCTTGCTTTCTTGTTTCTTCGTGTGCCTCATATTTTTTTGTTGAATTCTGGATGTTTTGAATATTAGAATATGGCAGCCATGGAAATCAGATATTCTGTCCTCTGCAGAATTTATTGTTGCTACTCGTATTTGTTTTATTTTTTTGACAAATTACCTTAGTTTTTTAAAGTATGCATTCTTTCTCCCACTGAAGTCTTTTTTCTGGTATTGTCTAATGATTGGAAGGAGGTTTTTTGTTTTTTTTTTTAATGCTTGGGACCAAAAAAAAAAAAAATCTCTGTTCTGTGTTTCATTTTGCAGAGGGGTTCTGTGTATATTAGAACATACTTCAACAGTGGGCCAAGACATTTACAACTGTAACTTAGTTTTTACTTTCTGCTTGTGCAGAGTCTCAAGATGTGAAAGGTTAGGGATTTTTCAGGTCTTTCCTAAGTGTGCGTACAGTCCTGGGCACATGTGTACACTTCTAGTTTCTCAGGAATATAACAGAGGTTTTCAGAGCCCTTATTCCCTAAAGCATCTACTATCCAGCCTTTTCTTCCAAGCTTTCTAACTAGTTTATTATTTACCCAACTATTAACCACTGCCTCAGCAGCAGTGACTAAAACATTTGTCTAGAAACATTTTAAACAAATATCCCTGGGTAGCAGCTCTAGCAAAAGGCAAGTTCCAGTCAGGTGAAATAAAGACAAGCTTTTTAAGTGGGTCCCCAGGAAGCCACTAGACAGATCAATTAAGAACAATTTATGAATGACTTTCATTCTTTTGTCTATATGTACCAGTACTGGGAATATGGGTTGTTATTTTCAAGGCTACCACTGAGCTGGGGGGCAGGGCATGGATCTAAAGAAAGTTAAAACACCACAAAGCTCCCTGTTCCTAGTGAAATTCAGGGTTTTTTTCGTTTCATTTTGTTTTGTTTTTGAAATACTGCCCAGGTTGTAGCAAGCTTTTGATTAGTTTCCAGGGCTCTGGATATGTTGATTCTGACAGTTTTGCCCATTTTTTTTCATTGCTTTGTGCATGGGCTGTTTTTCTGGCATTTCTTTCTTAAAGGTAGGGACATCACTGACATCACTCTGTTAGTACACTTGCCAAAGAAATGTTGATGAATATTGTAGAGAATTATTTTTCCTACCAACCTTTTATTTATTTTTTTCATACATAAGTGATCTTACTGAAATTATTCTTGATAAAAGCATTATTCTTATTTGTGATTAAACCTTTAAATATTCGGCTACTTAAATGGTTTCTGGGTAACACTGACCTTTCTTCCTCAACTTTCGTTTACCTTGGCGCAATGTATTTTCACACAGGTTTGGGAACAGAGACAGGTCAACCATAGTTAGGCTGTGAGAACTGTACCTGCGACAACCGTACAGAGATATGACACTCCAGTGTTATTGGCTGCCATGTACTGCTCTTATATGGGTGGTTCTACTCCAAGTAACTCTGAGCCCAGTTTTGGGAAATTGTGTAACATTGATGATGATAATGTGCAAATTTATATACAAAGAAATAACACATATCATTTTTCTGTCAAGAAACCATTCTTAGAAACATTAGGTATCTAAGAGAACTCAATTTATGCTAGAATGTTTTCATTTTATGTTATAAAAAGGATTAAAGGAGCCATGTTTTTTTGTTTGTTTGTTTGTTTTTACCAATATTGTGTAGATTTCCAGGAAGAATGAATCATCCTATGTTTGACAGAAGGCTACATATAATGAATGGTTCATTGAACTTTTAAAGAAAAAGCCACAAATTATAAAACATATTTTAATGGTTATTTCCTGAAAATAATGTATTAGTTATTATAAACATATATTGCTTTCTTTATTATCATCATATTTATCATATTCATCATCATTAATTACTTATGTCATAGTCGTGGTTTCTATATTCTTTTTATTCCTTTTTTTTTCTTGTTTTTCTAGAAATAGTTTCACAGGGCAGTCTAATCTATAATTTGGTTATTATTTCAAATCCAGATTTTAAAATGCAAAACACTTAGAGTTTCATGACTAAAAATATTGTAGAGATAAGATTAGAAATTTGTTCTCCAATTCTTAGTCCAAGATTCAGTGTAATACGTTACACTGCTCTGGCACTCCTAAATCTGTACTGCACCATAAAACAGTTCATGAAAACATCAATTCATGGATTGAATTATACAAAGAAAAAAAAAAAGGAAGAATTACTTAGTGATTAGAACATGAACAAGTCTATGAATGCATGGAATGTTCTTGGAAAAATGTGGACTTTTAAGAACTTATCCAGTCTCATTTTGTTGCCAATGTTTCCAACTGTGAAATGGATTTAACTGTTTCTAACTGTGAAACATATTTCCCTGAGACCAGTATTTTTCCATTTATTTTTAATTGCTTTGAGAGACTCTGACGAGATGCACTATAGAAAGAGATGTACTGCGCTTTCAAGAGATGTTATCACACTTCCGTACACACGGAAACTGCACAGCTTCCTTCTGTGTGGAGGTGGGGGGTTCATACTGCACTTTGGTGATGATGACAAGCATTATGTTCAATAAAGATAGACGGAGATGTTAAAATTTCTCAAGAAAATCATATGGAGAAGGACTAATGTAACACAAATTAAAATAAAAACACATCATTGGTCTTTACATACATTTTCTACTAAAATATTATTTAACATAGACGAGATTGTTGGGAGCATTTAAAGGAAAAGATAGCTCTAGTAAAAACGTTATCATTTTCTTTTATATTTTTATTGATAATAAATATTTCCTGATTAAGTTCAGAAAATTTAACTCCAAAATCAAAACTTGTGGAGAATAAAATGTCCAAAAGACATTTATACAAGGAGCTTCATCTAGAAAGGGATTGTTATAGTTTGTTTAGGTTGACACACTGCTCTATTCGTGCACCTCTCTATGGAAGAGAAAAGTAGGAGAATTAGCTATGTTGTCAGTGGAGAAAAGTAGCCAAGTTTTAACTCATTCTATTTAAAAAAAATAAAATAAGAAAAGTCAGTCAGAAATAAGCAAGCTTTCCTAGTGAAAAGCAATCTTATCGTATTTATTGCCTTAAAAGGACAGATAAGAGTAAAGGTCTATTTTCTCTGTTCACAGATAAGTGCACTTCTGATGATTCAAGGGTGAGAACACTGAAGTTTGATAACAAAAACTACCATATACGGCAATTCCAGTAGGTTTCCGGGACTTGCTTTGTTAATATAAAAAAGTTGCTGGGATATCAGAGAGGTTTCTGATCCAGAACAAAACAATAACTGTTTGCTGAGTTAGCAGAAAGCAGTGGTGGTTACCAGTGCAGGATGCTTAGGCTTGGAACCCAACTCCGCCCAGATTAGTTGTGTAACTTGAGAGCAATTTTAATAGCATTTCTGCCTTAGTTTTCTCACTTGTATAATGAGAAAATAACCTTTTTACCATTGTTAAACAAATTGTATTAGTATATGTAAACTCTTTAGAATGGTGCCCAAAAGAGAAGATAGTTATTTGGAATCCTATTGACTAGTGTAGCTTAAAATTGTATTTTACCTCTTTTATGTATGTAATTTTTATTTCACCAAATTTCTCAATCTTGAATGTATCTTCTATGCAGAAGCATATTTTATGTAAGAAGAATAGATGGCTGCCTTAAGCATTTCATGTCAAGGGAATCTCAAGGTCGCCACTATTCAACATCTAACAACTCTCCTTTCAAAAGAAATATATTGGTTGAAGGAAAAGTTATTTTGTTGGTTTACCAGTTCTTAAAATTCGATATTAGATATGAATTTCTTGTTATCAAAGTATTTCCTCTGTGATATAATGCAAATATCTCAGGAAGATACAATATATTGAGTTATCAGTCAAGCATGCTTTATTTACTGTAAGTGGAGGTATCATCCCCTATCTATATAAATACTGGAATTAATTGTTTAATTAATTTCACTCAGAGAGATATTCTTCTTCTTTTCCATCTTTTCTTTTCTCTTTGTGAACAACAAAAGTCCTAAAACCACTAGGCTTGGGACAACACAGGGTAGGCTTATGTCTGATGGTGGGCGGGGGACATGCTGCTTCCGGAGTATCAGGGCTCTGCAGGATAAGGTCGGCATTCACACAGGAGGGCTGTTCAGTGTCAGGAATCAACGTCAAGGTGGGTGAAGAGCCATGTGCACAGGGGCATAGCTCCCTGGGGAGGAAGCAGAGCACATGTTCCGACGGGATGCTCTGGTGTGGGCAGGCAGAGTGAGAACAGGGTGAGCGAGGGATCTGGGTACCGGCTCTCCGTGCCAACGAGGGCATCCATATGTAGGGAACTGTTGACACAGGTAGCCAAAATCCAGGCGCGGTTAGGAGAGCATTCCTGCAGGAATTGAAACATGCAATGATAATGACATTGGTTTTATACAGAGAATTTGGTCCAATAAGTGATTATAGTCAAATTACTGAATTATATAGTCAAATCAAATACAGCAATCTGGTTGCTTTCTGTTGGAGAAGGCAGTTCAGATATGTAAGAGAGAGGAAAGAAGAATAAACTTTCTAGAGTCATATTGTAATACATATAGATACAATAAATATAGATTTAAATTAGTGTGTAAATGTGCATGCATGTGGGTGCATCCCTCATGTACCCCCTCACTCTATTTCTTAAGGGTGCTTCAAGCCAGAAACAATCTGATCATAATGTGCCTCCTAATGGCCAGATTTTGGTTCCTAAATAACATTCTCCACTAAAAGGAACTAGGGCCTCTTGGGAGAAATGGGTGATTCCAGGGCAGGAGCAAAAAGGTGGAAGATGTTTCTGGACACTCCTGTGCAGGAAAGCAAGTGGGTCCTCAAGGAGGGATGGGGGCAGGTTAATAGGAAACAGCAGCCACCTTGAAGGGGCTGCTACTCATCAAACACGGGAAATATACAAGTAAATAATGATAGCAATGGATTAGAATTCTTTTAACAAATAGGATGCTATGCATCTGTTCTTAGCTAATTTATTAAGTAAACTGAAGGACTCATGAAGAACAGAAAATTTCCATAGCTTCAAAATACCACTCCACATTGTGCTTAATGATTGCAGTGCAGAAAGGAATAATGCAGAAAGAAATAACTCTGCAGTGTTATAAACTGGCCAACATCACCCTAACGAAGTGATTAAAATGAATATAATCCTTAATGGAACAAAATAAAATTACATACTACCTGATAGGATGCAATGAGAATAAAACGTCATTCTTCTGTGTTCTTTTCATAGGTGCCTAACTTAAATATAATCATGAGAAAAATATCAAACAAACCCATATTGATCGACACCCACAAAATAATTGTCCTGTAATATTTTTTTTAAAATCAAGGTTGTGAAATCATGTGAAGATTAAATAAGTGCCCCTGATAATAAGGAGGCTAAAGAGAAAAGATAATTTGAGCAATGATTTGATTCTGAGCTAAATCCCTTTGACATAAAGGCATCGTTGGGGTATTTGACAATATTTGAATGGGGTCTGAGGATTACATGGTGGTGATGTATTAATGCTAATTCCCTGTATTTGAGGGCATTATTGTGATCTTCTAAAATATTATCCTTGTTTGTAGGAAATAACCAGATATGCAAGGAGATGAGACAACATATAAGTAAATTACTATTAAGAGTTTGAGATATTACAAACGTATGAAGTTAGGGTGAAAGAGTGAGAGAAAGAAGGGTAAAGTCGTGATTTTTATGTGGTCCTTGTTGGAAGAGTATGGGAAAAGGACAAAGAAATATCAAAAGTGAAAAGATGTGTCAGGAACAAATTCTAAGCATTTTATAAATTTATATACAGTTGCCCATATTTTTATTTAATCCACATAACATGGACTAACATGGACTGCAGTGGTCTTATAGATTGAGTACTGAATGTTAATAATCAATATGTATAGGCAACATATATTATAACTTTTTTTTCCAAATATTGTCTGTCATCCTCTTCACACAATTGAAAGGTCGATATTGTTTTCCAGAGGTTTTAATAATAGAGAAATTTCAGCTCAGAAAGACTGGGGAATGTCAAAAGACTAATGTCTGATCTGAACATTTTGCCTTATGTGGGTATTTAAATCACTGATATATAGTACGATGAGTCATGAGGAATTAAAAAGTATTTTCTGATGTGATGAAAGACTTTACTTAAGAAATGTGTCACTTTTGTGTGCCACATTACTTGCGTATTTAAGGTGAAGAAGTAATATGTATGCATTTGTGATCTGAAGTAAAACTATTTGCATTTACATCCCAATTCTAATATTTTCTCAAACAATCTGGGACAATTAATTTTAAAATTTCTAAGACTCAGTTTCCGCATCTGTGAAAGGAAAATAATAGTATTCCATTCATACGATCATGGTAAGATTCATATAAGTTAGCACATTTGAAGACTTTAGGTCAAGACACGGCAAATGGTATATGCCAAGTTAATATGGATATTGGATTATTAATATTGTAATTAAAATAGATATTATGTAATGAGAATTGTTGGTGTACTTCTACTTCTCACTGCTGAGACATGATCAAATGAGTTATTCCAAAGGAGAAACACTATGAGATAATGAGTAAAATTATATAAGAGGAAAGTTTGCTAAAGTAATGTACTAAAGCAATGTACATTTGCCTTTGCATAAATGAGAACAGAATGATGTAACTAAAATTTAAAATTAGTTTGTAATTTGGACTGTTTAGATTTTAATTGCTTAAACTTCTATTATATTTCAGAAACAGAAATAATCAAGAATTTGAATGTAGTATATTCATAAATTTTCAATAAAATTCTATAGATGCAGTCTTCCTAATTATCCTTGAGAATTCTTTCCTAGTAGACTTTGTAAAAGAATTATTGTATCAGTAATTTATCATACTTTTAAAGATTCTCATGTTCTGACTTTAGTCATTGATATGCTGACTTAAACGATAAAAGCACACAAAATATTATTCTCACCAAGAAGTTATGTTGTTATGATTTGAGCTCTTCCAGAGGACATGGGCTCCATGTCTGAAACTAAGGTCAAACCTCTCAGGACTGAGATTTCTCTTTTTCTTGGCAAATGTAACTTCCTTTCTGGGAAAATTATGGCCAGAAAGCCTCAGAATAAAAGACTCTACTGGATTTCTGGGCACTAAATAGCTCTTAGACAAAGAGTGCTCTTAGACAAAGAGCACTTTTACCAGTTAAATGTGAATAAATTGGAGGCTTTCTCTTAGCATATAAAAGCTGTTATAATGAAAAAACTGGCAACCATGTGATAGTTTTTCAGAATTTTGATTAATGAAAATGGTTGATATATATATATATGTGCATATGGGAGGTTTGTGCTATGACCATTATGATAAACATTTTTCAAATATAATTATGGAGTAACAAATGCTTGAGAGGCAGAAACATAAAAGTAGAACCTAGTGAATCTACTCATCCCTATAAAAAAAGGGGGGAGATAGAAATTCTTCATGCCTTTATGTCTAGTGCTTTGCATCCAGACTATCATATTTTGTGTGTAAGTTTAAATACATTTTATCAGACATAGGCAGAAACTGAGACCAGGTTAATTGGACTTACCCCTACCCCAATACTTTGGAAATAATGTGAGTTTTTTAGTGTCCAAAACTCTTAAAGAAGACTCCTCATATATTTATGAATATGTGTCACCAAAACTGGAGGGCAGAGCCCAAAGCAAAATCTCAAACCCCCATCAGGCCTGACTGGCTGGGCAGCCACCAGAATCGCTCTTTACATCCTTCTAGCTTTCATTCCAGATATCAGAGAAGTGAGAGTTCAGCTGCAGCTGAGTTCTGAGTAGCCTGACTGCTTATATTATAGTTATCTGGAATCCTATTCACTATTGTAGCTTAAAATTGTATTTTACTTCTTTTATGTATGTAGTTTTTATTTCACTAAATTCCTCAATCCTGAATGTGTCTTCTATGCAAAAGCATATTTTATGTAAGAAGCAGAGATAGCTGCCTTAAGTATTTCATGCCAAGGGAATCTGAGGTCACCGCTATCCAACATCTAACAACTCTCCTTTCAAGAGAAATATATTGTTTGGAGAAAAAGGTATTTTGTCATTTTACCAGTTCTGAAAATTCAATATTAGATATTAATTTCTTGTTATAAAAAAGTTTTTCCTCTCTCATATATTGCAAATATTTCAGGAAGATACAATATATTGAGTTATCAGTCAAGCATGCTTTAAAGTAAGCAGATGCATCATCTCCTATCTACACAAATAGCATTTATTTATTATTTGTTTATTTATTTATTTATCTATCTATCTATTTCACTTAGATACTCTTCTTCTTTTCCATCTTTTCCCTTCAGAGGACACTGTAATGCACTAGCCTGACTAACAGCTAAATATCTCAAGACATGCTCATTTTCTTAGTCTCAGAACAAACTTCAAGCCCCACCTCTCCACTCTGGTCACCTTATATTGTCTCCTCGCATCTCCAACTCCTCTGTTCTTCCTTTTTCACTGACCAAAATCCCTAGTCTCCCTTTATTTCCGCTATGCCCTCTTAAACTCCTTATGAATGAAGCATGAAATCACCTACTTCTCCAACCTTCCTTTTCTCAGAACAGAATCTAGCTCTGCACTGAGGACTTCGTTTCCCCACAAAAGGAAGCTGCCCTTTGACCACATCAAAAATCGCTCAGGTTTACCATACAAATATATCTCACATTTTGGTGATGAGTTCTTTGTCCTTCAGTCATCCTTACCCCAAGACCCCAGTTGAGGAATTTGATGACTATTTTTTTAAAAGAAAAATAAATCAAGCACAACTATCAATTTGGATGCATGTCCTTTAGCTGTGCTACTCTCTTCTTTAAAATTTTTTTTTATCTACCAATAATAGGGTCTTTAAAGATCTACCAATCACATGAATTAAAGATCTTGAAACCTAGATCACCATCTCTCTCTCCACCTCCAAGCTATAGACCTGAACTATAGGAATGACCAATCCAGTGTCCTCACAGGGATGTCTATTTCCTCCATCCATTCATCTCTTCCACTCTGCATCCACTACCTGCCCACAGTCATAACCCCAAACTGCTCAACTTGTAAAAAGTTTCAACAATTTCTGGACCCACAGACTTTTGACGCTATCCCATTTTTTTCAACCCGTCTGCTTCCTTTTGGCTTGATGTTCCACTCTCTGCAGTTTGAAGTCCCTGGTGAATCCATTAACTATCATTTTATTGAGACATCTATCATTTCACTGATATTCTCACTGTATTCTTATTAGTATCTCTCAAACAAAACCCTACTATAAATAAGCTAGAATTGCAGACTACTCAATATCTCTACGGAGGATCAATGGAAGTGGTAGACTGATTTCATTATAATGCATACCAATCTACCATATATAATGTACATTACTGTACACTTTTCAAAAACTCTACTTTTGCTTATTCAGCTCTTCTCTATTCCCCACAACTATTGCAATTATTTTACACTTTACTTAAAAATTTGACTTTCCAATTTCAAGCTTATTCTAAGGTTATGACTACATTGTGAAAGTAAACAGAGAACAAAATAAACTTTCAAATGGAAAATTATTCAACAGCTAGCCACTAAATCTGTAAATCTATATGTATCTATAACCACCACCACCCTTTTATATTCTCTTATTACAGTGAGAGAATAGTCCTTTCTAATGCCATCTCTTTGTGCTACGTAAGTAACAGTTTTCTATATTTTCAGATATGCAGCTTAACGTGACCTCTCCCACCTTTCTTTTTAACCTCTTCCTGTTTATGGTACCGTTCCAATAGTATTTTATTATCTTAAAAATAATCATAAATGTCAACCAAAATCTATTGAATACATATTAATTTTCTCAGAAAAAATGTTGGTTATCATTTGCCAAGGAATAATCTGCATCATGAGGATATAGCAGTCAACACTCTAAACAAAAATCTGTCTTCCTGGAAAAAAAAATTAAAATAGAATAAATAAATTTGTAGCGATTTAGAAAGTAGTAGGTTCAACTATGGAAAAAAATAAGCTGGAAAAGAATATAGCAAGTGAGGAAGGTGGAAGAAAAATGCAATTTTTACCGTCATTGAGGGAATAACGTTTGAGCAGACTATTTAAAGGTGAGGAAATGAGACAAGCAGATATCTTGAACAGCACATGGAACAGTAAGTACAAAGCTTCTGACAAGGAGCACACTTGACAAGTTGAAGCATCAGCAATAATAAGTTTAAGTCCGTCAGTGTAGCTGGAGAAGAATAGGCAGGAGGGAGAGACTTAGGAAACGAGTCAAAGAAGCAATGGGAGACAGGATACTGTAGTCTGTGACAAGGATGCTAGCTTTTGCTTTGAGTGAAATGGGGAATCATTGGAGATTTTGAGAAGAGTGACATGATCAAAATATGTATAAAAAGATCACTTAGATTTCTGTGTAAAAAACAGAATGTGCAGTGGTAAAAGTGAGAAGAAGAACAATTATGATGGTAGAGCAATAATAATACAGATAATGATAGAAAAGATGATAAAGACAGAAGCCAAAGAGATAATGGGAAATAATTTGACTTTAGATATATAGGTGTGTCAAAATGATTGGCTGATCAATTGAATATGAAATTTCTGTGGACATAATAAGTTAAGGATAACTCTAAAATTTGGAGTCTAGCTATTTCCAAGATAAATCAAAATGAGAAAATTGCTACAGAAGAATATTTGTTGGTTGAAATTTGGAATTCACTTTTGGATATTTTGATGTATTAATTAGTCACCAAGGGGAAATATTCAGTAAACAATAGGAATATATGGATTCATAATACATGCATCAGTTCAGGGAAATATATATTATGAATTTCCAGTGTATAGATGACACTTAGACCAAACCATATCACTAAAGGAGTAAGAAAATAACAAGAGTTTCAAACAATGAGCGCTAGCTAACTCCAAGGATAAAAATGAGGAAGCATCAGCAAAGACTGAAATGGAGGGAATATTGAGGTAGGAAGGAAAACTAAAGAGTGTATTTTTCTGGAAGCAAAATGAAGAAAATGAGGAGAGCAGAGAGCCTGTGCAAATGCCACTAATGGGTTAGTATGATAGGACTCACAATTCACCATTAGATTTAGCAGTATGGAGATCCCATGACCGTGATGAAAGCTTGATGGTTGTGCTGCTTGATATATATTCTTTAATTAATGCAGTGTGTATTTCCCCATTTTAAAACACTTAATTTTTAGTAATCTGTTTTAGTATGAATTATCTGTACTCTACTACAAGTGTTAAACCTATGGATAATTTTTTGAAAGATATAATTTAAACTTAATAGTCTAAAATGATTGGATATGCTGACCTTTGAAAATTGTCCTTACCAAAAGTTTTCATACACCTGTTTTTTACATTATATAGAGACAGCGAAAGTCGCTAGTGGATTTTATGTACTTGTAAACTCTAAGGATGGAGAATGATGAATTCTTTTCAATTTCAATTTCAATCAAGAAATGTTGATTCTTACTGCAATTATTAAATTCCAAAACTATCAAAAAGGCTGCAGTTTGCTCTGCAGCTTAAAGGTACAGTCAGATTGATAAATGGCAATTCGTTTATGTTGTTTCGTATTCCAGCTTATTAAATTTCTAAAGCTTCCTTTAAAACAGCACAGTAAAAATCCTATAATAATGTTTTAGATGAATTTAATAAGCAGTGATTTTTTTCAGACAATGATTGCTTTTGAAAAAAAATGCCAACTATGTTTTTACTTTAAAGCCATTTTTAAGAATGTTTTTGTTTGATTAAAAATAGTATTTTCAAGAGGGGCTTGTTCTTACAGAATTACAACATATGTAGGCCCACATCTGTTTGTGTGGCATGAGCCTTGTCAACTAGGTCAGCAAAACTGACTTACTGAGGACTCAATACAGATAGATCCACACTGCTGAGGGTACTCACGTGCTCTGCCTACCTGGGTCCTTCGGCTGGTGTCCGTACCCAAAATGCTTATAATTATATCTCCATCGTCATCCCTATTGTCTACTTTCCTGCAAGTTGTATTATTTCAATATATCAAGGTTAAATACAGAAGGCACTTCAGTAAGATAATGGCAATTTATGGTTTTAAAATTGAATCTAATTTTATTATCATTGGCAAGAAATCATCCCTTAGGTAACATGAATCTAGATTTTGAAAGATTTTTGTCAAGATCACTAGCTAGAAAAATATGCACGATATTTAAAGAATTGATAAATGTTCTAAAATAAGAATAAGGGAAATTTAATGCTTCACAATCTATACCAGAACTGGACTGAAATTATTCATTCATATTTAATAACTAACTAGCCCAGGAGATACTATTGTTTAGTAAGGTATTTAGAAGAAAATGTGGAACATGTACTTTTAATTATAATATGAATATAAATAATAAAATTAATTAGGAGCACAAATTCACAATATTTTGCATTACTGTTCAGTATGTAATAAAAGTGAACTTACAGTAAATTTATACTAAAATCATAATCACAGTAAGAGCTAACATTTCAAAGCTTACTGTGTACATCTATTGTTCCCATCAATTTATAAGGATTGAGTATTGAATTCTGAAAATATCATGATGAGATGGTATTACTCATTCTCTTACAAGTGAGAAAATAGAGACAAAAAAGTTAAGTAAATTTCTAAAGTCAGAGACATTGAATATTGGAACTAGGAGCTGAAATGAGGCAGTTTTGCTCTGAAACTAAACCTCTTAACCATACAAAGAATGATGCTAAAAGTTAAAAATTACATAAGTAATTTCAAATTAAATAAATTAAACATTAAATTAAAATTAGTAATCTGGATGACACTATGGTAAAAAAAAATTTGTTTTTCTTGACATATTATGCCTAGACTAGTCAGTCAGTATGTCCTTAGGTCCAGAAAGGGTCAATGAAGTGTGTCTGTACAGTTAACAATACAAAGTAGGAAAAGAGAGGCAACATCTGGATGGCAGCAGAAACAGTCATCAAGAAGTAAACTTGAAGAGACAGAACAGAATCAAATTCCAAAGCCAAGATCTAGATCACAGTATAAAGGCTCAAGTCCATAGTCTGAAAAAACTGCAATAGAAAGGTAAATAAATCATATTAGGAGAACATTTATAGCTTTTGAGTACTTCATTCAGCAGAAAGAAGAAGAAATGATTGTGAGGTTCACTATTTCCCAATCAAGTTTATTCTTTTTTTTTTTTTAACTTTTCCCTTTATTTTATTTATTTATTTTTATTGTTAGTTTCAGGTGTACAGAACAATGCAATAGTTATCCTTTTCACCCTCACAAAGTAACCCCCCTCCCCCATCTACTGCCCTCCCACCCCCGATATCATGCTTATCTATTACAATTCCATTGATTCCATTCCCACTCTCTACTCCATGTCCTGTGACTATATGTATATATATTTATAGTTGACATACAATATTATTCAACATCAGCTTCAGAAATACAGTGCGGTGGTCAGGCCTCTACACCGACCATGAAGTGGTCTCCCCAACA
>NW_017731351.1:187399-246289 GCF_001890085.2 Hipposideros armiger
CTCTGTGTCTCTGAGACTATCTCCATCCACTTCTCCCATCCATTCAGTTCCTTAGAATCCGCGTATAAGTGAGATCATATATTTGTCTTTCTCTGACTGACTTATTTCACTTAGCATAATGTTCTCTAGTTCCATCCATATTTTTGCAAAGGGTACTATTTCCTTCTTCTTTATAGCTGAATAATACTCCATTGTGTAAACGTACCAAAGTTTCTTAATCCAGTCGTCTACCGCTAGGCATTTTGGTTGTTTCCAAGTCTTAGCTATTGTGAATAACGCCGCAATGAACATAGGGGTACATATATTTTTTTGGATTAAGATCTTGGCATTTTTTTGGATAAATACTTAAGAGTGGGATTGCTGGGTCATAAGGTAGTTCCATTTTCAGATTTTTGAGGTACCTCCATACTGATTTCCATAATGGCTGCACCAGTCTGCAGTCTCACCAACAGTGCACCAGGGTTCCCTTTTCCCCACAGCTCGCCAAGGAGTTTATTCTTAACCCAGACATTTGGTAAAAATTGTCTGTCATTCTAGAATTTGTAATGGCCAGAGAGGGATTTGGGCAGACTGGATAGATTTCTTACAAGGTATGGGGTGAAATATTCAGACTAACAAAAGAGATTTCATTCCATAGTTGATGGTGTGCTCTAACTAAAATAACAAGGGTTTGTGGTTCAAAGGCACAGAGATTTTCTGCAAATTTGAATATATAATCTAAGGGACATAGATGAAACAGTCAAATTTCAACTCACCGATTCCCAGTAATAGCAGTTGAAGGCTGAGCTAGTTTCCACTTCAAACAAGGAAAAAAAAAAAGTCAATAAAATAGCTTTTAAAGAAACCTAAAAGACATTGAAGTTCAGGAGGGGTATAATTTCCTCATGAACAGGACTACTGTATATGAGCAAGAACTTGACTTGTGCCCTGAGGGGAGGTGCTGATACTAAGCAAAGGGCAGAAGTCCGCTTCAGTTTCACATTCCAGCCTCTTGGCCTCAGAGGCATAGGATTCAGTGCCCAGACTGAGGAAGTGGGGAGTCTTCTAAGGGGTGCCCTGACACCCACACATGCCCTGCTGCCCTCTGCAGACTTCCAGTTGCTTGTCTGTGCCCTAGGACGGTCTCCTCTCCCCCCGACACCCTCGGCATCCCCATCCCTGTGAGGCCCTCCTGCTGACGCCAGGGCTCCCGAGGTGCATGCCAGCCCACACTGCCACTTACCTATTGCTGGCTACCCCCTTGACCTCCAGGGACTTGATCATGTTCTTAGAAACCACTAACTCTTTTCATTTTAATTTTTATTTTTTTCTGTATGTCTCTTAATGTTTTTTGTTTTGTTTTGTTTTGTTTTTACTGGATATTTCTCCTCAGTTAATGAATTAAACTGTTTTCCACTCGAAAGAATCTCTTCCATTATCCATTAATCCACTTAATCTATTGTCTTCTACCCCCTTTTTATTTCTCATCTACACTTCTTGTCATTAGCTCTTTTCCCTCACTGACTTGTCAATACACTTAAATCTGACTTTTACCTGCCGAATTTAGTTGTGCGAAAACCACTAATGTGCTATTTTTCAAATTCAATGGTCATTTAATTCCTTATTTCAATCAATCTCTTTGTCAAATTTAAGACTGTTTATCACATCTCCCTAAAATGCTTTATTTCATTTGGATTTTTTTGAAACTATATGTTTTTGGTTGCTTTTGTCTTATTTTGGCATGTTTCAAACATTTATTTAGCGCAGACACTGTCAATAAAGTACTCTACAATTATTTTTCAAGTTGATGCTTTTTAAATTCAACTCCAGCATCATGCCATATTTTTTCTACCTAAAAGACATGTGTAAACATTTAGGACCCTTGCTTAGACTTAAAAATTCTGGGACAAATATTAATACTCTATGAAAGATTATATATTATGTATTCTTCAGAATAAAATAAATTGGAACAAATATTCTCAACATAATTGTATATATAACTTTGACTTTTTTTCCTCTCAAACAAAAACCATATGACATGTCTACATGTGAAGATAAAAAGAAATTACAAAGTAATATGGCTCAAATCATTGAGGATATTTTTGTTCCTACATGTCTTGGACAGTGGCCCCTTACTTTCATTTGATCTACACTCTGCAGATGAACAGAAAAAATAAAATATAACAGTGCAGGAGAATACAGAACAGGAGGAGAGCTTGCCATGTTTTCAGTCGCTACTGTAACCCCGTGCACAGATCTGGTGATACAAAGCCACACTTACTTGTCATCTTGCAGTCTGCATGGGTTAGAAGTCTCAGCACAGTGAAGCTGAGCTGGTTCTCAGATAGTCACACAAGGTGGAGTCAGGGCTGCATTTCTTTCTGGAGGCTGAGGAATTCCTTTCTGCGTGCAACATCATCCCAGTAGTCAGCAGGATTTAATTCACTGGGGTTGCAGGACTGACTTCCCTATTTCCTTTCTGGTTATCACCTAGGGATCATCCCCAGCTTCCCAGGATGGACAGTGTTTCTTCATCATGTCCCCAGTTCTTCATCTTCAAAGTCAATAATGGTACACTGATTCCTTCTTGTGTGTGTTTTTTTTTTTTTAGCTGAGCCATCCTGCCACCTGTTGGCAGCTCAGTGGCAGCTTAGCTCGGACCAGGAATCAAACTGCTTTCCTTCTTGTGTTTTAAATTCCTCGAGTTTCTTCTGATTCATCTCTTCTGCCTGCTTCTTTTGCTTTTACGGGCTCATGGGATTGTTTTGTACCTATCCAGATAATCCAAGATTATCTCCCAATTTTAAAGTCTGCTAATTAGTAACCTGAATTACACCAGAAAAATCCCTTTGTAGTAATACCAAGATTGAGAGACAGAAATTTGAGGGGATTGCATTAAAATTCTGCTCACCATATCAGGTCAAATTCCACTCTTCTAAGGGCAGAAGTGATAGGAGGCAGTTGTCACTCTATTACCATTTCATGGAAATGGAAATAATAAAGGCAGAAGAACTGCTGG
Source organism: Hipposideros armiger (assembly GCF_001890085.2). NCBI lineage: Eukaryota > Metazoa > Chordata > Mammalia > Chiroptera > Hipposideridae > Hipposideros > Hipposideros armiger. The sequence goes on from NW_017731351.1 coordinate 190,398, forward strand.
GAACTTGTGCTTTCTCTTTGGATTCATGTTTCTTGAGTGCAAGTTTATTTTGCCTAGATTTTTATTTAATATAAAAAAGACTCAGTTTGCAAAACTTTTTAAAATGCTTTCAAAAACGGTTTTATAGAAAATAGCCATAGAAAAGAGCTGGTTCAACTGTGTAATGATATAGTATTACAGAAGAACATGAATAATAAATGCATCCTCTTAGCCTCCAAAAGCTATCTATGTATGAATCAACGTTTAAATTATATTCTAGATATCACCTTTGGCAAAAAGATGTGCATTTTCCTCCCCACACACGTATATTTCATTAACTACTTCATCAATGTACTCCTCTAACCTCTAGAACATACCCCCATTGATATAGGGTATATTTTAGTCAGTTATTTGTACTGTTTTTTGGATTTTAACATTAGTGACCATATAGTCATCTTTTCATTATTCATTGTTGAAAAAGTACTGCAGAGGATAAAAATGGTAGAGCTATAGAGACCTCAACTTTCATTCTTACCTTCTTTTCCTCATAACATAAATAAATGATCTCTGCATTAATGGTGAGTGTGAGAAAACGGATGGAAATATCTGAAATCTGGGTACCTTAACTAATGTACTTATAGATTTTTGTGGCATCAAAATTTGTTATCATGAAACTGTGATAATGGTGCCCAAGAAAAGATAAATATCAATCACTTCTATATCCAGTCCCGGCTAATAAATCCAGCTATTCATTATTATTTCAGAAATTCTAAGATTGATACAGGAGATGAAATATGATCAGAAATTTAATAATATGGGTGTGTATATGAAAGGTTTTTTCCCCAATGTCAGCTGATATATGATGATTTCAAACAACTCCATGATGCTGCAGCCTGGAAGTTGCTGGTAAAGTTGCAAAAAAAAAAAAAAAAAAAGGCCATCAAAGAGGAGGAGGAGAAGAAGGAAAAATAGAAGAAATATAAAAAAGAACACAAGGTATTTATAAACCTTGAAGACTGAAGGAGAAATTTTCAACCACCTTTTCACTCTACTTCCTGACAATATTTTGGTGTCTCCTTGACAACCAGGGCTTACAACTTCTGTCTCCTGCAATCACTATTTTATAAAGAATCCTTCTAATCTCTTTCCTGTAGGTATCAGTTTTCCTCTAGTTGATCCCTGTGTGAAGCAGGCAAGAGGGTTGTGATAGAATGTATGAGGCTGTGAGCAGGATTAGCATCTCACAGCTGTCGTGTGGAAGTTTGGGACAACTAGTCAAGGACCAAGTTGGTGGGACCTAGGATGGCCATGTTGGTTCCAGCTCCATTCCAGGTACTTAGCAGCTCAAAGCGGAGGTGAGGGTTGGAAATTCCCTGATCATGTGACCTGGAATTTCTGTATAGCAGAGAAGAGGTTTGAGCCCAGGAGAAGCTGATTTACATAGATGCGCTTTCCCTGGTATCAGGGTAATGGCGATGGCTACAGGAGCTGCTAAAGATTGGCTTTCATCACAAGAGGATGTAGGCAAGAGTAAAGGTTTTCATCACTACCAGTGAGCTGAGTCTGAATGAGTTCAGAAAATGTTTGCTATATTTTATTTTTTGCAATTGGATTCTAATATATGCTATGTCTATGTCTATGTCTATTTGCATAATTCTCATGCTATATAATATAGTCTCAAAAATATGTATGAAATTATGTATTGACTTCAAACTAGAGAGAAATTTATCATAATATTTGCTCTTTCACCTCTCTAATTCTGCTAACAAATGCAGTCAGTAACTTGGAGAGTATTGGCACCGATATTTACGATACAGTCAGTCATGAAATAATATATATTTTAGATGAATGATTTAGAATCCCCAAAAGACTTTGGCACATTGGAGTGACATAATGGACCATATAGGATGAACTTTAGAAGACTGAGAAGTCTTTAGAAACGTTAAGCTCCAGAGAGAGGAGAGAGAGAGGAGAGAGAGAGGAGAGAGAGAGGGGAGAGAGAGAGAGAGAGAGAGGGAGGGAGGAGGGAGAGGGAGAGAAAGGGGAGGGGAAGAGAGGAGAGGGATCATTAGATTATAAGTAGTATTAAAATAAGGATGGGGTCTAGAGTAAAAACTCGTAAAATCTTGAGCTACAGGCATTTTCCAATTATGGCAATATTGCAGTCACATTGAAGCAATGATTATGGACTTCTGAAGAAAGGAACTACTATAATGAATATACTTAACACGTCTCACAAAAGTTATCTTTGTAAAAGAACTGTGATTGAGATGCAAAGTATTTTTTATCATTCAATTTAAAATTGATTAGATGTCCATTGGCCAATATCTTTTATTTATTTATTTATTTATTTATTTATTTATTTATTTATTTAGCTGAGCCATCTTGCCGCCTATTGGCAGCTCAGCGGCAGCTCAGCTCAGGCTGGGAATTGAACCGGTGACCCTGTTGCTCAGAGCTCACATTCTTGAGCGAGCTCTTAACCAACTGAGCCACTCGACCGGTCCCTGGATATCTTTTTAAAACAAATCATATTACACTTTATTTTTAGACTAAATGAACTTTGGAAATTAGAATTTTGACAATGAAATTGGGATTCATTTATTACTTAATTCAGGTATACAGATTCTTTGTGGATATATAGCTACATTTATTCATTCGACATTTATTGGGAACTTACTCTGAGTATATGCTGTTCCAATCCCAGTGGGTACAAGAGTAATAAAAGAGGCAGTGTCTGTTCTTATTGAGCTAACTTTCTAGTGGAGGAAGAAAAAGAAGTATAACATTTATATATACAAGATAATTTCAAATAGTGATTAGTGTCATAAAGGGAAATATATATATATATATATATATATATATATTTATATATCAAGTATATAATAAAAGATATTTACTCTGTTTGTTGGTAAAGTTAGCTAATTTAAATAGCTAATTTAAATAGCTAAATTTCTAGTGAAGTTTTCCTGAAAAGATGGAATTTGATGGCTTGGAGGAATGAAAGTTCTGGCAAAGAGAGTTAATAGAAAGGAGAGCAGATGATACCAAGTTCTGAGATGAATGTTAGTTTAGTGTATTTAAGGAAAAATCAGAAGCTTTTTGAATGGAGCTTAGTGGATGAGTCTGTTATGAAATAAGGTCAGAAGAATCTTATACCACACCTTGTAAGCCACGATTAGGAGTTTAGGTCTTCCTCCAAGTGCATTAGAAAGCCATTAGACAATTTCTAACTGGGACATGCCTAAACTGAACTGTAAGTTAGGTCACATTGCATCATAGAGAATGGATTGTAGAGAGCCAATAACGTCAAGTAAGAAATCAATAGACTGGGAGAAAAGAGTGATTTAGACATAGCAGTGGCAATGGAAATTCAGTGAAAGAAATGAAACGGGATATTTGTGGGAGCTGAAATGGCAACGCTTTCTGAGGTCTGTAGTAAGTGATGAAGAGAAGAGTCAAATAAAATATAATTGAGAAGTCAGGACTGGCATTTCATTGAAGGATACATTGAACCACAAGACTTTTCTATTACCATGCTGCAAGAGGAAATGAAAATAAAAAATATAAATAATCTGATTGACTTTATTGTGAGCTGTACAAATGGTGTCATACGAAAGTCTAAGATTAAGTCAATGTTTGTTACATACACACACACACACTGTGAGAATAAAAATAGAAAATTAGGAAATACATACCATTGCCATGGAATTCAGAAGGCAACTGGGGGTGGGGTGGGTAGGCCTGTTAGGCCTCCAGTTTCTTAAGTTACCTGACTTCCACTGTGAGACTGAGGTTAGCAAGATAACATTCTAGTGCATCCTTCTGATCCTGTGTAAAAGTCAGACATTTGTGGTTTACTTCACTCATTGCTACATCCTAACTGTATATTAGTTAACAAAATCAAACATAAAATAATTACTATTTCTCTCCTGATTGGTGGCATTTAGAGAGTCTAACCTTGTAATCCTCACATTTTATCATATCATCTGTAATGACATAAATTGATAGAAACCCGATTCTTAGTTATGTAGGTTCTGTATGTAATGCTATTTTTAAGCATATTTCCTTGGATTTCTTCCTTTTTGTAACTTCTTTAAAGAGTATTTACTAGTTATCCATTTAAGAATATGAGTTATGGATTAATATATTTTCATTTAACAAAGCTCTTCAAATTTACTAAACTGTTCATTTAAAAAAAATACTTCTTCCACTCCAGTCATTCTGCCATGAGTTTCTTAATTAGCCGTTTTTTGTTTTGTTTTAATCCACAAAATCACTTCTCATGCTTCCGAACTGAAAGCTTGCCATTGGGTTTTTCTCATAGCAGCTCCTTAACCCTGAAAGCTTTCCTGTTAGGAGATGGCAATAACGCATAAGTGGGCCCTGTTCTATTGTTGTCTCTCATTGTTCATTAAACCATTGAATCTGCTTCACTTCCCTTGTCGGGTAATTGTTCCCTTAAATTCTTTTCAAAGCTAAGCTCATAATTCTATTTATCTGAAACCTGGAAGTTGTCCATATTCTCTTGTGCCTGTTGTCACCATCTGTTCTCACTGAATGGCCACTACCCAACAATAGTTTGATAGCAGTCTCTCAGGACAAGGGTAATATCTTGATCGCCACAGATAATGGAATTGGAATCTTCTCTTACCCTGTGGAATTATGAAAACAGCTACCTCAGGCAGAGGAGACATGAGTAGTAAGTCTCAGCTTCTTTGCTGAAGGCAACACTCCTTCTTTGCTCATCCAGTAGAGTCTCTACATATGGTCACAAATCCATCAGCATTGTTAGCTCGCTACATTGTAGAACAAGTGAACTGACTAGTTAGCAGTCTCCTATAATTTTTGAAGCAATCTGGCCACCAAATGGCAGCAATCTTATCCAAGTATATTATAATTTCTGATGACCTTAGAGCCAACATTGCCTAATAAGAAATATAAGAGAAAATGAAAAATTAATTTGATGGAGTTTTTAAAAGCACACAAAATTGTACACATCCAAGAAATGTAGATTGCCTGTTTTATTGCAAAGTTCATAGAACATTTATGAAGAGGTAAAGAAAATATATGAAAAAATCTATTACTAAAATATTGAAATATATCTTTTTACATAATTTAATTACCTTTTATTTACATTTATTTTTGAGGGGATATTTGTAATTGATAATGACTTTAGTAGCAGTGGTGCGTGGCTGGGCTGTGTTAAGCTGTTTTACCTTGGTGACACAATTCACGCTAATGTGCCAAACAAAATGTAGCCTAATTAGTACAAATGAAGGAGAGGAGGCAATTAGTCAAGAGGGAACAATGAGCAAGGGGAACCGGTTATGTGAACCCAGACAGTCCTGAAAACGTCCAGCCAGGAAACAGACAGCTAGATGTGCTCACCTATTTTTCAAAACACACCTGGGAAAATGAGGGGTCTAATTAATCCCCGGCTTGATAAATATATCTATTTTCAGCATTATGAGCTTGGGTTGATATTTTTCTTAGTAATTGGTCTGGTTGATAAACCACACAGATTTTAGTAGAAATATATTATGTAATCACCGTTTTCATTAAGTAACAGATAAAAAACACTACAGTGTTCACAGGATGATTAGTATAAATTAAGGATGCAAATACCTAACACAAGAGAAGACTAGTATTTATCCTATTATAATCGATATTTAAAGAAAACAGAACAAAAAGTATTTAGTTTAACTCATCTCACATTTCTTGAAAAAATCTCTGATATCAGTTGTTCACAACAGAATATATTTGAATGATACGTTCATTATATTTGAATAGAGTCTCTCCTGTTTGTCCTTTTATTCAGTTAATGACTTTGGAATTCTTCAGCTATGACCCAGAGGAATATTTGGGGGTAAGAGTAGAGAATGAGACAGGTGGAAATATTAGTTTGCATTTTTCCTCTTCCTGATAAGTAAATCATGACTATATGTGTATGGGAAATCAAGGGATATTAAAGAGCTGAGGCACCAGGACATAACAGACAGAGAACCTCCAGTGCTACTTGTTGTCATAGGATTAGGAGGAAGGTGGAATGCGTGCGAGACTTTACAGTACATTTGAGGTGTATGAAATCTGAGAAGCGTCCATTAAGTCTGCCTCAGATGAGGGTGTCTCCTGACTCCTACTTCATGGTGGATGCCAGGCAGGTGATGCGTTTCTGTGACTGCTACCAATGAGTCTGCCTGCTGCATGTTATCACCAGACATTAAAAGGCCAAGACTACTCGGGGTTTGAATCAATTCTGAAACCTCTTATATTGGCAGACAATCCTGTAAATTGACATTGTATTCATAAAGTCACACACTTTTATTATATTATGAAACACTTGTGAAACTTATTTTTCATCATTTCTCATTTTATGCTAGTGGAAGACAATGGTTATGAGAAACATAATATAGTAATAATAATAATGACAATAACTACCAGGTGAGTGAGACTATTCATTGATCATTTGGAAACAGAAACTGGGCGTATTTATCCCAAATCTTTTCAATTTCCTCTCCTGAAACCCAGTCATGTCCACTGAGACAGGTTCTTGCCCAATTCATGTTACTGGTCTCTGGATAAGTGATACGAAGGAGAGCTCTGCCCAAGTCTAGCCTACATTCTTGGTGGATAAATCTGCTTCTCTGGGAAGTGGTTCCATTTGAGTTAGCATTTACTACTAATATAAGTGACAGTTCCATATGCCAGTCTTAATTCCCATTTTCTTTATGAGCATTTAGGCAAGAAAGAGGTATGGTATTTTTGAGGGCCCTCAAAGACCACAATACTTGGTGCATTGTCTTGACACATTTAGATAGGAGTGGACATTAAGACAGCAAGTTAGGCACATGGAGAAGCTATAAGTAAGTCCCAGCCAGTGGCATTTGGGTCTTGAATGCCATGTGTGGGTGAGAAGTTTTTGGCTGGGATATTGGCAGATGCTAATATTTAAAGAGTGCAGATTGTACAGATGTGCAGTGGACTTTTAGCTGCTGTGGCCTCAGCACAGTTGAGACGGTGACTGTAACCCTCTAGTGGCCTTGGTTTCATTTGAAAGGCTCCTTCTAAGAAGGGAAGCCTGCAGTGGTGCCCAGCAAATGGTAGCTGGACTAGGATGATGAAACAAAGGTGCTTAGGTCGTAGCAATGTTGAGGCTCAAGGGAGATTTTTAGGTTTTAGTAAGATCTTGCAGCCCAGAAGAGATTGGCCGGTGTGAATGTTTGCTGACTATGAGGGTAACCTTAGCAGACAGTGTCTATAATTCCCAGCCACACATCCCTCAGCAAAAGCGCAAGCCTTTAGCAGGAGCGGATGATCCAAATGGTCTGGCTGCTGACATATGATGTGAACTCCATACGTGGATTTGGACAGCAAGAGCCTCCGCTGGTATGTGGGAGCCTCAGAAGTTCAGGTCAGCTTTTCTGAGCAGACATAGCTGAGTGATACTTTGATTATAAAGAAAAATAAACTTCTATATATTATATCTTTGACTTTTTAGCTCTTGGGGATATAGCAGTACAGACGCTCTGCTTATGATGGGGTTATGTCCAATAAATCCATCATAAATTGAAAATATTTCCAGTTAAAAATGCATTTAACACATCTAACCTACCAACTATCATAGCTTAGCCTAGTCTGCCTTAAACATGCTCAGAATAAAATATCCAGAAATCTCTGGCCACACCATGCACTGTAGAGTAAGGGTGGTTTACTCACGATCACGTGCCTGACGGGCAGGTGCTCTCGCTGTCCCAGCCCGGCATCACCAGAGAATATCGTGCCGCGTGTTGCTAGCCCAGGAAAGATCAACATTGAAAATTCTAAGGTCAGTTTCTACTGAATACCTATCCCTTTCGCACCATCATAAAGTCGGAAAAGCATTAAGTGGAACCGTCGTAAGTCTGGGAGGTCTGTATTTGTTGCTATGTAAACATAATCCAGCTGAGTTCCTACTGGGCTACAGAGCACCTTGTCATTGCCAAGGTGGGGTGGGGAGCACTAGGTGTGTAGCCTGGAGTCTCATGATGTATTCAGGGCCAAGGAGGCAACTCTGCAGGGAATGACGGAGTTCCTGTGGTTTCCTCAAGGTTTCGGATTGGAAAATACTGCGATTACTGCCCTCACCAGGACAGCTACAGTTTCTGGGTTCTTCCAACACTAGGAATGAGCTTTGTCTGTTCTCTAAAATTTTTGAGTTATTTTACATTTGCCTGGATAAAATATTTTCCATCATGTAAACATGGGTAAGATTCCCAGAGTCTTTTGTACCAACCTTCCACAGTGGAAAGCTTTTATCATGTAACTGTTACTTATCCAGACCTTATGACCCTTCATTGAACGTATACCTTAGAATAAAACTTTCACCTGCAAATATTCAGGCATACAAAATTCTTCCGATAAATGGAAATACAAGAGAAAAATAATTTTACATTGCTAAAAAAAGGAGTTAAAAGGCATTACTAATTGTTTATGGTATTACTAGAGAATCACATATATTTGGATTATCATCAGGAACATGAAATTATAGATGAACATTAACTTGAAAAAATTGACACCAAGTTAAACCCAAATATTTGCTTTTGATTATTGTCAATGGATAAATGTGAGCTGATAGGAGTCATTCCTGTAAGTATATATACATTTCTAAATTGGATCAAGCCAGAATATGAATAAATTTCCTAAATTCAGTCTCAAATAACATTCTATTTAACTCCTGGCATACTATATAAATGTTTTAAAATATACTGAAATGTTTTGGTAAAAAGGTAGTAAAACCAAATTCTAACATATTAGTGATCTATTTGCCAAGTTAATACAGAAACAAAAAAATGCTTCCATATGAAGCAAGATTTACTCCAATTTAGATATTTATAACATATTACATGTATATTGTAATAAATTATTCAGAAATAGTATTTTGAAATTTTAAATATTGTAAAGCATATTTGCTATTGTAAAGTACTTTCTGTACCCATTTTCACAGAAGTTAACATTTAGCCAATGCTGCTTAACTTTTATTGGTAGAGAAGAAAGTATTTTTTTGATATCATGCCTGAAAATGAAGACTGTTTATGGCTATTATTATAGTCTTGGTTCCCAGATTAATTGTTGCTGGTAAGTTTATCTTACTTTTGTGTGTGTGGCTTTTTTTTTTTTTTACAAGTGCTTATAAATGCTGGTTATTTGTCTAAGTGAACTCCTGCTGTTTTGCAAGCAGAAACAATTAATTATTCCCAACCCCAAACACTTTACTGTCACTATAAAAATACACAGCACTTCCTACTTTCATTGCTTATATTTAAGCTAAAGTTTTATAACACTCCTTTTCACACTGTAGAGAGCCACTGTGCCAACTGAAAATAACATTATAGCAACTTTCCATATTCTACTTTATCTTGACAACGGTGTCACATTCCCACCTGATGGAAAACATCTCTATTAAATGGGTCCTTTTCTTTATCAGATTGACGAGAAAAGTCCATTATCATAACTGTTTAAAGTGTCTCCTTTAAATATTCAGTTAAATCAAGACGGAGAAAAAATGTGATCTGTATATTATAAATTTTCTCTTTAGTTAGATAATGCAATGAAGTGCTGAGTAAATCTTGCCTCCTGGAAAAGCATGAGTAGTAATTTTATCAAGGCGTACTTATGTCCATTTATATTAATGCTTTTATTGGACTTGCCTTGTGATATCACTTCTTAACTGCCGAAGCTTCTACGTGGTTAAACAGGATGAACAGCAGTCATACAGAAGAATGGAATTTTGCCAAATGACCATGGAAAACACATGTACTCCAAACTTAGATTTATAAAAATCCCACACACAAAAGACAGAAATGGCTAGAATCAATCATTGATGTGCTTTTATAATGATCACAAAATACAGAAATTTCGAAGTTTAATTAGATATTAACTAATTTATAGAAACTACCATGCAATACATGCTCTAAAAACCTGGGGTGTTCCCATATTTTTGGTATATGCCCTAAAAGTTTCCACTTTGGATGCCACAAATAAGGAAATGTTGAATCCAGGTCTATGAAGTTTATGAAAGAGCAGTTTAGCATAGGGGAAAAAAATGCAACAATTGCATGTTCCAAATTCTTCCATGGGGACAAATGTACGTAAAAAGTTACCTACATATTAATTGTATATCTCTGGATATCTGACATTTACTGATAAAGCATCTACATATCTATATTTTCTGCATATTTTTCACAGTCCCTAATTTTAAATATAATCCCTAATACTGGAAAAGTCACTGAAATACATGTGACCAGTGACATGTGCATTGCAGTGCAAGCAGATGACACGGGGGGTTATAAAAGTCCCTCTCTCCTGCCAACCTGCCCTACATATCCAGGTGCTGACTGTGTGTGTGAAGCTGGATCAGAAGTATCAGGAAATATGAGCGCTCATTAAAGATATTAAAAAAAAAATCAGTCTTTGGACGTAGTATACCAGACACTAGAATATTAATTTGGTGCCTGACTGAGTTGCTATTACTGTCCTATATTTCTATCTTTGGATAACATAATAAAAGGAAAGAGAGCAGTGTTTACAAGGAAGAAAAAAATACCTATGCTGATCTCTACCCTTTGGAACAAAAAAAATCTTAACACCTGAGTTCTCATTTGCTAGCAGAACAACAGAAAAATTAATTTTAGTTCCTACCCAACCAAGGGGCTTTATATGAAGGACACAGAAATAGTAGGCTGCTGTCAGAAAAAGTGCCGTTTGTGTCAGAGCAAGTGGGGGGCTCCAATGCAAACCTGACTTGATGCGATAACTCTTTTATTAATGGTAATAGAAGTGGGAAATAGTCATGTGCATATGTGTGTTTCTAATACTCATGCTATTACAAAGGGCAAAAATCATGTGAAGGAAAAACACATAGGCCAGATCATCAAAATTACTGGCCTAGACACTTCAAGGAAAGGTCATAGAAAGATATACTATATCTATATCTATCTATCTGTACACACACTATATATATATATATATATATATATATATATATACACACACACACAAACACACACACTGCATGCGTATTTAAAGAGACCAAAGAAAACTACAGTCAAATATAATATGTAAATTATGATTGGATCCTGGACTGGAAGGAGAGAAAATTACTGAGGAAATTACAATAAGATACAGACGATTATTACATGAGATTACCGAGTTAAAACTTAGATGTTATGTTTTAGGGGTTATGGTTGTACTGCAGTTATATAAGGGGATGTTGTATTTCTTAGGGAATGTGAACTCAAGCATTTATCAGTGGAGTCGTGATGTCCACAGGTTGCTTGCCATGAGCCTTGGTGACTGGAAGGAAGCCCATTCTCCCGGGCCCGTGGACAGCCTCCATTCCTGCCGTGCTGTGAGGGCTAGTGAGAGGCTGGCTGATGTCAGCTGGTTGAGTCCCTTCAACTACTTGTTTATTGCTTCTTTCACAGTAGCAGCTCTCTGGTTGGCATTAACGTATGATGTGAAAGTCTTCATGCTTTCTGTTCACTCTCATATATAGTACTTTTTCCTTTACCCCAGAGCTTATTGTCCATGGTCTGTTTTGTTTCTTCCATTTTCTAGCATCCATAAGTAAGTATAAAGTCTCTTTCCCACGGAAAGTGGATGACCATGTGAGCTGCTCATGAAGGGGTTTCTCTCGTCACTGTCTTTCACGGTCACCGCTGGGTGGATCTGTAGAGAACTTCCATCTGTGTCTGGCTAATATTCACACATGCAGCCTGCTCTTTCCCTCCTCTAACCGGTTGTCGTTAGAGTAGAATATGGCCGGAAGTGTAAGCTGAGGGAAGGAGCTGGCACTATATGCGGATGACCTGGGAGCTGGCCTGTACACCTTGTTCCGCTCCCTGATCCTGCGTGGACTTGATGCAGATGCTGTATCCCTAGCACACACTCACAGAGCTCCAGGAATTGTATTTAGAGGCGCGTGATTTTCTGCTGCAGATGACATGGCGATATTCCAGAACGCTAGCGCTCCATGTGATGGTTCACCGGTAGGTCTTGCCGCAATTTCTGTAAGGTTATCTTTTTCCATCACTGATACCTCTAGTACTAAAGGGTCTGCTAAGTCACAAGGCCTCAGAGACAGAATTGCTGTCACAATCTAGATATAATTCAGATCCCTGTTCTGCTCTGGGCTGCACTCAAAGCTGGCAACATTTCATGTCACGGGGTATATTCTTTAGAACAGTAATTCCAGGGTTGGAAAATACCGTATTCACTTTCTTAAGACACATCTGTTATAACTGTCATAGGTTTACTCCCCAGAAAGCAGACTCAATAGAGATGAAGGTTAGTGTACTGGATACTTACTAAATGGCCTTCCTTGGAATCACTACCTGTGGAAGCGATGACAGAAGCAGGCTGAGCAGAGGGAGACGTCAAACTGCAATGCAAGCCCAGTGGTTGTGATGCCAAACCCACAGGGAGTTCGGGAACTGGAACCGTCCTTCACACTTTTTTGTTCCAATTTAAATTGACATGGTCAAGAGTTGATCAGTTGTTGAATATAGGCCACCCAGGAATAAGCATGATTTTGCCAAAAGCAAATACATATAAACACACAAAGATTAAAATGGTAATATCAGCATGTGCAAACACTAGTGGAAATTTTGCCATAATTTTATCATTATATGGAAAGTATATTAAAAATTAAATACATCTTACATATTTCAAGTATTCTCTTATACTCCTAGTTCACTCTGCATTTCTTCTAGATAAATTGATTTTAATTATTTATTATAATAATAACTAGACTTTATGCTGGATTTCATGCTAGACAGCCTTTGTGTTCATATTGTATTGCCAGAGTTTTGAGCCTGATGTATAGTGTTAACGTTGACTGAGCAAAGGACTAAATGAAAAAATTTATTAAAAATGAGTCATTCTAATATCATAAGATGCAAAAGAAACCTCAATAATGCTATCCTGGCAATTAAGGAAACACAGATAACAGCGATCCAAGAAGGCGGTGTCAGTGATAGGCAGATCATTATTTGATTAATGGCTATTTTCCCGACCATACTATAAGATCAATAAGGGCCAAGAAAGAATACGTATTTGTACAACTTTTTGTCCTCACACTTTCTCTGTGTCTGGAAAATTATTGGTACTCTATAAATATTTTCGAAGGAATGAGTGAATGAATTAGTAAGCTGAATGAGGAACTACAACAAACAAGCTGAGTGAGGAACGAAGACTAGTATGTAAGGATGCAAACCTAGAAATTGAGTAGTTAACTGCAATGACTAATTGCTGCCAGAGGAGGGAAGCAAAGGGTCACAGAGCAGCTGTCAGGTTGAGCCATGGTACCCTCAGAAAGCCTTCACAAAGGGATAATTACTGCAGTGGCACAGCGTGTCAATAATTAGAAGAGTGGTTTATGTGGCCAGGACTATGTAAGAGTGAAAAGGAAAGCTACTCCCAAAAGCAAGTCAAGCCATTAGTCAAGACCAAAGGGCACTATGCAAAACTAGAAGAAGAAAGCTAGAATATGACATGCTGAGAAAAAACCATACATCAGGCTATGAAACCAGGGGTGACAAGGCTTCAGAAATGTAGTCAGCTGGAAAATCTCTTCTGACAGGTCTCGTGTTGCTCTGTGTGTCTTTAAATCTCTTGGTCTGGTCTAGGGACTTATGTCTCTGCTTCTGAAGGTGACAGGAGCCCAGACCTATTCCTCGGGGTTATTGCTAACATAGAGTATATAGGTTGATTTTTTAAACTTGTCAAATATTATGGAAAACAAGCAATAAGGAGCAACCCTTCATTATAAATTCAAGAAATTATGCCTAAACAGGGGAGTCGGTGAATGTAAGCCATCAAAAACCAGTGATGAAAATTTAAGCCAGACATCTGGAGAGATGGACACATTCACCTTATAATCCTTCTCTCTTCCAATTGTTCTCAAATGGAATAAATGGAGTCAACATCTTGTCCAGGTTCAGTGACAGGAGTGAACAAGGAAATGTATAGAAGCTTTGTTTCAGTACAGACTTTTCCCATCACCTTGGCTACGTTTCGTTTCTCAATTTAAATGGATGGCATTCTGAATTATTTTTTTTCCAGTTTTTAGTCCAGATCTCTTCATTTCTATAATCTTGATATAAACTTCAAAATGAAGTGCAAACTTACTGTAAATACATTCAGCACAGAACAAGGCTGATTCATGAATTAGGAAAATGACTTATGATGCTGGCTCCTTCTCAATTCGAGGGGATATATTTAGTGAAAGGCCATCGCCAATCTTGTTCCTGGTATTGCATCCCATTTCCCCAATTCTTGCATACCAAAACAAATACAGATTCAACATTTAGTCCATCACTTCATTTTGGATTGTGATTTTAACTTCGCTAAATTCAAAATTCCTGATTTAGAATCCCAGCTCAGTTGATGATTACTCTGACTCTGGATAAGTCACATGGCGTCTTTTTGCCTAAGTTTCATGATCTTTAAATTGAATATTTAGAGTAGGTCAGAAATTCTTAAATTGGAGCTTCGGTAAGAAAGGCTAAAATGAGGGCTGTTTGGGCAGAAATGATGTTGACCTTTCCCCCGTTATCCGTTCCATTGTGAGTGTGTTGGGCCAGTCTCATAAAGGGAAGAGAAAGGCTTGTGCTACTGATAGCATTTTGTGCAAAAACAATGTTATGGGTTCAAACATGTCCCTGTAAGAATATGTGGAAGTCCCAACCCCCAGTACCTCTGAATGTGAATTTATTTGGAACCATTGCAAACATAAGTAATTAGGATAAGGTTATACTGGAGTAGGGTGGGATCTAATCCAATATGACTGGTCTCCTAATAAGAAGGAGGAGGAAGAAAGAGGAGAAGAAAATGCCGTGTGAATACAGAGACACACAGGGAGACTAGCATGTGACTGTAGAGGGAGAGATTAGAGTGGTGGAGCTGCAAGCCAAGAATGCCAAGGATTAATGGCCACCATTAGAAGCTAGGAAGAGGTGAGAAAGGATTCTACTCAGAATCTTAGGGAGCATGGGCCTGCTGATACCTTGATTTTAGACTTCTACCTCGAGAGCTGAGAGAGAATATCATTCTGTTGTTTTAAGCCATCCAGTTTGTGGTACTTGTAACAGCAGCCCTAGGAAACTAATACAAGCAAGGACAATATTAACCTACTTCTGCAAAGATAATAACACTATTACTTTATTTATACCAAGGTGAAGATGGTGAGGAAAACAAGAGTTAAAGAAAGCATACTGATTGGAGCTTCAACAAACCGAGCAAAAGAGAAGTGGTTAGTTTCATACTCATTCACTAGAAATAGGAACTATTATATGTTACTAAGAAGGATGGGAATTGGTAGAACACTTTACAAGCAGATTTAATTAAGACAAAAAAAAGTAGTGAACTTGAATATAGACAAATAGAAATTATATAATTCGTAGTGACAATATTGAACAAAAAGGAAGAGAGATTTGTGGAACAACATCAAATTTACCAATATATATGTAATGTGAGTTCCAGAAGAGAGAAAAATGATAAAGATGTTTGATCAAATAATGGCCAAATTTTGATGGTAGATATTAATCTATATATTCAAGCAGCTAAAAAAAATGTAAAAGAAAACACACACAAACACACACACACAATCACACCTAAACACATAATGGTCATTGAAACTAGAAGCTAGTGGAATGATATATATTAAAATGCAAAAGGAATAATAAACAAACAAGATCAACCAACAATTTTATATCTGAACACTATCTTCCAAAAATAAATGAAAAATAATGCCATTCCCAGATGAGGAAATTCCCAGTTAGGAAAATTATTGCTAGCAGACCTGCCTTGTAAGAAATACTATAGGGTGTCTTTCAGACCAAAAGGAACTAACATTAGTGTTTAACTCTGATCCACAGGGAAAAAAAATGAAGCAGCATTTAAGGTATATATACATATTAATGTATATAATGTATATATATATTAAAGTATATAGCCAAAAAATGTATACACATTTTAAGAAAGGATAAAACAGTATTAAAATTGTAATACAATGAATGATGCTAGCATTCATTTGATTAATGCCATCTTTTGAGCAAACATCATACTATACACATTGCTACCGTACTTCAGTTCAACTTGGAAAAGTAATACATAGATAACATCTCTTAAAATGTGTACATTTTTTGACACCCTCTGTAATATATAATCGTCTCACTTGTTATCAGCCTTTTGAAATAAGATTGTCTAAAGCATTAACAAAGTATTTTTATGTTTTTACATTTTAATATATGTTAAATATTTATAACATATATAAACACACACACATACACAAACACACAATCTATAATTTACCAGAAATTTTAATCTATATCCCTAGCAGCAGCAGTTTAAGAAAGAACTCAAATATAGCAATAATGTAAATAGAGAAATCAGAATTATGCATAAAACCCAAACTGAATGATCATATCTATAAATTCAGATATAATTTATAATGCACATTTAAAAATATATTATGTAGACTGAGAGAGGACAGTTTACAGATTGTACAAAAGCATTCAGAATATGATTCACGTTTATAATTAAGCATAGAGTGGATAGTGATGATTCTTTGGAGAACAGAGGTGTCAAATAAAGAACTTCAGTAAGACCAGGGAGCCAAAGGGGTTTATCCTGTCACTGGATTAGAGTTCCAAAAGACACCGGGACTAATGTGGTCTACAAATAATCGAAGATTTCCTGCAATAGGGGCATTGTACAAATACACTCTGCTTTGGTCATCACTTAGAATATTACTCAATATAAATAGCATTGATTATAAAATAATAATTAAACATTCCCCCAAATGGGAGATTTCTTCATGAAGAAACTGCTGACTAATGAGGATTTGAAATGCATGGGGCAAGTTTGGTTGGTCTGGGGTAAAAGGGATGCACAAGGTACAGGGGTCGAGCAGAGTTTATATGTTCATTTACTTAGGAAAGAACGTACGTTTGATCAGGGTAGCTTTCTGTTCTTAATTTTATTCGTGAGACATTTTGAGCAAATGGATATTCTCGAGTTTGATGCTCATTAGGTGTTCTCCAACCTAAAACTCATGTCTGCAGTATGAAACGTAGAAACAATTTAAAAAACTGCCTTGAGGGGCCACTCCCAACACTGACAGAGTAGACATAGTAGTAAATAAAATACATGAAAAAACGGGATTATTTTCTTGGTCACTGTTCAGATAACTGATAGGAATCCACTTTTGGCATATCCAGAATCTGGGCTATAATGTTAACGGTCTATGAAAATGCTACATTGCTGAGGATCTGAATTTTATAACAAGGAGGAGGAGACAAATCATTAAGTATAAAGGCGTGGGAGAGTTGGAAGGATCATGCACTCTAAAATTAAAATCTTTTCTTACTGGAGTAGTTCTAGGAGATAATGATGTCAGTGGTTTAGATATCAAGAAAGATTTAAAAACGTGATTTGGGTGACTTACTCCTGTTTTTAGGAAATTGTAGAATTTGAGATCGGTTAATCAGGAAGGTCATTGATTTCCATGTCAGAGGGGATAGTGTTAGTTATACATGGAAAAGCACCTTCCTATTTCCATATTCAGAACAAAAACAAACGTGTTTGCACATACAAATGTACACAAATACATCTCCGTGACTTAAACTTCACTTGCATTTTGAAGAAAAAAACATAATGAAAAAATTAGTTCAATCCATTTTATAAAGATAGATTTAGAACTTAGTACAGGTTTGTGTTCAGTTAAATCATTAAAGTGTGAAATGGAAGTGTATTAAGAACTACGGTAGGAAGATGTCATTAAAAAGGATGAAATATATTGGTTTTGGTTTTCTAAACAGAAACTCATAGAACGTGATTAATTTAACCAAATACACCAGTTTGCTGTGGGTAGTAAACTCAACAAGCGTGCATCAAGGAGAAATTCCTATATCTGTAGCAACAAATTAATCTGTCAGCAAAACTGGGTCTAGTTGAGTGTGTGTTGGTGGACAATACAGGAAGGAGTAGCGCACACAGCTGCAAGAGCATACAATTCTGGTTGTCGAGGCTCAGATAGCCCATAATTTCCCTCCTTTGCTGTACATGTTTGAATAGGTTAATGGCACTGCCACGACATAAATACTGAGAAAGTTAATGTTTTCTAGTCTTCTATACTTAGATTTTTGTTGAAAGATTTGTTCTTTGCTCAAAGATATTATTTCTAATAGCCAGTTCTCTAACTTTTCTGTCTTTTGACTACAGTTTGCTTTTCCTCTGCAGTTACAGGGCACAGAGATATCTACTCACATCCAAAGGAAACATTTCGGTTTTGTTTCTGATTCCTTGTCTATTTATAAAAACTTGGTGCAGCTGTCTTATCCATCAGTCCATCCACTGATTCTTTGAAAGCCTAAATCCCTGATCTCTTATTTTGACTTTTTCATTAAAAATAAATCCCTATCTCCTAACCTAATTTATTAAGGGGTCAACATCTTTGCCATTCTCATCTCGACCTGTCACTTTTTGTTATTTATTATCATGTATTATTATTTTACACTCCCCTCCCCGAATAGATAGTTGGTCTCCTTAAAACTTTTCTCCTTTACAAATTAATGGAAGTTCTTAGGAGAATTCTTTTCACCCAATTGCTCAGCAATCTAAATTAAGACAGGAGCTAGTTGAGGAAGAGATTACACTTCCTTGTTATCCTGGAGTATATAAATTGATATCTCCTTTTTCCTATGTGTATTTGCTGTAAAATGTTATTTCCAGTTTTTCTCCACTGTACATGGTACATGTAGACTCTCTCAAGTTAGTATGACTATGGACCTCTACATAAATATAACATTACTTTAGCTTAGTGAGTCTTTCAAGAACCAAGATATCCATGACACACATCAAAATCAAGGCATTTTACAAGAAGGGGAATTTTATTTTGGGTTAAAAAATTTATAGAACATTTTTCTTATATATGTTTATATAGTTAATCTTAATAAAAGGGTTTGGATTATTGTTGTAGGCATTAAGCCAATGTTACTGCAGCTATTTTCTTCATATATGTAATAATATTAAATGTAATAAATGGTGCTTTTTGCTATCTATATAACACTATGCAATGAATACATACATTTTTAGTTTAAGAAATGCATTATATGATTTCCCCCCATTTTTTGAACTAGATAAAAAAACTATGAATCGCAAAAAGTGTGTAAATGAAATTCACTATTATGAAAATTTGAGAAATACAGTGAAACCGCAGTCTGGATAGTCTTTTATCAGTGCAAATAAAACTGACTCAAAAGATGTAGGCTAAGAATGAAATATCAGGAGAAGTGGGATAGTATTATATATACAATATTCTATTAAAAAATGCTTCTTTTTCTGTATTTGAGAAGTGGGCGATAGCTGAATTGTTCCCCAAATGTGATTGTTTGAAGACAATTGTGTAGTTACATTGGTTTTATACTTAAGACTATGCTAGACTATTAATGATAATAATTATAATAATAAAAAGTTAGACTTATTTTTGTCATATATTATCAAAAGGTATAAATATTTTCTCATAAAATGCACTACACTACATTATAACACTTTCATAACACTTTATAGACTAGACTTTTCATTTAAGAAATTGTACTATATTATCCTATTATTATCCTATTATTCACTTAAAAGATTATATAATTTTGTCCAAAATAATTTTTAAGTGATTGTGAGGCAAACAAACTCCCCTCCTTTGAGATCTGATCAACTTTGACTTTGGGGGAGATATAGAAATATATCCAGATGGGAAAAAATAATTAAAAAAAAAAAAGGTGTGTGTGTGTGTGTATTCTTATAATTACAAGTGACTTCCACCAGGTGGCAGATTTTCAAAGCCATCTTAATATTTTTGACTCAACCAGAAAAGTGTAAAAAAAAAAAAAAAAAAAAAAAGACAAAATTGATTTACTTAACAATTTCTGTAAAGTGTAGTTCAAATGACTAAATTCACTCCTTTTTTCTGTAATGTGTAGTGTGGTGGTCAACTCAAAAATTAAAAAGTAAATATCTCTTTTGGCTACTTATTTTTTCCTTTAAGTTCTGATTCAGTAAACTTTAGTTACATTTTTATTATCACATTTAAAACTCTGATTTAATAATTTAGCCTAATAACAGAAGGGGGTTTATTTTCTAATATATCTATAAGGCAAGCACAAATACTTTTGAAAGTCTAGTATACAGTACGTGGAATGCAACAAAATTCTATTGAAAACATCAACATATTGTATTATTCAGTAGCTTAGTACAAATCAATTCCATTTCCTAATTGTAAACTAAACTAAATTATATCCTTAAAAAAAAAAAAAAAACAACTAGGTCCCCTGTGTCATTTCTCTGGCCATACTGCAGTATACTCTAGTACTCCAGAGGTAACTATTTTCATAATTTTTATGGTTATTGTTACTATGCATTTCCTTACAGTTTTCCACAAATATCTATTAAGTAATATATTTATAAATTTGGCATGTTTATTTATTGTAATGTCAATAATCTTCTATGTGTTTTCATTCTCCATATTGGGCTATTGAGTTTCAGCCATTCCAGGCCTATGTATGGCTGCAGGTCATTTGTTTACATTAAGGTAGGACCCTGTGTGAGTATTTATCCATTTTACTTTTCAAGGACACTTACATTTTCCAGTTTCTTGGTTAATACAAACACAGCTTCTGAGAACATCCTAATATGAGTTCCTTAGTGCACAAATGTTTGAGTTATAGGATATTTTCAGTTTAAATAGATAATAACAAATTATTTCCCCAGGTAGTTGTACAAATTTATGCACAATAACAAATTATTTCCCAGGTAGTTGTACAAATTTATGCACAATTATCAGTTACCACAGTTTGTTTCCCATCTTAACAAATATGTGTTATAATCAGACTTTTAATTGTCGTTGACCTAATGGTTTTAATTTTGCACTGGTTGCTAATAAGAGCTAGATCCTCTAAAAATAATTGTATCCATTTCTAGTGGATTATTTGTCTTTACTTTGCATATATTTGTGATATTAATACTTATAATAGTTATATGCTTTTTAAATTTCTTTTTCCAGCGTTTGTCTTTCCCCCTCTTTCTTTCTGAATATGACAAATATGACAATGAGCATTATTCAGAAAGCAGCTGGAGGGTAGCATATGTGAGATTACCTGGTGCTGAGCTGGTTGGAACTGGAGGCCCTGCCTTCAGCCAAGCAGGGGAGTCCATACTTCTCCCGGCACCAGGTTGAAGGCTCCCACGTCTGAGGCAGTGGCATTTACTGGATGCCAGCAGAGTTTATGGACTAAACTGACTCCTGGCATTCCTTTGTCTTTTCCAATATGGCCACACAACCCTATAGTATAGCTGAAAACTGAACAAGCCTTCTTAATTGTCCTTTCCCTTTTCTCCAAGATTATATATGTATATTTATTTTTTTCTGGTAAGTAGAGAAATAGTTTTATTCTGATAACATTAATAGGAGTGATCTATTTCCATTCTATCCTTTTTAAATGTTATAAATGTCCTAAAATTTCCTCTCTTTCTTAGAAAGTCCAATTCCCATTCCACAATTTTGGCTTTTAAAAAATAAAATACACCAGTGCATTTTATTTTTAAAGAACAACTCTGATACACAAACTTAGCATGCATTTCTTTTTTTTTTAGCATGCACTTCTGAAAGGGAGACATAAGCAACTAAATGCCTAAGCCACAAATATATACTGCTTAATGGTTTTATACAGAATGTGTTTTTTGAGGGAGCATGTTCAAATATCTTGGTGAAGACAAATGACAATAAAGTTACATGTAAATGTAGCTTTTACTTTGGTTTACAATAAATAAGCATTAGGTTCAATGGCTAATTCATTTTAAAGAGTTTAAATTCATAAATAATATAATTCTATATTATAGTTATATATTCTATAATAAAAGCACTTTTACTTGGAATTATAGACATTTGTTAATCACTTATTTAATCAATTATTTTGTCTCATTATAGATACATATGTATGATCTTCTTTACTATAACCTACATTACACATATATATATACATGAGAAATTTAGCTTATAAGATTAAGTTATCGATGGCATATGTATATGTGTATAGATGTATATATACACACACACATGTATATATGTGTAAAATTATAACTATGGAGTGATATATCTGGTTTAACATATAGCATATTTTAATATCAAGTATAATGATATCAAATGAAAATAGTTTCACTGACCTGAGAACATTGCAATATTTCCTAATAAGATAAAAGATTTAACTGAACTTTATAAGATAATTTTAATAGAGTAATGCTTTAGCTGGTTCATGACAAAAAATATTTTCTTAATGATTCCGTTTCCCACATCCTCTCCAAACTCTTCCTCTTCCTATTTAAACTCTTCCCTGTGAATCTGCTCATGACAATCTGCACTTAAATTCAGTCATTCTCATAAAATGGCTCTTTAACGTTAGCAGCTGTGTTTAAATAGAAAAACCCTGTCAGGTTTTCTGTTATATTTCCACTACACCTCACTCTTAGCCACTCCTTTACTGCCGAACCGCCCCCTCTCCTTATTTCCTATGACACAGCAATCATCCGATGACATTTTCTCCTGCCCCCTAGCTAAACCATCCTCCTCCTCAGCCTCCTTTTTAGACCTAGTTCACCTGTCAGGTAAGCGTTCATGTTTCTCAGGTTTAACGCTAGCCCTCTCCTTTTCTCGGTCTTCCTTCTCCTTGTAGATGGCATTACCCAAGTTCTGACTGCCTACATGTATGAATCACAGGTCTGTGACCTTCAGTCCAGACTCTACATCCCTCTATCCAATTTCTTACGTGAAGCATCTCCCTTAACATTTTACAAGACCTTAAGATCTCTGATAGCCTTCTCCAAACCTTGCCTTCTGCTATATTCTGATGGAGCTCGGTCATTTACATCAGAAACCTAGGGTTTGGTCTCTACACAGGTGTCTCTCTTCCACATATTCAGCCCTTTGTCTTGACGCCCTGTCATCCTAATGCTCCAAATATCCCTCATTACCTCACTTTTCCATTGCAGGCATCTCAGTCCTTAGCCAGATTACCATCATGCCTTATATCATCCCCGTGACCCTGGGAGAGCCCCATCGAGGCACACATACTCATTTCTGCCTCGAATTCATTTTCCACACTGAAAACAGAATGAGGTTTGTGAAGCTGAAATCCATTTATGACACACTTGAATTTTCATATTACATGGAAATTGCTTCACAGTGACCTTAAGAAAATGATAAAACCTCCTTAGCATGACTCCCCTTCTTTGCTGTCTAGCATTCTGTCACGGTAATTTTCCTCTTCGCTCTAATTCACTCCAGTTTATTTGACCGAAATGCACCACTCAACAAGAGGCATTTACTGATACATTTGCCTTTGACTGGGATTTGCTTTGTAGCTATCCTTGCCCAGCGTGCACATAAGGGATATTTTTGTCTAGTACACCAATAATTATCCTCTACCACTTTCCTCAGTTTTATTATATTTAGTAAAATAGAATCTTAATATTGCCAACCTTCATAAGAGGTGACCTTTGCATTATCCCAAATTTGGGGCAAAATGAATACTTAATACTACAGCTTGAAATTTCCAAATTTAAAATGCAGTTAAGGATTACTTCACAGGAGTTGTTACATGTAAAATGACTATTATAGTAGCACACAACCGCTTTAATAAATATGACTAGCTGAAAGGTCACCTTTGCATATTACATCTGCAGAGCAAGCTATTTAAACATGAAAATTTCTATACGTTATACATTTTATCCGTGGATTTTCTCTCAGAGTGCACAATAATGGCCAATATGTTTAAATTTGAAAATACAGGAGAACATAGGTGTCATGAACTAAATGTTTGTGTCCCCTCAACATTCATATGTTGAATGTTGGTTTTAGGAAGTGGAGCCTTTGGGAGGTACTTAGGCCATGAGGTGGGACCCTCATGAATAGGATTGGTTCCCTTATAACAGGGAGCCCCAGGAGATCTCTCATCCCCATTCTGCCATGTGAAGATACTATAACAAGACAGCGGTTTGTTACCTGAAGGCCCTCACCAGAACCCAACTGCGCTACCATCCTGATCTTGGACTTCCCGCCTCCAGAACTGTCAGAAATAAATTTCAGCTGTTTATCAGCCACTGAGTCTACGGTACTTTGTAATAGTCACCATAACTGAATAAAACAACAGAACACCTGAAGATAAAAGTGATGCATGTGTATATTGATCTAATGATTAAAATTCTGAGAATAAAATAAACTTGTGTCACTTGAATGGAAAGATTAAAATACCATTCAAAATGACTTAAAATTTTCAGTAATAATTTCATTTTTTTTATTGTAGCCCACCTAAAATATTTTTAATTTCTGCAGGGTAAAGTGCCTGACAATTAGCTTTTTGATTATGATATAAAAGTACCTGACATTAAGCTTTTGATTACCTGAGGCAAGGCACCCACTTCAAAGATGTCCATCTGGAATAAACACATTGCTAGCAATGCATCTAGACAAAGAAAGCCAGGATGTCCCAACCATGAAGTTCCCCTTTTAGAAAGCACAGAGTGACCTAACTGACCACTTGCTTTTCCCTTCCCACCTTTTAATTCCCGCTCTCATGTTTTAAATTCCTTAATAAAGAGTGAACCACAAAATCCCAGGTACCCAACGCTGGACTCCCCACAAAGGTAGAACCCTAGGTCTGGTTCGTTCTCTTTTTCTCTCTCTTGCATGCATATGTACTGTTGAAATGATTTACAATAGTTTAAGAGTTGCAGTTCATGTATACAGATTGGTAGGAACAAATTAAACTTTTTGTGATTGCAGATGACATAATTCTTTGGGATTTTTGTCTACACAAATAACTAACAATAGCAATGACAATGATTATAGCAAGGTTGCAGGACACAAGATTCAGACACCAAAAGTGAATTTCTTTCCCATATATCAGCAGTGAACAAGTGGAATTTGAATTAAAAACCACAATATTACAATAACACCCCCAAAGTGAATTACTTATATATATATACATACACACACTCACACAAGCTAAAGGAAAATAAAAACTATAAAGTTTTGATGAGAGAGAAATAAAAGATACTCTAAATAAATGGCGAGATATTTTAGAACTATAAAGGGAAAGATTCATTATTGTCAAGATGTCATTTCTTCTCATAATGTATAGAACTAGTGAAATCACAGTAAAAAGCACTATATAATATATATATATGAACAAACATTCTGAAGTTTAAGTGGAAAGATAAAAGACTTAGGGTAGCCAGCACAATATTGTAGGAGATGAAAAAATCAGAGGACTGACACAACTTGACTTCAAAAAATACTACAAAGCTACAAAGCTAGTGTAGTACTGATGAAGGAAAAAACACAAAGATCAATGGAACAAATAGAGAGTTCAGAAATAGTTCTCCATAAAGTCCTCACTCAACATCGTTGATCATTTCTGCGACTATGTGAAACGACGTATGATGAAACCAATTTTACCATAGGCTAATTGATATAAGCAATTATATTCCTATGGAATATTTCTGGTCACAAAATCATCACCTCACTTCTAATTAAAGACCCAAAACACTTCTAATAATAAACATTGAAATAAATGTGAGCTATATATACATTTAAGAAAGATGAATAAAAACAAGAGAATTCCTTTTCAACCCACTTACTCCACAGTTCAGGGTGGGGGTTGGCCAGAGCCTATATGAGCAGCTCAGGGTGCCAGGTGGGGACCCACCCTGGACAGGACGCCCTTCCATCTCAGAGCCACTCACACCCACACTCACTCACTTAGACTGGGACAATGTAGACCTGCCAGTTCACCAATGTGCATGTCTTTGGGATGTGGGGGAAAACCTGAGCACCCAGACAGAACCCACACAGACATGGGGAGGATGTGCAAATTCCACAGACAATGGCTCTGGCTGGGGATAATTTCTTTTTCATCAACGTTATAAGGAAACAATGTTGAACAAAACAATGTTATTACAGGGCCCGCTGTATGTATGTATAGTCAAATAATCTCTGACAAAGGAGGAAAGGGAATTCAATGGAGAAAGCACAGACTTTTCAACAAATGGTGCTTGAGCAACTGGTCATGTGAAAAAAACTGGTCATTCAAAAAAAATAAATATAGACACAAATCTTAGACTTGTTATAAAAGTTAACTCAGAATAGAGCATAGAATGAAATGTAAAATCCAAAAATTTAAGACTCTTAGTCGGTATACGAATATCTATATGACTCCAATATTGGTAATGACTTTTTAGACAACATCTAAAATGCCATGATCAATAATCCAGATGGAAGAATCTGAACATATTAATTGATAAAAGCACAAATGTCTACAATATTTATTTTGAAAACTTAATTGCATCTTAAAATACCTCAACTTATGTGGCAACTCTTTTGATTGTGTTCTATTTTAATTGCATCAGTTGGTGGTTTTTACATTTTTAAAATTACAATTATTTGTATATTTATCATACTGAGTCTTCAATTTATGCTGATATGTTTTTCTCCTTCTTATGTATTATTTTGGGGAGACATATCGGGATATGTGGATATAAGTGCCTACCAATTTCTTTAACTACCAAAATGTGCTTATTTCAAATGACTTTAATGATTTTTAATAAATGCCAGGCAATTAAAATGTTTTCTAACTATTGTTTTTGGTTTAAAAAATAAAAAAACTGAAATGAGAATAAGTAGAAAGTCAAGTTTCAAAAAATTAACTGTTTCCTGAAGGCAATAAAAAAAATAGTTAAGTATAATGAAAATCAGTACTTTGAATTAAAGTTCAAAGAATGTTAGAAATTTTTCAGAAAAAAGATATATAAACTGACACATTAAAATGTATTGTTCAGAACCCTCAGAAATAAATTCTGGAGAGAAGAATACAGTTTTTAGGGATATAGGAAAACAACCAAGATATTATATTATAATGGCATAATATTATAGTACCATAGTATTATAATACTCTAATATATAGTATTCTAGTATAGTATTATGGTGTTATAGTACAATGAAAAAATCAAGAATATGCCAACATTTGGAAACACAGTCAAGAGGAATCAGTATAAGAAAGATTACTGAATACATTGGTTTTGATTACAAGTACCTTGTCTATTTGAATGGTGGGTGAAAAACAAACTCTAACTTAAAAATTGAAGCATCTATTGTTGTAAAATCAACTTTATATCAATTAATTTAAATTAATTGTGAAATTATTTTGTTATAGGAGTCAAAACTTTAAAAGTTAATGTCACATTTCCTACATGCACAAGCAAATTTATAATTGCTAATTATGAAAAGTAATTTAGAAAAATATTCATTTGATTAAAACAAAACTCAAGTTCAAAGAGTTATATATAAATGCAGTTTCTGCAATGGCTTGGGTTAAATTTTCACCCTGGAACATACTCTAATAACTAAAATATATTCTTACTTTTCAAGTAGATATCGATGTTTCCTTAGAAAACATGCTTTGTGATTCTCATGTGATCATTAATGGCATCATAGAAGTCAACCAACATTTTGTTAGAGTGCATTCTCTTCAATTAATTACTTAAGTATTCCCTTAATTATCTATGCTATTTTTTATTCACTCATTTGCATTAAAATAATTGTAAACATTTTAAAAATATCGAACTTCAAAACAGTTGCATAGCTGTAGATTTCCACTACACAATAAATTTAAAAACAGCCACAGCAAGAATATGTGTTCGAAAGTAGGTTCCAGAGTCTCTGTTTTCTGCACACATTTCCTGTACAGCAAATCCGTAAGTTCCCACTTCTCCCACTGATCCCCACTGACTGGCCACCATGAGGCTCCATGCACAATTCTGGCCAATGGCATCAGCCAAAGCATGCCCAGCTGGGGCAGCAAGTGATAGGAGGGGGGCAGCGTTCTCCCACCTCTGTGTCATATACGGAGGGGTTGTTAGCAGCACGAGCTACCCCTCTCCATACTGCATAGCACACTGGCCTTAGAAGGTAAACATTAATTACCCTAGAAGGTAAGCATTAGTTACCTTGTCTCAGGGAAGGGCAGAGTGAAAAGAAATGGGTATAGCTTCCAATTAACAAGGTCTTAAAGTGAAACTTCTGTTCAGTGCACACACACGATACTATAAGAAAAACAACAACAAAAAAGAAGGAACTGGAAGTACATGTTTCTGTTATTCCATGGATCAATATAGATACTCCATTACAAAACTGAAAATCTAGTACAAAAAAAAGGGATCTGATGCTAGAGTATCAAGTGTATATCAGAATCATATCAGGCAATGCAGGTGTGTGTGTGTATGCGTGTGGATTCCCCCTCGTGTCAGGATTATTTAAATTGATTATACCTCACAGTTTAGACAGGCCATTCACCTCTAAGGCAGTGGTTCTCAACTGAATGCAAATTGCCCTGCAGGGGACAACTGGAAATGTCTACAGACATTTTTGAATGTCAGCAATGGCGAAGGATGCTACTAAACATCCTACAATGCACAGGACAGCCACTGAAAACAAAATATTACAGGTCCAGCATGTCTATGGTGCTGAGGTCAAGTAACCCTTCTCTAGATAGATAACAGCAGCCCTCAGTATCTACCTATTTGGTAAAGAAATAACGTGAAAATTTAGAAATTTTGAACTTTTAGACAAGACCACTTCCCCCCAAAAATATTCAGTATAAAATAGACATATAGAAAACATTACATAATTATTAATTAATAGTTCAGCTATTGTGCTATTTCAACTGTCATTCAACAATTATTTTGACCAACATGATACTTGGTCAACTTCAAATTGAAAAATAATTATTTTGTAAATCATTTAGACATTGGAAGCACATGATGAAAATAAAACAAATAGCCTAGAACAGTAAGATGTTATAAATATAAAACACCTTTCAAAAAAGTTGCTTTTAGAAATTACTTCATTAGTACTCACCCTATGCCCACAAGGTACGTGATAATAATCATCACATCTATTTTACAGATAAGCAAACTTGGTTACACCAGAGGTTAATTACTTACATAAGTTTAATTTGAGAGTCAGTTATAGGGCTAGAATTTATGTGCTGATCTTATAACTTCAAAATATCAAATTACACATTTTTACTCTCTACTAGGCCTAGTTCAAATACTATATTTTTTATTTCTATATTAGCAATTATTTCTATATTAGCAATTAAATTTTACTATGCATCCTAAGACTTTTTATCTATCAATTCAACATTTTGATTGAATGGCTATTAGATACAGGGTGTGTGCTAAGTACTGTGAGACTCTGTAATTTAAGGACCGTAGGAAGGGTCTTGCAGCTCGAGATGAGATTGTTCTGCAAATTCATATTTCCTGCCTCAATGGAAGTGTTCTTGTATTCAGTACCACAGCCCTGCATGGGGTCTCCTCAGACCCAAAGCTCTGGAAAGTTCAGTGCATGAAATTGGTTTTTCTATGGCTTCATAAGTGTAGGTATTCACTAGATGGTTTTGAATTTTAGAATACTTACTCATTTGAGTAGGAAAATAATGTATTTCCATCGTCTAGCTAAGTGAGCCTCTCTAACATTGAACAATATTGAACTTGGTAGTAATGAATAATTAGGAGTACATGTTAATTATTATTGTTACTATCAAACTTCCCTGGACCAGGAATTGGATGGACACTTATTTGAGTTCAATTGTGGATACCAAATTGACCCCAAGCCCTCTGCCCCCACCATTCTCAAGGTGGAGAAAGCACTCACACCATTTCCAGCTGCTTCTAACACTGGACCAGACTTTCATCACCGTGCAAGTATAGATGATATTATAATATTGAACCCGTCTTGTTCCTTGATTTCTAAAGACAAATCTTCATAGCAAGTAAAATTCAAGTTCTCCATTTAAACTACCAAACCAAAATTGATCTCAACTTGCTTAAATTTATGACTTTATAATGAAGCAAAAGGGAACTAAAGCCACATTTACCACTTTTTTTTTAAATGGTTGAATTAGGCACACAGTTTGCATCCTGTTAATATTTCTAAACACGTCTATCAACTGAGGTAGAATAGTATCTTGGTTAATTGTGTAGCTTTTAGAGGAGACTCAAACAACCAACTCCATATCATAGGAGCTTTTTGATGTTGGGCAAGTTCTTCAGTCTTTCTCTGCCATTTCCTAACGTGTAAAACGGATGTGATGACACTATTAATCACGTCATAGAGTTTTTGTGATGTGATTGACATATTTATGCTATGCAGAGTGGACATTGACTGTTTGAAAGAAAATTAACATGATGAAAGTAGGGTTTTTGGTTATTCAGTATGGTTGTGGAAGAATACCCAATAGATGTGGCAATGGGACAAGGGGGACAGCCAAATAGTCTAGGTGTGGTGAACAACAGATTAAGACGGGATAATAAAAGATTAATTCGCCTAAAATATCCTGTAGAGGCAAAGTTGTAGAATGCAACCAACCGTTGCCTCTTTCATTTGATCCCAAAATATGACAGCAAAAGCTTCGCTGGGACTCAATCTGGAGAGAGAATTTCTCTCTCCCCAAGTATTTGTTTCTGTGTTTGGAAAAGAGCAATGTGATAAAAGTGTTTGATAGTGAAGCCAGCTGACTGTTGTTTTGATAGGACCATCATTTCCTTTCTCATTGTTTTGCTAAAACGTTTACAAATAACAAACACCATGAAGAAGTTAGTGTTTGAAATGGCATTTCAAATTAGGCATCCGCATTGAAAAATATGATGACTACATGTAGCTCGTTTATAGTTTACTCTGTCTAGTGAATTCCAAAAACATTGTAAAGATGCAAACATAACAACAAAAAAACTAATCTTAAAATAACTGAGAACATGTTGCACTTCCAGTTTGGATATGGAAATTCGCAAGGGACTGTGTGTTCACACTAACAAACCTAATCTGAGTAGGCAATAAAATTGTAGCTTTCTTAAAAATGGTGAGACATGTGAGGACTCAAAGAAACCTGCATGGAGAATATTCCAAAAAGTGAAGGGTTGTTCATGTGAGAGGTTCTTATAAACATGGTGGGACAGTGGGTCGATGACTCAAGGCCACTTGAGGAAGGAAGGTGAAAGCTACGGCACTTTTAGTATCTGCACCTCCGATGGCATGCCAGATTCAAACCCCAAAGCATCTCGGGCACAAAGTGAACCTGGACCCACCTGCGGCCTCTTTGTCATAGACGTTCACTAAATGTTGGGGGGATACAAAGCAAAAGCTGGAGCCGAGAAGGAAAGTTGAGAGTGGTCCCCAGTGTCATAGAGACTCTATCCATGAACTGCAAGGTATCTTGTCCCAGAATACATCAGGGCAGAACAGCAGAACTGAGATCTATCAAAGACACTCCAGGCTTTCAGGAAGAAAAAAAAAAAAAAAAAAAAGCCTGGGTGTGAGGAACGTTGGAGTGCTGAGAGAAGGGGTTTTAGGGGTTTGCTGCCTCCTGTCCTCTAAGACCCAAGGCGTCTGGATGCTGAAAGAGATCTCAGACACTAGACAGCTAAGAGACTGCCCCAGTGACCCACATCCTGGCAATGATTCCGAAGAACAGGGAGAAATCCCCCACTGCTCTGCAAATTGGGTGCCTGGCCACGACGTTTGAACAGACATCTGGAATCTCCTCAGGGCTCAGTGTCCTGGCATGATGAAGGGAAAGTCCTAATTTTACCATTAAAATCGCCAAAGTCACAGAGAGGACCACTTTCTGCTTTGGATATAGAAATTGGCAAGGACTTTTACTCATTCTAATGAGGAATAAAATGAGAATTTAGAATCATGTAACATGGAAGAACATCCCACCAAAACAAAGACAAATTAAATGTATTTTTCAGATGAACAAACGTTTAGAAGATACTGCTTTAGCAAATCCACATTAACAGAAATAAAATATGTAAATCCATTCATACAAAGTACAAAAATTGGCCAAAAAAATCGTAATTAGAGATGCATAGGGAGATGATATAAATATATGGAGAAAATGATTATAATAAAATCCAGGAAAAAATGAGGGGATAGTGATTTTTAAAGGGACCAAGGGGACTTGGGGATCCTTGAGTGCTGGCAGTGCGACATTTCTAGACTAAGTTGTGAAATGGATATCTAATTTATGTTAATTTATTAATATGGACATTAAATGTATGTATGTTTCTGTGTACACGTTATGATCCATAAGAAAATAAACATGTTATTTTTAAGAGGCCCATTTATGAAAAAAAACTAATATCAAACACATTTATGAATATGTTTATCTAACTTGTGTACCTTATTTCAAATAATTCAAAATAGCATAAGAAAAATCAGAGAAAAATTATATGATTTGTGTATGTTTTCTTTTGTTTCATTTTTTCCTCTTCATTTTAGCTTTTATTGAAAAAGATATGAGGGAAAAATGCCATTGACATGGTGGTGTAAGCACAGGTGTCTTATTGCCTCCTCAAAAATTTTAAAAAACGAGCTAATGTGACATTAAAAATGGTGTACCACTGGATCTATATATTTTACTCGTGAATTTCATGCACATACAATTCTTCAGGAATTTCTGAAAAGAAATACACAGCAGAAAGGACCCCAGAATGAGTGAGGCAAGTTGGCAAGATTACTAATATTCTCTGAACTAGAAGATATGATCTGGAGACAAAAGGTGAATGATGGAGCAAATGTGTCACACATCGTTTGGAATCAATTTTGTATGTGTTCATCCCCAGGATTTGGAAGTGTCCGCACAGTGGAATTACGAAATTCATGTCCAATGCCGGCAGCTATTGCATCGAGAAACCTGACACAATGTTAGAGTTATACCCTTCATGCAGCTGGGAGCATTAGCCAGAATGACATTGTAGACTGCCAGAAAGCTGGATGTTTTGAGGGTTTTCCCAGCAAAGACAGTTTTACCAAACAAAGAGAAATAAATGGTTTCAGAGAAAATATTAATTGCTTAGACGTCTCATAGCCTACCTGATATCCTCAAAATTCACACCCATCAAATAAGCACTTCGAAATAACATTACAATGCAAACCACTTTTTGATCATTTCTGTACCAATCCCAGAGTGCGATTTGTATTATCAGAGTAAAAAGTGCAATTTTATAACATTTTGATATGTTGTGATAAGAATTCCATTTTTAAAAGAATTTCTTGGCCATTTTGATACTTTTTTTATATATTAAGTTTAAAATGAACTTTTAAAATTTCATTATAAAACCCTCTAGGATTTTAGTGTTGAATTATATTTATAGTTCAATTCTGAGTAGAACTATCATTTTTAGATTTTTTTTTTTTTTTTAGCTTAGTGGCAGCTCAGCTTGGGCCAGGAATCGAACTTGGAATCGAACCGCTGTTGCTAAGAGCTCACACTCTTGAGCGAGCTCTTAACCAACTGAGCCACTCGGCCGGCCCCAGAACTATCATTTTTAAATACAATAAAACCTTGGATTGTGAGTAACTTGGTTTGCGAGTGTTCCACAAGATGAGCAAACATTTCTAATACATTTTAACATGGTAAACGAGTGATGGCTTGAAATACAAGTAGCTTGTTTCTGGAATGAATTATGCTTGCAAACCAAGGTATTACTGTATTGTCATTTTCCATAGAGAAATATATGTCTCACCATGTTTTTGGAGACAAGAATCTAAGAAGTCAAATAGATAAAAAACAGGAAAAAAAATCACGTACTAATATATTCAACTCATCACTTAACAACTCCACCTAAATGCCAAAAAGACATCAATAAAATAAATATTCAAATTGGAAATCTCTCCTCACATTTCTTCTCATGCCAACATCAACATAGGGAACTTCCTTTTTTTTTTCAAGTTTGCATGAATGTCTTAAAAGTCACCCTTAATTTTTTTTCTTTCCATATCACTGCTAACATCTAATAACCCTTGCTTTTAAACAGTCTTGACGTACGAAGATCAGACCTTAATTGTAGGACCTTTCCTATATCAAGTATCAGTAAATATTTGTTGAAGAAGTAAATGAATGAAACATCCCAAATTCCTATATCTTTTCCCTCAAGATTTATCCCATATCCGTCACTTTATTTCAGATTTATTGTCCCCATGAAGTCAATTTGTATTCATAAAACAGATTGTCATTCCATGGCTTAAACCACCCCATAATACGCTTTCTGCATTTTATTTATTAGCTTTGTATTTTGCTAGCTTCTTTTAAATTATATAATCCAATCATATGAGTCAAAATTAAAGGTTAGAGATGATATAATGAATATTTATCACATTTCTACCCAACTGTCTGTCCCCTGCTCCGTGGGTTCTTACCAACATGTCCACAGTTGCTCTATGTATAATACGTGCCAGTAAACAAGGGTAGGGATTCTGATACCCTCTCTATTTTCTAACAAAGATAGTTACATACAGTGCACCGCCTTGCTTGTCTTTCAGTTATGAATATATTTAAAAAGTATTTCTATTTCAGAGCATAGAGACATTCATCAACCCTTTTTAGAGCCATAAAACTTTCCACTGTTCAGATGTATAAAAATTTATTTAATGCATTTAATCTTTTTTATTTCACTACTTTGCCATTACAAACAAGGTTGTAACGAATAGCTCTTGTGAAAGTGTAACTGTATGATACATTCTCTGCAGCAAAATTTTCAGTTACAGGCTCATTCTTTTGCAGCTTATCAGATATTATATATATGATGTTGCTCTCCAAAGGTATTATATCAATTTGTACTCCTACCAACAAAATATAAAATCTGCTTTCCCTTAAGCCACTTAAAATGTATTTCCATTTAAATGTTTTTTTTTTCCAAATTAATTTTGACTGTGTTGGAGTCAGTTTTCTCATTTCTATTCTCCAAGTCACTGCTGTATTTTCTTTGATGGATTCTACCTAGTATCACTTCTAATTTCATCTTCATTTGTCTGATGGTTTTATTTTTTTTCTTCATTTTTTTTACCTAGGTTCTAAAAGTTCATGTTTTTTGTCTTCATTTTTCCCCATTATTTCTCTGGTGACTTTTTGCACTTCTGCTCTGTGATCTCCTATCATACAAGTGATTGCACACGTAAGTGTGCATGTGTTCATTAACTCATGACAGAATACCTGCTTCCCATTTGCTGCAAAAAGGCTTTTGCATTTAAATAATTCTTTGGCAATATACAATTTTGTTTCTCTTCTCTAAATTATTCTAATAATATAATGGCAATGGTCTAACACTTCCTATATTGTTACTCATTATTGAATATATTGGTTTTTATTAGACTGTTTATATTTGCAGTGATTTCCTGTTTGGAGTGGAGAGGTCAGAGTCCAAAGCTCTTAATTATTCTTCTGACCTAAGGGCAGATAGCTTCCTTCCAATAAGCGTTCTCTGAATGTTCTTTGAAAATCCATCTGTGGTGTTTCTTTGCACAAAGTTGAACCTAGAAGACTTTTGCTGACAACCCTGGACTTCAGTTTTATCTAAAGCCACTGCAAAAAGAATTCTTCAATTCCTGGTAAGCACATTCAATTCAGGATGTGTGCTTTTCTGACACTGGAAATCCTTTTCTGCTGAGGTCTTTGATACTGCCCAGTCCCCATGCCTGCTGTCTCCATCTCTACAGGAACATACTCTACCTGGTGTCAATCCATTAAAGTGACAGACCTGCCTGGTTATTGGAAATAAGAGATGGAGCATTTACCCCCCAGGATAGTTTCTTTATCTGTGGGAAGTATATTTTCACACTACATCCTGGGATCTGCCACCTCTGGGCAAACTAAATAAACTTCACACGTCTTATGTAACATCTGCACAGATTCCATTGATTTTTATAACCTCTACACTCTAGAATCTGTAAATCATATTTGACTCCCAGTTTCAGTGAACATGGACGATGCAACTTTTTTATTTTTCGTATTACTTTATATGGTTTCTAGAAGAGAAGACAGTTGATAATCTACTCAACTACCATGTTATACCCAAAGTCCATAATATGCATTATATCCCTTAGCTGTACCTGTATACACCTGTCAACCACTTCTAAGTCACACAGAGATATCAATAGTCACAACATATACCTGTGGCCAGTTTGTATTTTATATAGAATCAATTTCAGTGTTTTGCTGCCTAGAACAATTTTTTCTGTGGTTTTTAAGTAAATCGATTTTATCATATTTATGTAAAATATTTCCATTGTCTTTCCTGTGTCTTTATTAGAAGTGATTTCTAAGCTTTATCAAATGCATTTATAGCACCTATTCATGTGACCATATGGTAACTCTTTGCTACTGAAATGCATCACATTGGTAGATTTCTTGCATTCTTGGAATAAACCCTATTTTGTCATAATGTATTTTGATATTGATACAATGCAACATTGTAACACTACCACAGGTTCTGAGGAAATGATACTGTACATTAATCTTGCCTCCTCATTGCGCTGATTTGGGGTTTCTGAGAAGCAGTCACCACAATAGGCCTATGCATGCACCAGACATATTAGGAGAAATGCATTGTGAAGGCTAATGGTGAGGGTGTAGGGGGACCAGCTTTAGGAGGAAGCACCTTGCCACCTCCAGAAGCTCAGTGTCAGCCTGTGGTAGAGTTCTCACCATCAGCTGATGTGCAGGTGCATTCTAGCTACACAGACAGCCTTCCTTTTGGAACTCCCTGCATTCCTCCTGCACCCAGACTCCTCCAAATTTAGTTGCAAACATAAATCCAGTTATAAAACAATTAGCAATCAATGCTGGCAGCTGATACATCCTGTTCTAACACAACTCATAGACCCATAGTTACAGGACGTCATTTTAGTTTGGCTTCAAAGATAATGATGAGGAAGATAGTCCTGAGGCTACAAAGGCAAATGGATCTCTAGCAGACACATAAGTCCTGTGCCAGTGACACAGATGGGAAGTCCTGCACAAAAGAGACGTTGTGGAGGAAGTTGAGAAATAGAGAAAGTAGCAGCTCTCAAAAGGAAGAACAGTCCTTCAGTTTTGTGAGTCTCCTTTAGAAAAATGTGCTTATACACTGGTGTATCTGCAGGCTATACTTAGCACTTGCTGAAATTCGTTAAGCAATAATTATTGCCCTAATAACCTTCAAGTAGAAATTGTGCAAACAGGGTCAAACGCTCTAAAAAAGTTAATAATCCTAAAAGGGAGCACTGGGCTCTGTCCAGCTCTGTTAGGAAAGAGATAACATGTGATCTACGCGACTGCTGAGCCCAGAAGAGATGAATATAAATGAAACACAATGGCTAGAAGGCAATCTCCAAGGAAGCGTAAGGTTGATGAGAATGAAAAATGTGAAGGAAAAGGCCACCATGAAGGCATTCCTTATTGTTTGGTGACTATTTTAAAATGTTAACATGCTCAAATATGTGATATGGAGCGTGCATAACCTACGCCCAAACTCCTGAAAGTTGCCCAACTTCTCAGATGTTGCCAACCTTATGAGTTTTACAACATGATTTCTATTTGAACTTACTTCTCAAATGAGGTATTAATGAAAACATAGCAAATAGCCTTAATTTAGATAATTCTAATCCTTACTTCTCCCAAGAACTAGAAATAATAGATAGCACGGGAAGGGCAGGAGGACACGTAGATTGACAGCAAAGAAAGATTGACACTCCAAAAAATCATTATGCGATAGAAATGGCAAGTAGAACACTTTTTAACTGCCATTGTCTTCCTGTAACTCCTGCAAAGGAATGCTATTATATGTGTCTTTCAGCGTTAACATTGTTGGTGGTTAAGAATTGGAGTACATTTTCAGTGGGAATCTGGTTCATGACCCGTATTCTAATTCATGAACGACAGCATCTCATAAGAGGGCAGTCACTGTGGGGAACAGATTCAAGGTGACAGTGATACAGTGGAAGAAACAGGTGTAGGGGAGGGTGATGATATAGCAGAACACCATCATTACCATCACTGTCTGTCAGTGTGAGCTGCAGTGAGGCTGTGGGAGTGTAGAAAGCCAAGTGCAAAGACCTAGACTAGACATAAATATTAATTACTTATGGCTCATACTGTTTAATTTGCTAGGTTTTGAAATACAATATTGCAGAACTATTTTAAAAATCAATTCATCATACTTAGAATTTTATAGTACAATTTTGTGTGAGATGTATACATTGCAGTAAATTATCTAATGTATATTCATTCACTACTGTAGGCTTTGGGTCTTGTCAACAACTTCCTCATGTAGCAGCTGTGAAGTGTGTCAGAAGTGTAACTGAGAGACGTAGGTGTTTAGAAAGCTTTCTTAAAAGAGCAACTGAGGTGATTTTCAAGGAAGCTGGCATGAATTAGCCTTTTGTCATGTTAGAGCAGAAATGTCTCTTGTATTAACTAAAGATGCTTTTTTTTTAAAAGATGTTTATTGTGGAATCGGGGGATGGGAACAGCGCTGGGGAAACGCTGGCTGCTGGCTACATACGGTAGCCCCTGGCAACCCACTGCAGCAGAGGCTGCAGCCTACGCCATCACCTGTGACTTACGGCAGCCCAGCTCCAGGTTGAGTTGTTGTTCAGCATCTTAGCTGTAGAGGGCAGTGTCACTTGCCCTCATATGTGGGATCCGAACCGGGGTCCTCTGAGGTCCCAAGCCAGCTCTTAGTCAATGTGCCACTCGGCTGGCCCAAAGATGCTTTTTAAATGTTGACCTCCACACATTAGTAAAGTGTTAAAAATATCCCCAGACTTATAATTGATGCTGAAATTATAATTCTGTTTGATGATTCGCATATTATTTGACACTTGTTAATCTTAAGATAGTTTAAACCTGGACCCAGAATAGTGTCTTAACTTCACCTGAAAAGAGGAATCTGGCCCTCAGAGAGAATAACTACAGAAATTAGTTATCACATACCGTCTCTGTTCACATTCCTGTACCTTCCTATATTCACTTGGTTTTCTCCCTTTGTTAAAAGAGGTTATTATCAAAACTTAGTGTGTCTTGTAACCCCTGGGATCCTCTTAAAAAGTACCAAATTCCATGCCAAATAAGCAGAATCAGATCTCTGGGTATGAAGTCAAGAACTCTTTTGTTTGAGTGTACTATCTTTTTGGGTAATTCTGGAGCATGGTGGACTTCAAAATTATAGACATTAGAGAACTGGCATGCACTGATTCTTAAAAAGGAGGAAAAAAAACACACCTTCTTTTAAATTCATACTCAAAATCGAGCCTTCCATTTTTTTTCTTGTGTGTTGTTTCCTTGTTTACAAAGAGACTTACTAAATTATTTTTGAAAATATGCATAACTTGCTCATGCTGTTATTATACGATTATAGGGTAAACTTTTATTCTAAGGGAATAGAGCATTTTTTAAAAATTGTATTTTAACAATTGGGCTCTTAATACTGCAGTATTTACTTATGGAAATAGATTTTCCAGAGTGCTATTAGAATGAACAAAAGAAGTAGTATTTTTTTTTCTTAATTCGGGAAATGTGTCATCCTAAAACTGGGCTTGTGTAAATGCTCACTGAGTTTCAAATATGAAAAAGCCCTACACAGTCTAAAAACTTATCTGTACTGTTTTTTTGTTTTTTAATTTCAAGTTTTAGTTTAAGGTAATACACCAAAATAGTTTAAAAGTATTTTATAGCAACAATTCCCTACACAGAACTATATTAATGGGAAAACATTTGGGGCTTCCCCTAATTTAATGGGTCACTTTATTATGTTTGAATAAAGGGTTCTTTACAAATGAGATCTCCTCCTGAACAGAACAATCTCTAACAAGCAGTAGAAACCTGTCAATAATGCCCACAAGGCCTATAAAATTATTTTTTATGACTGTCATGGTATGTTAGGCTTTATCAGAGTCCTTAATCCAAGGTGCGGCTCACGTTGCCATTCTGCACCAGTTCACGATGAGGTAATGTCACATCTAGCAGTGGCCAAACAACCATATGCAGGTCATTCTCAAAACTGAGATTTGCTTTGCATACACTGTGTTTTAAAAACCATTTCCAAATGAGATTTATGATACGGAATTTATTCTTCAGAGATATGAACCTTAGCATTCAGTGCTTTTCTAGGTTATAAGACTAGAGTTGTCATCTGGTGGTTAGAGATTTCTCGGAGGTGAAAAAACAATGATACAAGAGAAATAAGATGCTTTCTCTATTGGCTTTCATGCCTCTGTAAAGTGGCATTAGACAAGACAATGGCAGATGCCATTCTCACTGAATTTTTCAGTTGTGCTTTAGATGACTTGTATTTCTTTTCAATTAGGCTGAATGATTTAGGACAATAAGATGATAACTGGTTCTGCAGTCTGAAAGGCATTAGTGCTGCAGTAAGGATGGAAGAGTGTGATCTCCTAAAAGATGATTATTATTACAGCTCTTTTCCACAGGACAAGGACTTTCCTCTGTACCTTCTCTTCTTCTGTTTTTTATTAGAGAAGCTGCTGTGTATGTTGAAATGATTTGGTTATTACTGTCCCAGCAAGAACATATAAATGCTCATATACAGAAAAATTATGGAGTCTCTAAAGTACTGCTTGGCTTTAAAAATATTTTTTTAGTTTTTTCTTTTCTTTTCTTTTTTTCATTTTGGCCCACAGGCCACTTGCTGACTGTGGAGACATAGAATTAGTACTTTATGTATGGGTAAGGCCTGATGTGCACCCATATTTTATTTATATTATTATATAGTGGATTTCCGGACAGCAGATTCCGTGAGTCCTTTTTGAAATCTGACAAGTATTTCGGATCGTGATCTCAGCAGTATTCTTTCAAAATGGGACATGCATTTTGTAAAAATAAGTTGTAATGTCAATACTGTGTTTGTGCTGTAAGAATCATGTATTTCAATAACTGGTCTCATAACAACTTAAAATAATTTTTTCCATTAGTATATTAAAATGTATACATTGATATACTGAGGAATCAAATACTTTCTGATGTACTAAAGAAATGAGAAAATAGCAAATAATTACTGTTTTTTTTTGTTTTTCTTTCAATTCACCATTATTTCTAATGTGAGTCAACTACATTCATCTATACTTTCTCAATAGATTTTCCTTAGATAATCCTTAAATTTATCACTCAAATTTCCAAATTTCTGCCTCGGACAAAAATAATGACATTTGAGGTTGTGACTTTTTAAAAATATATAAAGCTATGCAAATATCACTGCTAAGTGTTAAATGGGCACAGTGAAGGTAAGATTGAATACTTTATTTTTAAGAATATCTAGTAGACATTTTTAAAGTTAAAAAAAATCATAGGTTATAAAATCAGACAGTTTTTCCTAAGGTGTCAAAATTCAAGTTTGTGTAAGTGCTGGAACATTAAGTAACTTATTTTATTTTTCTCTTCATTACCTAATGACTCTTTTCTACTTGTTACCTCTTCCTTTAATATCTCATGACTCCCAACCCAATCTTCCTTTTGAGAAGAGACATTCTTAAAATTTTTAGTCCTAAAATCCCCAAAGCTAATTGCTATACTGTTATATAGAATGTGATTGTTATATGTTTACGTGGAGTAGAGTATTACCTCCAATTGCAAACTAGGATGGACTATACAAGAATGACTGAGGAACTTTACTGTGTTAAAGGAGTGAGACAGGATTTAGTCATCAGAGCATAAACGAGCCTACCTAATTTATACAGCATGTAACCCAAACATATTCCCCAACCAGAATGATTACCCAAATAACAACATCTCTGTTATGCTGTTAAACAGACAAACAAACAAAAAAAACCAACAAAAACAAACAAAAAGTCCTTTATAACAAATGTGCTACTCTGGGAGGGAAGCTGATAATTGGAGAGGGTATGCATGAGTGGGCTATGGAAAGTCTCTGTACCTTCAACTCAAGCTTTCTGTGAACTAAAAACTGCTCTAAAAAATAAAGTCTGTTGAAAAAACATTGAACCGAGAGAACACCTATATTGATTGATTGACTGATGGATGGAGAATTTGTTTGTTATTTGCAATATGTCCATATAACACATTTGTTGTTTATAAGTTTTAAATATGGGAATATCATATGTAATATATTCCAGTTGCTTCCTATACTTAATATGCACTTACAAAATGTCCATGTCATCAAATATTTTTTATAAAATACAAATTTTATTGTTGAGTAATTTTGTATTATATTGATGTATTATAATTTCCTATTGATGGACATTTAACTTGATTAAAATATTTTGCTATTTATCCCAAGGTAAACTAGTGTGTGTGTGTGTATATATATATATATATATATATATATATATATATATATATACTATATATATTCTGTATATATTCTGTGAATACACATCATATCA
Source organism: Hipposideros armiger (assembly GCF_001890085.2). Classification (NCBI taxonomy): domain Eukaryota; kingdom Metazoa; phylum Chordata; class Mammalia; order Chiroptera; family Hipposideridae; genus Hipposideros; species Hipposideros armiger. The sequence goes on from NW_017731351.1 coordinate 232,702, forward strand.
TATTTGTGGTGTTATTACCATAAAATTGAAGAAATAGTTTAAATATTTAGGTACATTGTTCTCTTAGGCAAATATGCTCATTGTGTAGGTTGTGTTTATGATCAATTATAATATACTCATGCTTCAGTAATATGTACCTAGTCTATTTTTATTTTTTGAAAAATGTCATAGAACTCACATCTCTTTACTATTAATTCCATATTACCATTAATAGCACATGGCTTTATTAAATGTGACATCTAAATAATGACTATTTGTCATTAACAACACCCTAAAATATATCACTGTGTAATCTATCTTACTATGGCTGCATAAATTGTGGATAGCATTGTGTTTTAATAGTGTTTTCATAAGAGAGCCACTTCAGAAAAACATTTTTTTCATAAATCAAATTTATAAATTATGCCTCAATACAAAGAAAACATAAATATGATTAAGTCCACTCCCCCAAGGGAAAAAAAATCTCCAAAGAAATAAAGAGATAAATTAATCTCCATTTTCAGTGACATCACCATCACTGACTCCAAAGTTTGAAGCATAATTGCCAAACATTGCAAAATGCAGAATGATGTACATGTTATTGATGAAAATTGGCATCTGGCTTTTCAAATCCCCCAAACAGAAATGTTTCTAAATGTTTATTTTTAGAATACTGAAAAGCCTTTCTTAGTAACCTTTTGATTAGAACACTGATATCCAGGGGAAAAAAACCAGAACCATGGATGGAGCTAACTAAACGCACCTGTGGAGACAATATTCAACAGGTTGGAGGGGCAGGAGGATCAGCTGCTATTTTATTATCCACCGCCTCGCCCTCTAATGAAGCTGCTCTGTGAAATGAGACGTGGGGCAAAGCGGGAGGAAATGTCAACATAAAGCCATTATCACCGAACAGCTTGTTGGGCAGCACGTCATTCTGAATGTTGTAAATGAAGGGAAGATGGACCCTTCCATGGCAAATAAAACCTGTAGGTTTGTCTACAATGTGCTCAACATTAAAATCAAAGCTAAAACTAGTACACCGCATAGGGAAGATCATCAATAATATTGCAATAACTTGGTAGGGTGACAGACGGTTGCTAGACTTACTGTGGTGATCACATCATAAGGTAGATAAATGTTCCGCTGCTATGCTGTACACCTGACGCTGATACAATGCTGTATGCCAAATATACTTTAATGCATGTTTTGAAAGCTAGAACTAAAACATAAAAAAACCTGAATTGAAGATTGTAAATCCTGCTTACTCCTACCCCACCCCCCAAAAACATTCTGCCCACACAATTCTTCATCAAATAGCTGACCACAACAAAACAGGTGTGATGACCACGAAGGCACTGACTGTCCCAGGTACATTTGTATTCCCCCCGCAGAGATACGCAAGCCCTAACCTCTGGGAGCAAAGAATGTGACCTGATTTGGAAATAGGACCATTCAGATATTATTAGTGATAATGAAGCCGTCCTGGGATAGCGGGCCTTAACCCAATATGACTGGTGTTCCCCTGAGAGGAACATGGCAAGTGAAGGCAGAGACACTGGGGGAGAATGTCATGTGACAATGGAGGCAGAGATAGCGGTGCCAGCCAGCCAAGGACTGACGGTGGCCACTCGAAGCTAGGTAGAAGCAAGGAAGGTTTATCCCTATAGTTTTCAGATGAGCATGGCTCTGCTGACACCTTGTTGGACTTCTAATCTCCAGAACTGTGAGGAAACAAAGTTCTGTCTTTTTTTTTTTTTAACCCATGCAGTTTCTCGTACTTTGCTACAACAGTACTAGGAGGCTAATACATGACCTGTGCATAACATTTATGCAAAACAAGGAAAGCATTATAATATGAAAATATATAATAAAAATTAGCAATAGCTAATTAACATTAATTATGCATGTCTACTTTCTCAAATCTACTTAAAATAGATTACATTTCTATATTGAAACAAGAAACTAGGGAATGACAAATCAAAAAAGTATTTGAAATCAGAGAAATCATATTATCAGTCTTGGGGAGAATGAGTGAGGAAAAAAGAATGCTAGGTAATCTTCAGTGAAGTCTATTTCTTTTTGGGGCACTGAGTAGAAGTTTCTCATAGAAATGTAAGGACAGACAAAGAGCTTTCACCTAAGATCCTGCACGGTATTCTGGAATGATATGGATTCTTTAATATTAGTTGTTTATTTTGAAATGTATCACTTATGTTTTAAACCACAGCTGATTAAACCACAAGCATTCTGGTAATATCATGGGAAAAAAATGGTATTTTCTTCCTGAGATTCTGTCTGGAGGACTTTTTAAAAATGGTCTTCTGGGTAAAGAAGTCAGAAACCAGGCTGTACTAAAATTGTCATAAACAATGTCACTAGAAGCCTAACTGATTCTAGAAAAAAAAATACATATGAAAGGGCAATAGTGTAATCTTATGTACCTTTTCTTCAAAATTGAACCAATGCCTAAGAAAAATATCATAAGAACATATTTCTCCTTATGCTTCTTAGTAACATCTACATTGGTCCATTTATAAAATCACCTGTGGTTATTCCCAAAGATGTTATTTCCTTAAACTACTCAATCAAAATGGGGGCAATGACCTGTTAGTCTGAAAACACATATTAAACAGCAATTGAGTACATAATTTTAGAAGTATTTACACTGATCATTAAAGATATGTTGACTACCTCTGGAAGTTCAATGATAGGTCAAGATTAGGGTATTTGCAAAGCCTAGCGAGGCCAGTTCATCATACATCATATTTATACTTCGGGGATTATATACCTTATTCACATGTTGAATTTGATGCCACTTATGTCATCAGTTATGTCAGCTATTTTTTCAGCTTTTTAATTGTCTGTAATATCCTAATCAACATGTCTATACAATGGGGTGCTTTATTGTTACTTCTTAATAACCAGAAAGCTTCCCAATTAATATGTCAAGTATTTTCACAATATTGCATGTAACTAAGTTATAGATTTGATTTTAAATCTTCTTTAGTCTTTAAAAAATAATTTTAGTTTGAATTTGTATTACTTTTTAGGAGTAATCTTTCATTGCTTCTGTATTTGTTTATTTTCATATCCAAAAGAAGATTGCATTTTTCATCAATTAATATACTCATTCCACAATTGTTTATTGTATATCCCTAATACTGCCAGTATTATTGTAAGTGCAGAGAATTAGAAACAAATACCACGTGATTTCTTCTCTCAAAGAACTCAGAATCAGCGAAGTGCTAAAGAAAGGTAAGTATGAGCTATTTTATGATTTTAAAAGAGTATTAACTGCCTATGATTAAGGAAAATTGCCATAAAGAGGTAATACTTGATCTGAACCTGAAGGGGTGACTTAGAATTAGCTGGGCATAGAAATAGAGCAAAATACAGCACTTTCTGATCATTTTATGTAAGGTGGCATTGCTGGGTATGTGATGTAAATAAGATTATTTTGAAAAATGAGAGCAAAAAGACACACAAGACACAGTAGGGTATTTTGGAGATTGTAGACAGCCCTCCAAGAACATTCCATAAGTAAATTTTGTTTGGATTCACAATTTAGCCATATAACTCTGGCCAATCAGGGTCAGCATAATTGAAGTTGAGACTACACATGATAATAACAATTATGGGACTATATTTTTATTGCGGGTCCAAAATAAACATACTGAAAGTGGAGTAAAAAGTAGGTAATTAATGTAATAAATTTTGGTGAGGAAAAGGAGGAGTTGATAATGATAATATGCAGAGCCATTGGTATAATTGTAGAAATTATGAATAAATAAATATATTAGGGACTAAATATATTATCAATAGTAATAGTAACAGCACTACTTCTGATATTAGTTAGCATTGATTTCTGACTATATGTTAGACAATGTAATAATAATCATTGTATCATATTTTGAAAGTAGAAGTATACAATTACAGATGCATCTTGGTTTACAAGGGGGTTATGTCTCTATAAACCCATCGTAAGATGAAAATATCCTAAATTGAAAATGCACTTAATACACTTAACCTACCGAAAATCATAGAATAGCCTAGACTACCTTAAACGTGCTCAGAACACTTACATTAACCTACTGTTGGGCAAAATCTTCTAACACAGTGAATACACTGTGGCATATCAGATGTCCCCCTCGTGACAGAGTGGCTGACTGGGAGCTCAGCCCACTGCCATGGTCCAGCACCACCAGAGAGCATCATACCTCATATCACTCGCCCAGGAAAAGATCAAAATTCTAAATGCGAAGTACGGTTTCTCCTGAATGCACGTGACTTTTGCAGCATCATGAAGTCTGAAGACCACAAGCTGAACCATAGTAAATCAGGGACCACCTGTATTCAAACTCACTGAATACATACACCGCATTGCTTGATAAAATTTGAACATGTTCATTTGGCAATTGTCTTGCAATAAAGAGTCCTGAAATAGTAATTTTTAAATTTTTTTATAGTAATTAATCCTGAAATAGTAATTTTTATTATTTTTATTTTTTATTTAATTTTATTATTGTTTACTCTATCATTTAGTTGTCTTATGAGAGATTTTTTAGGTGTGCCTCACCTTACATGTGGTGAGCTACATTATAGTCACTGACTAAAGGCATTATGCAATGATTTTTTTTGTTTGTTTGTTTTTTGCAACTCTTTTTTGTTTGTTTGTTTTACTGAGCAATTGAAGAGTATAGACGCATATGAAGGTTAAGAAGCGAGTGTTGTTAAAGCAAAATATTAAACCTATGTTGTATAAAATATAAGAAAATACGCAACTAAGAAAGTACATCTTCTTAGTGGAGAAATAGAGAACATAATATACAAATGCATCAAAATTTCACTTAAACAGGTGAAAGTGGTGAAAGAAAAGGATGTTTTAAGATTCACGATCACTAACTTTAAGGTGTCTCCAGGGGTCATTCTCTATTTCCCTGTCCCTATTACCTTCCCACCCTCTTAGGTAACAATTATACACCTCTACTCTTTCTGCACTTTTCCTCCCCATCCTCACTCTTAGGTGAATGACTTTGCTTGATATTTAACTGAGAAACAAAACAGATCCAATCAAAAGAGAACTCCCACACTTCCCAACACTACACCTGCCCCACCCACTTGTGCCTGGATTTATATATTTGGTCTCTTCTTTTCCATGGAGAATTTTCTGTGCTCCTGTATACAACAGCTCCACTTCCTGGCTTGTGGACATTTAGTGTTTCTCTTCTGTTTCTGCATTCTCTATGATTCCTTATTGCACAGATTTTCTCATGATCATAAAATTGTTTCTATTTTTTACTAAAAAGGTAAACTAAAAACATCAGTTATACCTTACGCTCTATTTTTATTCCCCAGATTCTCCTCCTTTGTTTTAGGTAGAACAAAATACTGCAAAAGACATGTCTATATAGTCCATGTCCCCAACTACTCTCTTCTGACTGTCTGCTGAGTCATCCGCAAGAATTCATTTAATTCTAATATTCTTTTAAAATGTCCTTGTCTAGGTCACAAAACCCAGCTTTCAATTATCCGTCTAAATCAGTCTTGACCTATTATAGCAAATAACAAAATTATTTATACCCTCCTGACTTTTTTTCTAAAATACAGCATTCATATTGTTTTCTTTGGATCAATCTCATTTTCCACCTCCTTTGCAAAGCTCATGTTTATTCCTAGACCTTGAAATTTTAGAGTGTCCCAAGGATCTATTTCTGAACCTTTTTTTACTCTGCATTTACTTTCCAAATGACTTCAACTTGTATCATGGCTATAAATTGTCTATATCACAATTTCTCTTTTGGTCATTCATCTAACTGTCTGAATTCATCTCCACATGGAGGTTTAATAGGCTTTCCAAAGTAAACATGTTCAAAACCAAAGTCCTTAGTCTACCTACACCCCTTACTCTGAAGAAATAAAAATCTGCTTCTTTCGCATTCTTCCTCTTCATGAAAGCCAACTCTTGCCTATTTTAGCTGAGACCGAAAATTGGAATCATCACTGTTTCCTTTTTCTCACATCCACTATCCAATTCCTTTACAAATTTTATAGGAGCTTCCTCCAAAATAGATTTCCAGTCTACTACTGCTTTCTTCTAAACCACTGCTTTACCCAAAAGACCTTTATGTCTTGTCTTTATGAGTCACTATCTCCCACTGATCTCTTTCCTCTTGTCTTTGCTCTTCTCTTATTTTCACAAAGCAGCCAGGGTGATCTGGTTATGATTGGGAGACATCCTTGTCACTATTCTGGTCACAACATTCTAAGTTTCCCATGTTCTTGATGTAAAAGTGAAATTCTTGCCATGCTCTCGTCTCCACAGAACCTGGTCCTGCGATGATGTGTGCTGCCTGCTGCCTCTTGTTACACACACCAGTCGTGCTTACTTTCCTCCTGCCTGAAAGTCTCTTGTCCAAGGTTTACACAGGGCGCACCTCCACACCCTTCAGTCCTTACGTGAACATGATCTTCTCAACAAGACCTTTCTGACAACCCTGCATGGAGCTGAAGACTCCCTCCCATCAGACCACGTTCCACGTCTATCTTCTCTGCTTGATTCTTTTTCCTCACATTCACCACCATCCTACTCACTGCGTATTCCTGATTGTTATTGCGTATTTTACTCCTCTGAGGTCAGTGATTCTTGTCTTATATTTGCTACTCTACACCTGGTATCTTGTTTAGTCTTCCCATAGAGAACACACTCAGTATATATTTGTTACATGCATGAAGGGAATATTTTAAGCTTTAGAAATGTAATTGTACAGCTTGTTCATAAATCATGGTATTTAATTTAAGATCTGTTCTGTTTATAGGTATAAAAAAGAAAGAGAAACACAAGACAGAAGGAAGGGGTAAAAGGGAGAAAAAGCCAAAGGAAAAAAACAGAAAAAAGAATAGGCTCTTATTATTGAGCTAACTTCCGGAACTATGATCATTTCCAATGATAAGTATGGCATTGTTTACTTTATTAGTTTTTTTAGCTGAGCCATCCTACCATCTGTTGGCAGCTCAGCGGCAGCTCAGCTCGGGCTGGGCATCGAACCGCTGTTGCTCAGAGCTCACACTTGTGAGCGAGCTCTTAACCAACTGAGCCACTCGGCCGGCCCACATTGTTTACTTTAAAACCAACACTTGCATCACAGGACACTTAGAACCTATATCTTGGCATGTCAGTTTATGGAGAACATGCTTCTTCCTGATATTAGACCATTTTACCACTTGTCACTAGGTTTAAACCACTAGTCATAAAGTACCACAGACACACTTATTTCGTCTCTATTTACTCAAGTCCTTGTCCTCCTGGTGCCAGGTTAAATATCACCCCCTGATAAAGCTATTCCCTCACCATTCAATTTTAATCATTCACCTACAATCTCTGTGCCACGTCACCCTGATCTACTTCTATCACGGTTTGCCAGTTGGTCACAGTTGCACTTGTTTATTGTCTATCTCACTTGAGTAGAATTTGTGCTCCATGAGATTTGATTGCACCTCTTAATGGTTGGACCCATTGGATTTGGGAATGCAACATCATCAGTTGGAAGAATTTATGCCCTGAATCTACTTAGAGACAGCTTACCTATCAGCCCAGCTCGCGACCTTGATCAAACACCTTCAAGTTTAGAAGAAGCAGGATTACACTGCTCAGTAGAAAAAGGGGGTGGGGAGCAAACAGAGAAAACTTTGTTCTACTGAAAGAGTATACATTTCTGGTCATAAATCCTGGCGTGCCAGAAATTTCACTGTCTACTCAAATCACCTATGATGCTTAACTGCCATTTTTGTAAGAAAATGCATTCTTATTTCCTCCCACCTGACATTAAAATGGCTGTTTGAAACATGGCCTGTTTATAAGTTAGAGGATTCTGATATTTAGTTTTGTATTCACAATAAAACATCAGAAAGAGTTTCCTGTTATTGCTCCTTTAATTTTGATATAAAGCACATGAATTATTTTGACCTAGGAAAATCTAGACGTAAGACAAAGAAGAGCATTAAGGCGTACTGATTAAGTTGTTCTACTGCAGGTCTAGTATTGACTATTTGCAGCATAAATGGAAAGTGAACACAATTCATGTGCATTCATGATAATTGCCCAAAAGAAACAGGCTCTGAGTTTATGAAGCAGATTTGTTCATAGCAAAAATAATGATGACGCATTTTAGATATTCAGTCTGTGTCTATTTCTTTAATGCCCGTTATTTTAAAACTCAAGTGTTTTAGTATGTCTGGTATGTGCCTAAAAGCATAAGGGAAATTTCCGAAAGATCAAATAATACCATATTTTTGAATAAAAGAATTCTCTCATAGAAAGCATTTACCATTAAGCGTAGGAATACAAAAGAATTCTGAGCTTTCAAATGGAAGTCTATTTGAACAAGAAGAAGAAAATCACACAATTTCATTTTTTTCTCAAAATAGGTATGCAGTATAAATACACTGTGATCAATTTGTGGATTCACTTAAATTACACTTTATATTTCATCCTTTTAAGTTCAGGGTTGTTTCCATAACTACTCCTAGTTTTTTATTTTAAAATGTTTAATTGTTTATCTTGGACTGTTCTTAAACGGATGCTTTAATAACAGAACCCTGAATTACTAAACAGAAATAGTGATCGTATTATAATATATTTTCTCATGAAGGAATACTTTCAGAAAAAAAGCAGTATAAGAGGACTTGTGAATTTGTGTTAGAAAATAGGTTGATGCATGAGGCATCTATCTTACCTGCCACATCTGGAAGGATTCAGTTATGGACTGCCACGCGATTCTACACAGCCGTTTCCTAAGTCAGTTCAGATGCTTTTTCTGTCCACAAAGTTTGCAGGGAACATCTTTTATCTGAAGTCACTGGTTCAGATGTTCTTGCCTGGCTTATGCATTGTGTTAGGCCACTTCTGTCTAGGGTAAAAAAATTCCAAGAATGAGTCTAAACACTGCTCTAATCCACTAGTCCCAATATTGTTTACTACTTTCTCAACTGCCCAACATGGCCCAGCACTGGAACTTTGGTCTCATCCGAAGTTTTGGCTCTTGTGTTCTGATTTATGTTGTGTTAGATTTCCCCCCTCCAACCTGCATGCATCTCCTTCACCCCAATGGTAGCCCATCACTAACAACCAGTCTATTTGAGTTTGTCCCTGATACTCCAACATTGACTTTGGTACCATTCACTTCCCTAGCCTATGGTGACATTGATGCTACTTATGAATAAGTGTCTCCTAGGTATTCTGCAGACTTTGTATTCTATCGTCATGCGGAAGTCACATGAATACTGCTTTCTGAATTAGAATTCAGACACTGCAACCCCAAATCCCCCATCTCACACAAACACAAGGAATTGCTCTTTCAAAGGATGGCATGTGTCTGATGGTTATTTTCAGGACATTACTCTTAACAAACAAACAAACAAAAAACAAACACCCACTTCAAGCATCAACCCACTCTGTTTCATCTGATCTATGAGAAATGAGAATTACTGAAACCGAAGTCTCCGTGAATTGCAACACAATTCTCATGCCCTTGCAAAAATTAAAAGATTAGGCTCAAAATAAGTATAACTTTTATACCTATTATTTAATTGTCTATGGGCTAATGTTGCAACAACTAGCAAAAATAACAGGAGACTCTCAGGTGGGAATTTTTTTCTAGGTGATATCAAAAGGTGTCATATACAACCTGGCTTCTATGTTGTAACTGAGATAAAGAGAGGTTTAATTTACAGTTCAGTTAATGTTTACTTTCAGTTGCAATTAAGAAGGGCTTTTAATGACCACACAATACAAGCCTGGAGTTGGTAGCCATAGATTTGGTTCAAGGACTTAATGATGTGATCTAAGACCCAAACGTTTTTATTCAAATATACTCTCTTCTTTGGCATACTGACTTTGAATCTATGACATATATAAAAGAAAAGAAGCTGCTATAAAACAGAAATGATAAGAATTCTTAGCAATTAAAACAAATGATTAGATAGATAAGAATTGTCCTGGGAGTAAGAAGAAAAGGAAAAAGCAGAGGACTGAGTAGGGACTTGGATGGAGAAGGACAGCCATGGAGTCCTCAGTGTGATAAGGGCCGGGTAGCAGCATGGGAGAACTTCACAGGATGGGTTGTCTTTGAATGTCTTTGAACAGCCACACCTCCTTCCAAATTATCATCTATGCAGAAACTGCCACTCAACAGCTCTGCATACATGTAAGCACCTCTTGCCAGAGGCAGGGAGTTTAATACTCACTTCTAGCTGAAGTGGGACTGACCTCAGCTAGGTGGAACCTTCGTAAAAGATAGCAGTGGACTCACTGTTGGTATTATAGTTTGCACACCACATGAGATATTGCTGTTTAGTAAATTGAGATGCAATATAGGTAGGTGTTGCCATTGTCATAGCGTAAAAAGATCATGCTCAGAATCAGCCTGAACAAAGGATCCAATCCCAGATCAAACAGGCAGGAAATTCTCCTATTACTGAGGAGTGTTTCATCTGATGCTTTTGTCAGGAAACGCTACCCAGCAGGTGGTAATGCACTTTTTTCATCATGGCTGAGCTGGTTGAGTGGCAGGCATCAGAACCTAAGAACTATTCTGTGCTGACAGAATCTCAGAGATGCCTCGGCTTCACGATAACTAGTATCTATTCACAATCCAATTTTCCACTTGGGCTGTTGACAGTCAGAATCAAAAATGACCACCACATTTTTATGCCTCACTTTTTCATTCATTAAATATTTACTTGACACCTAAGAGCTAGTAGTATTTTGCATCTGGCATGTAGCAGTAAACAAAACAGTCAATAGAATCTTCTCCCATGACACTTATATTCTAGTAGTGAGGACAGAAAAATAAACTCATAAATCAAGCTTGGTGAACCCAAAAGTGAAAAGTGCTTTAGAGACAAACAAACAAGGCAAAAGTGAAAAGGAATGTGTTTTACATAGGGCCATCAGGGTGGGCTCCGTAAAACGTCATACTTGAGCTGCAAATTGAAAGAAGGAACATAATGAGGCATGTGGTTCTCTGCTGAGACTATGTTCCAGGCAGAGAAAAGAACAAACGCAAGGATTGGAGGGCATGTGCTTGATATATTAGTGGGACAGCAAGGAGGCCACTGTAGGAGGAGACAACTGAACAAGACAAAAATAACACAAGGTAAAACTAAAAAGAGAGCAGGACATTATGACCAGGTAAGGCCTGGTAAGCCATGGAGGGGACTGAGGGAGATGTGAAACTGCGGGAGGGCTTAGAGAAAAATAGTGAGTGGGACTGCAGAAGAGGGTCAAATAGGTGGTGATGAAAGGAGAACTGACTCTGGGTGGTGAGCACACAATGTGAGATATAGATGACATATTACAGAACTGCACACTTCAGACCCATGTAATTTCACTAACCATTGTCACTCCAATACATTTAATTAAAAACAAATAGTGACGTGCTCTGGTTGATGATTCTAAACAGTCACTTTGAAAACCATGATGAGAATAGACTATCGGGTTTTAGGGGCAAAAGCAGGAGAAAAAAGTGTTAAACTCTGTACAATCACCACTTGCGAAATTAGATCGGTTTGGATTTGTCATAAAAATGGTGAAATGTGGTCAGATCCTGTGTATTTGTTGAACATAGAACGTACAGAGTGTAATGATGGATTGAACATAGAAAAGGAAGATGTCAAAGATGGCGTCCAGGATTTCAAACTGAGGATCTCAAAGAATGGCATTTCTGTATCTTAAAATGAGGAAGAATACAGGAACAGGCTTCTGGAAAATTGGACTTATCTGCTCAGATTTGGACACAATACATTTGAGATGACTAATGAACATATTCTAGCAGAGATGTGAAGTGAGTAGTTATATGTGCAAATCCAGAGTTCAGGGAAGTTTTCTGGGCTGGGAATATAAATTAGGGTGTCATCAGCATACAGATGTAAAGCCACCAGAGTGAAGGAGATTACTTAGGAAGGAAGTAAAGAAACTAAATTTGGGACAGTCACACTTCCACAGGCAGCTGGAGGGAAGGAAGCAGCACAGGAGGAGAAGGACAGGCCAGTGAGACAGAAGGAAATCGGGGTGATGGAGGCTGTTTCAAGCGGAGGAAGGGATGGACCGTCTTAAATGCCACCTGTAGGAACTTACATGTAGGAAATAAACATTAAGGCTTTATGATAATTTAATCATATATACTTCAGCCACAAGAATAATTCAAATTAAAAAAAATAGGACTGTAAATGAGCGAGTAACCTTTGACTAACAGGATACACGTCTAGTGTAAGTCAGTGATATACCCAAAGCCTCAAGTATATCATTATAATTTAACGCCTTCTGTACTTTCAGGTTTGATTATATATATATATATATATATATACATATATATATATATATATATATATATATATATATATATATATATGAGAGANATATATATATATATATATATATATATATATATATATATATATGAGAGAGGGGGGAGGGAGAATGGGAATTTAAAAACATGGAGTAAATTCAGAACATTTCAAAGAAGAATGTACTACTCTTGTCTACTTTCTGTTGTTCTGTAAGCCATCAAGAGGTGATCTGAGGAAAAGGCATTATACAAACAAGTAAGTCTGAGGCTGCTGAGTGAGGATGTATTTGATAAAAAGACAGGTAATGAAGACATAGAGTGCCTCGCTCTGTCTGTATTAGGTTCTGTGGCCCCTAGACGGGAGGCTTACGTGCAGACAAGGATGGGTAGGCATTGGCCTGTAAGGCTTGATATGACCTTTACTACCCGGGAACGAAGGGCGGAGGCCCACCTTTGGATTTTTTTTTCCCCCTAGTTTCTGCTGTTTCAAGGGCTCTTGTGCAAAAACATCTGTGAAGACCTTTCTATTTTGTGCCCTAACCTCTGTTCCTGTTGCAAATTTGCTCTATTCACATAGAGTAAGGGGGTATAAATTAGTATCTATAGCTAATCACCATTTTAAATCGGAAGAGAGATGTTTCAGATTTTTTTTTTCTGAAAATGATTTTTAGTCTCAACCATTACTGCTTTGGGAAACAGTCCCTTCATTAACTACATCAATAACCTATTTTTCTTAAATGATTTAAGAATGTTATGATTGTCTATTAAAATGAAGTAGTCATATTAGTTGCTTCCCATGTATATTCTTACTCCTCTGTTTTTAGTCTTTTAAAAATTATTATTAGTCAGGTTTCCTTCAAAGTTAGTGGCACATATGTGACAAATGTTGCCAGAAAAATGATCTGAAATAATTATTATCCTACCAATTTTTTCTTAATGTTTTAGTAATTTAAAATTAGATAATTCAGGCAGAGTGCAGGATTTTTCTTTTCCTTATGTAGTATTAGGAAACGCTATTTAAGCAAATATATAACATTATTATAATAATATGTAATTTCTTAATTTCCTTATTAACTATAATGTCTTTTCAGAATTCAGGAAGTATATCGCTGCCTATGATTTCTATACTATTTATTTGCAATGCTTATGTGTGTGTGTGTGTATATATATATATATATATATATATATATATATATATATATATATGTATGCATTCACTAAAAGCTGTATATTTCTTCTTGGTAATAATTTCCAATATTATA
>NW_017731351.1:246664-299269 GCF_001890085.2 Hipposideros armiger
AAAGAGTAAATATATATATATATATATATATATATATATATAAAATAATATGAAATGATAGCATGCCATACAGGAATAAGTTCTGAGTAGTAAATAATGAAAAGCTATAGTTGAGATATTATAAAAGTGAATGAGAAAAATCAATGGCTTGTTTAGACCAGGGATGAGGAAAATCTCCTGAACTAAGATAATCAATCACCACAGAGCCTGATGAAACGATTTCATTACTTGCAAACCACAAAAGGTTTCCTTCTATAAAAAATAAATCCTTTTGAAGATTCTAATGATTAATTATACAAATAAATTGCCTCTTTAGAACAAGAGTTGCAAATAGAATTTCAAATACAGAATAAAGTTACTTTTATCAGGTTTCTATGCAGCTCCTTGTATTCCAATTTCATTAGGAGGTCTTGAAATTAATTTATTTTAACAAGAATATTCTTGACAATATTCTTTTATTTGTATGATGGTGTTTGTATACTAACATAATATAATGTTTCTATGGTATCAATATGTAGGGAATATCTGAAAAAAGGAAGACAAGCATAGAATAAGCACCAAATCAAGACTTGTCTATTGTCCAATTAATTAGCAGATAAGGGCACTTATGCATTTAAGAACAGAAAGAACAGTGTTCTAGGAGATAGCTTAATTGATTAAAGTACACAGATAATGAATCTATGATGATAGTTCTTCTTTGTACTCTCTATGCAGAGATCAGTTACTGCCAGTCATTTAACAAGTGTGCACTCTTTAATCTAGTGAAAGGCATGTCATTCATTCAGTATATATTCAAGCATCTATCCTTCAAAGTATTTATTGACTATAAGTTGTCAGGAACTAGGGCTGTATTGGCAAGCACTAACAGATATCGACTGCTATTATGGAATTTATAATCTAGTGGGATACACCATCAAATAATTGGATTATAAATGCAAAATTACAACTCGGTATAGTAACTAGTAATTGCTATGAAAAAAAGTTTTTTGATGAAGAGGCTGGTGAAATTTGATTCTAGAAAGGAAGAGTTAACTAAGAATTAATAAATACTATATAAACAGAGGGTGCCAAAAACATATATACACATTTTAAGAAAACAAAACTGTATTAAAATTGTAATACTCAATATACACCGAAAACAAAAGATGAATACAAGTGACATTTGACTTCTGCAGTTACAAGAGGTGCTCTAAGCGGTTAACATCAGCGTCCAGACACTTCTGATGACAACAAACTACTGCTTGAGCAACATTGGCCGAAGTGTCCACTTGCATACATTTTTTTGGCATCCCTGGTATATATCTCCATGTGTACATATGCAGACACACACTCTATGTATATAATGGAGACCATTTGCAATCTATTTATATTTAAATGTAAGTCCCATACATTTAAGGGTATGATGCAAATCAAGCCATGTGTACATGTCTTAGATGGGGCTGCTATGAGTATATATAACGAATTACCATAGACTGGGTGACTTCAGCGTTTATTCCTCACAGTTCTGAAGGCTGGAAGTCTGAGAACAGGGTCCGCCTATGGTCTGGCTCTTGCTGAAGACCCGTTTCCTCGTTGACAGATGGCCATCTTCTTGCTGGGTGGTGGAAAGAGAACGTTAATTTTCCAGCCTCTTCTCATAAGGTGGCTGATCCCATTCATGTGGGCCCCACCCTCATGACCCAATTACCTCCCGAAGGCCCTGCCTCCACATACCATCACACTGGGGTTCGGGTTTCAATACATGAATTTGGGGGGACACAAAGGCGCGGTCTAAAAGAGCACACAATACACAATATGTATTGAACATACACATATGCCTCTCTAGGTTATGCCATTAGAACCATAAAAATAACCTTTCAAGTCCTCAAGCAACTTGAAAAGAAAAATATTTGGCAAATAGCACTTTAAATATTAATGTGTATGCATGTATATAAATTATAAATGTATACTTTATAAATTTTTTACAATATTAATATATGTGACCTATACACATAAATATAAACAAATTTATTGGAGAACTAAGTGGACAAATGCCTCTATGGCATAAGAGGAAATTATGCATTCAAGAAATCAAGGAGGAGAATTCAGTGGAATTGATTTTGTTACATGTCTAAGGCACGTCAGAAAGTTTGTCTCCAACATAATGATGAGAAGTGTTTTAGAGTTACTCAAACAGATTTGATGCCTACAAAAGTTTACTTAAACTGAAATTAGAGGATGAATTGGATTAGATCAAAAGAAGATGAGTAGAAAAGAGATGACGATAAACTGAACTTGGACAGTGGCAGTTGATTTGGATTTGGGCTGCAGATAGAAGGAAACCTAAATTTTCTTACTGACTAAGGAGAAAAGGGGGACAGAGGCTTGTCAAAGGACGCCTTAGTTCCAACCCCATCATCTTCAGTGTGACAGTCTCAGTAAAAACACTTCGTTTGGCTATGTAAAAATATCAGTGCGCTGTCCACAGTCTTCATTCTCAAAATTAAAAGATAATGATAATAGATTTTATTTTTATTTTTAAATGTGTTAGTATTGAGTATTATTAGTATTAGTAGTAATTTAAAATAATAATGGTGATCATGTATTGAGCACTTACTACAGAGGTAAGTACTAACATTGTTTCCATTTTATGCATAAAATGATTTTATCCAAATTTAAATACATTTTCTGGACAACTTGCAGCTGGTGGAATGTTCCAGAGCAATACTTTCAATGTCTGCATGGAGAAGAGCCCCTATAGCTATATCACTTCCTACAACCAGCTCAACTTCCACTTCAGTCACAGTGCCAACGAGCCATCCATCTGCAACTGAAGGGCTAGAAAAGCCCTCTCCAGAGGCCTTCTCCTGACTCCATCCAGCAGGGATGAATGACTGAAGAATCGGCATTCTTGATCTTTGATAATTTGCCCAATTGTAAAGGTACAGATTTCAATGCTTTCCTTGAACATGTATTTCCTCATGGATTAGGAAAATATGCAAGCAGGGCTAAAACGTTCTACTTACTCTATTTTAATCTCAGACGTAAAAGATGTCAATAGCTTGACTTTCCATTAAAAACATTGCCATGTCCTTAAAAAAATGGCAGTGAGAGGGTAATTTTTTTTGAGAGAGGTGGTTAAGAGAGGTGGTAAATGAAAATGACCTTATACATTAGGGTTTGGCATGGGAAATATGGGAAAAATTATTTTTTCTTGGTCACATTTCATGTGAGTTATTGGTAAATACATCAACATGTGAACGGTAGAACTTACATTTGATTTGAAACTAAAGAAATGTGATTGAAATATGCCAGAATAATTACAAAGTTACTCAGCTTAATATTTCTGCATTTTTCAAGCCATATTTTCCTGAGATGCTCTTTATATCATTGTGAACAACTATGCATAACCTTAACTGAGGCTTCCTTCTGGGAGGTGTCTTTGAAACATGTACCATGTGACAGCTTTACTCACCAATTTTCTGTTTCTATTTTCCCACTTCCCATAGTCAGTTTTGATAAACTTAAAGTTTATTGCCAGAGAAATGGATATGGTAAAAAAAAAAATACTGGCATTTTATTTTTCTATTTGATAGAAATCCAGCCTGCACTTACCATTTTCTAATTTATTAAGGTAAAACTTAATCAAATACCTTAGAGAGATTGTGTAAGCACCTTTTCTTTTGGTACATTGTATCCTAGGGTCTGAATGTCTCCACCCTAAACAAATTGAGGCCATTTAATGTTTTACTGATTCTATGAGATTTACCACATTTGTCCTTGGGTGTGACTATAGGCAAATAAATGAAATGAACTTGGATTTCTATAACATAACTGTGAACTAGAAGCTGACATTAATTCCTCTTTCTGGTTCTAGGCCTTTATGAACATTTGATTTGGGTGAAAAAGACAGAAACACAATACGTGCCCTTCGAATTTCTACATTATCTAATTTTCTTAGACAAAATGAGAAGACCATATAAGTAGCTCATGTATCTATGCTGACACAAAGCATCAAATGTTTGTTGTTCTATCTTAAAGTCATTTAAATGAACAAAGGCATTTTGTCAATTTTTCATAAAGGGTAATAACGCATAGGCATATTTAGAAAATACTTATAATTTACCACCGGTTTTCATTTTGCATTATTTATCTGTTAAGGGAATTATACATCACACAAAAAAATCGATTTTGTACTATTTGTTTTTCAAATATTATAGTCTTTTGTGGTGTTGAACTGAGAAAGATTGAGAAATTACTTTTCAGAGAAGACCAAAACTGATTAATTTTCAATTGCTTAAGCACTGATATTTCCACTCCAAAGCTAGCCTATGAAAGTTCTCATAATTACACATGTCCCTTTCCTTTGATGGTGAGTCAAGCACACCTTACAGACAATTAAAATGAAATTTTAAAATGAAAATGAAAATATTAAAAATGAAAACTATTATGTGATGTTTATGACTTTAATTTTTGAGCAGTTTTAGTTTAGAGGACATTGAGTGGAAGGTACAGCTATCCTATATACACCACATTTCCACCAAAACACAGAGGCTCCTCAATTATCAGAACCCCACATCAGAGGGGTACATTTGTTACCATTGATAGGCCTACACTGACACGTCATAATCATTCAAAGTCCATAGTTTATATTATGGTTTATTTTTGTGGTTGTACATTCTACGGGTTTGAACAAATTATACATCCATCATTACAGTAGCATACAGAGTATTTCTACTGCCCTAAAATCCTCCGTGCTCCACCTAACTGTCCTTCTCCCTATCACCCAACCCCTGGCAGAAGCCACTGATCTTTTAATCGTCTCCACCTTTTTGCCTTTATGTAGTTGCAATCATACAGTATGTAACCTTTTCAGATTGGCTTCTTAGTAACATGCACTTAAGTTTCCCTCATGTCTTTCCATGACTTGATAGCTTATTTATTATTAGTTTACGAGTAGTTGGCAGGATGTAACACTGTTCATTTATCCATTCACCTACTGAAGGTCATCTTCATAGCTTCCAGGTTTGGGCAATTATGAATAAAGTCGCTAGAAACATCCTTGTGCACATTTTTGCATGGACATAATTTTTTACTTCTTTGAATGATTACCAAGGAGAGCAAATGCTGTATCATATGATAACAGTGTGTTTAGTTTGGTAAGAAAGTACCACGTCTCCTCAAGTGGCTGTGCCAGCTTACACTGTCCCCAGAAATTAGAGTTCTTGTTGCTTCATATCCATGTCTGTGTTTGGTGTTGTCAGTTGCCAGATTCTGGCCATTCTCATTGGTGCAGTGGTATCTCATTGTGCCTTTCATTTGCATTTCCCTGAAGACACATCTTTTCATATGCTCATCACCATCCCTATATATTCTTTTACAGGGTGTCTGTTAAGGTGTTGCACAGATTTCTAAATCAGATAGACCTGTTTAATAGTTGAGTCTGTTGCTAATTAGCTGTATGTGTTTGGGTAAGTTATTTAATTGCTCCAGGTATTTTTCTCAGTATATTAATATACGAGGTCTGGCAATTAAGTTCGTGAACTTTTTGCACTGATGTTGCTAACATTTTTTGATATCAGAGGGATTATTCATTATGAATTTGTACCATCTGGACAAAGAGTTAACCAAGTTTACTATTTGGAAGCGCTGAAAAGGCTGCGTGAAAAAGTTAGAGGATCTGAACTTTCCACCTACAATTCATGGCTCTTGCATCACGACAATGCACCAGCTCACAGGGCACTGTCTGTGAGGGAGTTTTTAGCCAGTGAACAAATAACTGTATTGGAACACCCTCCCTAGTCACCTGATCTGGCCCCCAGTGACTTCTTTCTTTACCCAAAGATAAAAGAAGTATTGAAAGGAAGACATTTGGATGGCATTCAGGACATCAAGGGTGATATGATGACAGCCTGATGGCCATTCCAGAAAAAGAGTTCCAATATTTCTATGAAGTATGGACTGGGCGCTGGTGTCGGTGCATAGCTTCCCAAGGTGAGTACTTCGAAGGTGACTGTAGTGATATTCAGCTATGAAGTATGCAGCATTTTTTCTAGGATGGTTTGAAAACTTAATTGTACAACCTCATATATATGATATCTGTGCACATTTGGAAATTAGTACACTTGTATCTAAACAAATCCTAAAATCAAAATACCAGCAGAGGTAGGTTGTTTATTTGCTTTGAGTAATAACTGAAATTAAAATTTATTTGCTCTCCTTTTCATTTTTGTCAGTCCCTGTACTGTTACCTAGGTGGCTCAGTAATTGATTTGGGCAAATGGTAGAAGTGAGTGAGAAAGAAAGACCATGGAACTCCCTCCCAGAATAACGGGCCAGACCACTGCCTAAGTTTGAGACCTAAAAAACAAATGGTGCCGTTTATCACCTAAAAGTAACTAGGCAAGTCTGATGCTTGCCCCAATTTTGACCCTGGGAAGAAATAAGCGACCTGATTGAATATAAAAGGAACGTGAGAGATGCCATTAAGTTGTACACTGATATGTCCTCTGAGTCAGGCTTTGTTAATATAGCAATTAAACCCCAAAGGGGACTTGGGTCCACATCTTTTACACTCAGTGGGTTTGGCCTCCCCAGTTGTGTATCAACTCTATGGCCATGTCAGCTCCTTCTGCTACCTTTGCGTCTGCTTCATTTGTCTTGTCACCTTGGCTCAAAGTCTCTAGCTGAGTAGAAACCATTACTCCTTGTGAAAGACGCATGAATGCTCATATTGCAAAGTGAGTCTAATGTGAAGTCATTTCAGAAACATAATTTGTGTTATACAGAGTGATAATATTTTTAGTACAATCACTTTGTGATATAATCTCTAGTAATTAGAAAAATGTAAGAGAGAGAATATGTTTGAGTGGCTTCAGGTTTTCTTTCATGGACGTAAGAATGATAAGAAAGTAGACACTGTGTTGTACAAAAGTTATTTTGTACAAGCAAGTGAATGTGGGTAAAAGCATTGCTTATGAATACATGTTAGATGGACTCATCCCAGATATGTTGAGGTTAATGTATTTATTTTTATACAAAACAAAAACTTCACAGCAATAATAATGCTCTTACTATTCAATGTAGGGAAAATGCTTTTCTTTAGGGGATATAAACTTTTTAGCTAATAGCTTGATCTTCCTAATGCATGTTTTCATAATATGGTTTTGAATATTGGGTTGTTGGAAAAGTCATGACGCATTTTTGCAACGAAAAACATAGAAAAAATACATCATGACTTTTCAGACAACCCAATATTTAAGGGAACAAAACTGACTTTTGAAAAACAATAGGTTAAACTCCTTCAATGGTGACAGTGTAATGGAAATACAATTTTGTGCTTTCTCTTGTCATTGAAGGTAAATTACTTTGCAATGAAAAAGTAAGGTATGCAGTATAACAGAAAGAAGGGACATTGGTTTTAGACAGGCTTCTGCACACCTCTTACTCAAAACTGCTGCAAAACTGTGTGAGCAGGTGACTTCCACTCAGTGCTCAATGGCCAAAAGACACTCTTTCTACAGTTCTCCTATATTGTGATAAAATAAATACACAATGTGACACCATACACATTCATGTGACGATCAGTTACAAAATTGGCTTATTGCCACATGATAAATTTCTTCCTAGAAAATGGAGTGATTTATTTAATTTCAATTACATCCAAGCATATAAATCCATGTTTAGCAAAATATGTGAATTTACACTGATTTTCAATATAAGGATTAGAAAGGCATACCTAATAATTCTCCTATTGTCCTGTGTGGAAATTTTCTTTTATTTTATTTTTCTTTTCTTTTTTTTCTTTTCTTTTTCTTTTAGCAGGTTTTAAATGTATTAATCCACTGTGCATAACTGTAACCAATCTTAATTTACAGCGTCAAGGCAAACTTTTTTTTTTCCTATTTTGTAAGACTGCGAAATGCTATCTACTACTGGAAATCTTTATCTTTAAATTAGATGAGTAGTTCAGGTATAGAAGCCTGGTTTTTGGTTTTGTTTTGTTTTCCCATTTTATGTAAACTCAACATCTATTAATAGTTATCTATTAAATATCAATGAATATATGCATTGTTTAGCACCGTAATCATATATGAGACTTTTTTTCTCTTAGGAATTATGATCAGTAAAATAAACAACCTTTGGCATATATGATGTCATCCAAACTGAGGCATGGGATTTCATTAGCTGTGGGGTATATGTAACATACTCATTTATCAAAGTCAGCCAAGTCAGAGACTGCAGTTTCCCTAACAGAATGTCCTCATTTATAATGGGATAAGTTGGTGAAACAGGTAAGCAAGATTAGTTAAACAGGAGTTTGGGAATTCATCTCACATTAAGAAAATTTTAAGAAAATAATATTATGAAAACTCAAGTCAAAATAAAATGGTCTTTTCAAACAACTAATTACTCATGATGTTTTTTAAAGTGTTGTTTGACGGTAAATATCTCCTTACATGCTCACCTGCCAAAGCACTTCGTTTGAAACTGTTGTTAGGTAAAGAGCAGGTGTTCGGCACAGAGCCACTTTACAGAAAATATATTTAGTATCACATGAAGAGTGATGTTTCTTAAAGCATTCTTAGCACAGGACCTCATGGTTGTCTGCATATGAGGATGCTTCTCTCTGAGTGTCCATTTCCCTGACAATTCTAATACAAGTATTATTTTCCAGTGTCACATCTAATATTTTATTTGGTGTTTATAGCTTTCTATCACTAAATCATACACTGTAACCACCCTCCACCCTGGATTTGGGAAAAAAAGATGACCAAATGTTGGTAGAATGCTGTAAACACTGCCTAATCATTTATTGCATAGCAATAATTGAATGCCATGCATCAAGTATGTGCATTAGTGAGTTGGTGGAAGTGAAATTATATGTTTCTGGAGTTTTCCTTAGCCTTCTCCTACCCAACATTTTTAAACTGACTGATACTAATAAAAGAAAGTGGACTACCAAACTTGTGCATGGCAGACGTTACACTTTCAAAGATTAACTCATAACTTAATGTAAAACTATTGCTAATTGCTTATCCAATATGTATTTCCCTTTATTTCTTTACAAAAAAACAAATGTTGGAATAACAATGAAAACATTTTATATTTTATCTTGTAAATAGGGCTGGCAATGGATGGACATCCGGACAATTAGGTTTTGGGAGATATTTAAGAGAGAACTCCACTAAAAGGAGAGATACTTAGCAGAGAATTCCAGCTAAATTGAGGGGAGGGGGGAGAGAGGGAGAGAGGGAGAGAGGGAGAGAGGGGGAGAGAGAGAGAGAGAGAGAGAGAGAGAGAGAAGGAATGCAACATGATGTTATCTGCAAATATAGCTTATAATGTTAAACTGATAGAACTGAACAGAAAATCACATAATGAATACTATGAAAAAAAGAGATTTTTCTTATTTTAATCTTCTGTGACAGTAAATGTTAATGAGTTCATGTTCATCTGGACACCATATTACAAAGATTTAGGAATTTATTAAATTGATTTCATTCATTAGATATTGAAATTCAGATATTTATTTCAGGAGGGCTGTGTTCTGGTTTGTTTCTGTGTGTGTGTGTGTGTGTGTGTGTGTGTGTGTGTGTGTGTGCGCACATGCATGCAATATCAGAGAAAGCTAGATTAAATGCTTGTGTAATTCTATATATTTCTCTTTAATGACTGAATCAAAATTCAAAAACCACTTTGGCAGAATTGATATATTAAATTTAATTAAAGTCACTGCTATTATTATTCTTAGCACTTTCTGGATTAATGTCAATTTCTTCAATGAAAGAGAAAAAAGTAATTGTAAGCTGATTTAGCAGTTGTCTTCCTATAAGTAGATTGTAATGCTATTTATACTAACCTTGCTCAAGTATCATTTTTAATACAGACACGGAATACATATATTAAGAGCAAGACTATATAATCCAAAAGCACATTAAAATATAATTAAAGTCTCAAAAAGCTTGAAAATATCCAAAACTGGATAATCCATTAATTCTCTGCAAATAATCCACTAATTCACCCTGATTACATAATTATTTTATTTTTAGATATTATACATGTTTTTTTATATATCTGTAATTTTATATATTTGTCTCTAGTTCATTTTTTTTTACCTCTTGACATAGTATAGATAATGAATATTTCATGTTCTGTTTCTGATAAATCTAATTACCAAAATCAATACTGATCTGATTCATATATCTGTTTTTTTCTGCAATATCTCTTTCGTGGTTCATTGTTACGAGAAATTTGACAATGAGCCTATGCTCTTTCAATTTTTCTTTGGGAAATACTTAAGGCCGGGATAGAAGCTGTGCTTCTCTGCCAGGATTTGCACTTGTTTCTATCAATCACGGGGACAGCTGTTTATCTGAGATCATTATAGTTTGAATGCTATGACATATTCTATGTAATTTCACATGATGCCTAGATCATTTATGAATACTCAATGCTGTGTGTGTGTGTGTGTGTGTGTGTGTGTGTGTGTGTGTGTGTGTGTGTGTTACACTTAGCTGCATGTCCTCAATGACCATTTCTGTGGGGCAGGATATCTTCTTTTTCTCCTTCATACTGCAAGTGTCATCATCTAAGGTCACCTTAGTGGGGGAGTGTGTCCTTAGTCTCCCTGTCTCTGCAGAAGGGACTTAAATCTTAGCTCCTGTCTGAATCTGTCCAATCATCAAATGAATGACTCAAGTTAATAAGTATGCTTTTCCTGCTACCCTCAGGATGAAGATGCTTAGGGTACATGATTATTAACAATTTTGTATTTTCTCTTGAATTTTGGCTTATGGGATTTCATATTCCCAGGCCAGTAATTAGCTTAAATATTTTGATTACGTCTTTTCAATTTTTAGTTTATTTTTCCCCTCAATGGAGTGGTTATTTTAGTACATTAATCCACCATGATGCTATATGTGAGAGTGAGAACGTCTTTTAAAAATGATTTTGTGATTGCAGTCATGAATCTTTTTTTTTCATAATCTTTTCTTTTGGAGTGCATATGGGTCTCCCTTTTACTTATTTATGTTTTCTGGATATTAGAACTCCATAGGGAGACAGTGCTTGCAAATGGACAAAATGTATGGCCATTTTTAATTTCAGCTAATAGTCAAATTCTCAAATTCTAGCAACATTTAATTGTGATTTGTGGGGTTTAGGAAGGTAGATATTTTCCTACTTTCTTATTTTTAATTCCAGATAAAGTTGAATGTTACTCATACTAATATGCCTTGAAACATTTTTCCATAGAAGGATATACCTAAGCTATAGAGGACTTTCAAGTGTTTCATGGGCTTGCAGTATAAATCAATGCATCCATATAGCAATGGGACGTTATATAATCTGGCTTTCTGTCCTGGGTGGGAGAAGAGGAAGCCAATGGACACTAGTTTCAAAAGAATAACATATGTGAAGATTAGTTCTGGTTTTGTTTGGTTTGAGATGGCTAAGTATTTTTTTTATTGTTTATGAATTTAAAATTGTCTCCATAGTTATGATTACAGATGGGCTGGTATTATTAATATTTTTTTTGCATTGCAAAAAGCTTTCCTGTTGTTATTTTCTTCATTGGAACTTGAGTGGGAATACATAAAAGATTGAATCATACATGCATAGCTAAGTTCTGTTAGAGGTTACAATTACATATTTCAATAGGGAGTAAAGTTATTATCCCTCTAATTTCTTTATTCTTCAGAATGATATGTTCTGATGTCAAGTCTTTAGAAAGGAGCTCAGGAAACATCCTGGAAATTTCTATTTTTATTTTTTCTTTCACTGTCTTGCCTAATCCCCATCTTTTTGCTTCCCTTTTTCCCTCCTTAATATCAGAATATTTATTGTATTGTAATATTTGAAGCTTTGTGAGTATGGAATTAAAGAGATGATCAAAATAGCCACATTTTATTATGTGGATTCTTTTAAGGATGAGGAGGGAAAAATGTACTCAGGGGACACATACCTGAAGAAGCGTTGTATTAAGTTGGATGTTCTCTTGCCCTTCTTCACACCCTGAATTAGTCACAGACAGCTGATGAATCAAAGCTCCTTTTGATCTGCAAGATATTAGCGAAGGCAGAAGGGTAACAGTGCATTTGAACAAACATGTACTTGTCAAGCGTTCATTCTGGTGATTACAACGGACTGACGTGAAGTTCTTTGAGATTCTGCTCTGCTAGCCTTTTGTAAATGTAGAGTACTTCAGGTTGTGGCAAATGTCTAGTGCATAAATAAAGTGACAGACGAGGGCGGGAGGTTATTGACAGGTGAGGACAGTTATTCGGTAACATAATCTTCTTAGAAGTAACTATTATATTACAGAACTGATTCTTGGAGTGGCCCAGCCATGTTTATTTCAAATGTGATGTCCTCAGGGTCAAAACTATTTCAGTTAACTGAGATTATGCAAAGTAATAATAAAAATTACTTATGTATCATAATGAAATATAATATCATGATTGGAGGGTTTTTTTGTTTTTGTTTTTGTTTTGTTTTGTTTTACTACACAACTGGAATTTTTCTAAAATATTTAGGAGATCCAGGTACTAAAATGTGAAATTATGCTATAGGTGAAGAAATGTTGTAAGATACTCTGACTGTCTTATTGGAAATTATAGGCTATTTTTGCTTCCTTCTTCCAGATTTTTTATGTAACAACTACAAACAAACTATGTCTCCCTAAGAGCTCACCTTAAGACTCATCTAAATAAGTTCATTCTATATTTTTTCCAAGTGACTATTAGTAGTATCAAGGGCAGGCATTGCTTTCTTATACATGGTTTCTTTTGAGAGATATTATCCACGCTCCCTGCTGACAGAGTTGACCAAGTAGAATCTGATTTTTCTAGGGTATCCTGCTCCCACCTAACCACAAATAATTGGTCCAAGAGTGAGACAGGACACCAAAAAAACCCCCACAAAAAACAGCCAAATACCAAACATAGCATTTCTCCTGTAAATGTGGTTTGGACACAAATACTAAATCCATTAAATAACACTGGGTACCTTGATATTAGAGCGACATAGTGACTATGGATTCATGCTGGTTCATATGCAGTTTAAAAGAACAGCCTTTAATGGATGAAACAGGAATACTGAAAAATTAATCATATGATTCTTAAGAAAAACGGTGACCAAGACAGTGCTTGCATGGCTGTATTCCAGTTCTTGTGAAATCTAACCACTGCTTCTTTTTTCATAAGTTGATTTTAATTTCTATTCCAAGCAGCTCAAAATTCACTGGATAAAATCCTTCCATGGCTATGCTTACTGATAATCTTTCTATTTATTTTATTTTATTTTATTGGGTTGTCTGAAAAGTCATGATGCATTTTTGCAATGAAAAACATAGAAAACTATGTCATGACTTTTCCGACAACCCAATATTTTATTTTTCAGCTTCTGAGTTCTTTACTTAAGTAAAAAGTTGATTAAAAACTTCATTTTATTTGTGTAGTTGTGTCCGTTTTGTTGCCTTAAATGCAACATGTTTACTTTTTCCCCTTTAGATGTACAGTTCATAAGAACAAGAAATATATTTTCTCATTCTGTATTTATTGTGTAATTTCACCAGTATAGAGAAGCATTTTGTATACACTGATATTATATACATATATAATTTTGATTAAACAAACATAGTAATATTGGAAAGACACAGTAACAAATCATTTTAAAGAACCAAAGATTAAACTTTTCTTTAGAGCTGTCACTTACAAAAATATTGTCATATTTCAGGGTTTGCATGAAAGCACCATTTCAAATTTAATCCATTACCTTGCTCAGATAAGAAGGGAGTATTTTTATTCTCACCCATATGCCTAAAATACATTAAAAAATGCAGCCTCATAGAGAAGCAGCATCTATTTTCACCTGAATGTATTATAAAATACATTTAGTCATATATATAGTTTGTGGTTAACTGTATTTTTCTTGCAGATGACAGCATCTGTCCTCATAGGACATGATTCAATTTGCAAGAGACCCCTGAAATGAGATTCCAGAATCACCAATGTACAGGTGGTACTTAGTGAAAGAGACACCGGGTGATGCTTTTCATGTTTCCCTCTGAGGAGCCATCTCCACAATGGGACAGGACAAGCATATAATAGAACAGCACATCAGGTGAGCCACGAGCGTGGATGCTCGTTTGCATTCTGAAATCTCATTTTGACTTGACTGTCCTTACAATTTGTTAGGTGAACTATTCTCAAGCCCCCGAATGGCAGATGTCACCTTTGATGCATGCTGCATTTTCCATAATACAGAAATAACTTATGATCCTGCAGGGTAATGGATAGCTCGGCAGGAGAGTTATGATACGTGTGCAGCTCCTGAAATGAAGTTGTCTATCCTCCTGTTAGGAAGTGTTGAGTCAGACATCCGCGTCTCAAATGTGACTGAGGAAAATGTCGAACTGCACAATGTCAGATTAACAGTTTTCTAGTGACTAACACTGAATGGGAAGCCAAAGTGAAATGAATGAATGTGGGTTTCAAATAATTTTGTTAAAAAGTGAAAAAAAAAATCACCCTTTTCTGGGAACCTCTCCATTTTTATTATTCCAAAGAGAAAGATGAGATCAAATATTTCGCCATTGAAAGAAAAGCAGACATTAACGTAAATTGCTAAATATAAACTAGAATTTTAAAGGAAATATGTCAATGCTTTAAAAAATCAATGTTAAGGTCCTAAGATGATTTGCTATGATGTACAATTTGTAAAAGCGCACATTTCATTCTTTTTTTTCTGTAACTTTTGGAAAATCATCACCCTTTAAAAAATATGGCACGCTTTTTTTCATAATGAAACAGTAACACATAGTTTATTCAAACATTGGTATTGTGGGAAAAAACAACAACCCTAAGTGTCTGTTAATTAGAGTCATAGAGAAATGCCCCTTAATAAAAATCAATAGTTTCTATAGCATGTGGGACAATGGCCCTCAAAATGTAATCTCTGAAAATGTTACTAATATGAATGCTTGATAAATATGCACTTCTGGGAACTCCTATACCAGAGGTGAGTGTGTTTGTCCCTAAAGGGGGTTTGTCAAATTTGCTTACATTTTCTCTTTTTCTTGGTCTTCTATGACTGCAAAGCTGTAGCCGCCCAGGTAGGTCTCTGAGGACCCTGAGATGAGATTCGCCCAGAATTCTGCAGGACAGTTGCTGGCGACAGCCTTAGGCCCTCGAGGGTCTCTCAGAATTCCCCAGGCATCGTTTGGCTCTGGAAGATACGACAGGAAGAACATTGCTGCATCAGTTTCCTTATAACAAGCAGGCAGTGAAAATGGTCATGTTTTAATGGTCCAAAGGGGACTGATCGAGGTGCATACACTCTCTAGTCTAGCATAAAACAGACCCCATTTCTAGAATTCTTGTAGACACAAAAGGAAGAATTGAGGAGACTATAATATATTCTGGCACTAAAGAAGAGAAGTGAAGAATAGGCCAGATTGGAAGCACAAGGATTGAATAATTTGAGGTGCCACTGCTGGCTTTGAAGATAGACAAGCCATGTGCCGAGAAATGCGGGCAGCCCAAAGGAACTCAGAGCAGGTGGGTAGCTCATGACTAACAAGGAGATGGGGGTCTCAGTCTGCAACTGCAGGAGACTGACTTCCACCAACAACATGAATAAGCTTGGTGGGCATGCTTCCTCAGAGCTTCCAGGTAAGAGTTCAGACTGGCCGACCATCTGATGGAGGCCTCCTGTGACCATAAGTGGAGCACCAGTTGAACAGGACTATAAACTAATAAGTGGCTATTTTCAGTTGCAAAGTCTATGGTGATTTTTATGCTGCAATATAGCAAATGAATACACTTTTATAAATGCCTCCAGGATCTACTGAATCTCCCTCACTGGAAATCTGAGGACTAAACTATTTCCACTGTGAGGTAGCCATCAAAAACATCTGTGTTTTCTTTGGTCTTTGCACACAATGTTATGTTAAAATGCCATTAGGATCTTGCTGATTTCTGAATCCTGACACTAGGAAAAGTAACACTGATTGAGTACAAATGTCCAGGATTGGAGGGCTGTGTGTGACTTTAATGAAGCAGAAATTCTCCTTTGTTAAGCTCATCTGACAATGTCAGCAGCAGCAGTCACTAAATAGCTGCCAACAATACCTCTAACGGCCTACCTACTAGCTCCCAGTTTCACTCAATCTAAAGAAAAGGGTTTGATATTTTTGAGTGGAAGGAGGGAAGGGTTTGAATGTGGAGAGAACCGCAGCAGCAAAAGAACTTTTCCAACTTCCAACCACACATAAGGAATCCTATCTATAAATACCAATAAATATTTCATCCAAATTAAAAGACTGACAACTTATCTCAAAAAGGCTGGGGGGTGGGGGGTAGGGGAAGTGGAATAAAGAAGTAACTGGTTTATAATTCTACTTATACGTAGTACATCAAATGAATGTGCATTACATGATCAAGTCTAGTGATATTTATTCTGACTTTCATTTAATTTATAGAACCTCTATGAAGTAAGCGGATATAGTTGCTTCTCTGTCAATATAGAACATCGGCTGATAAACCATAAATGGTTAAAAGTAACAGTAAAAACAGCTAGCTTGGTTTCCTCTATTAATCAGACAACAACAGCTAAACCAAAAAGATGTGCCCTTTCCAATGTAGGCATGATGTTCCCTGGACAGTGAGAGTGACTTTGAAACATAAAAAGTAGTTAATCTCCCTGGCGTGATGCTATAAAAGGCTTCTTCTTATATCTATCTGCTTCCAGAATCATTTGGATCAAAGAAAGGGGCCGCTGGTCTAGCTTTCTCTTGCAATCCAGATTTCCTTTCAGAGGAAGTAGTGTTGTGTTGTTTATTTTGAATCAATTAACTACTGTGCCTGTTACCATAGAGTTGTGCACTTGTGCTCTGAGAAAAGAAGCCTGGACAAGTAGTTTTAGCAGAATACACTTTTTAGCTTAAAGCAGTTGTGACCGTACCCTTTCACACACTAACACTTCAAGATTCTCATTAGTTTCTTTCCCCATTAAGATGATAGCACCTCAAAAATATTAGAAAATAGATACTGTAGGATTACATATTAAATGTGAAAGCAAAGAGGCAGAGAAGATATTGGTTGATTTAATTATCAAAGGCAAAATGAAAATTTAAGCAAGCATGTTTAAGAACAACAGAAAAAATAGAAGAACCGATTTTTACTGATAATTTGACATCATTATTATCGGACTGAAAGAAGGAATTCCTGCACCAGATTCTGTCATCAGTTAATAATATATGCATTTAAGGAACAGATATGTAACAAGTCGCATGCCTGAGACAAGGGAGAAATTAATACTAAAATTCTAGAAAGTAGATCAAAATTGACCTCAAATTGATCTCTTGGGCCATTTGGGGGGGAAAAGATACATTAAAACAAAGACAATAATTCATGAATACAAAGTATGATGTGATATACAACGCAATCCTAAATAAAATTTCCACATATGAGTCAAAGATATCATTAGAATGGACTTGGGTTATGAGAAACGACCTGTAAATGGAATTTCCACCAGGGAAGTAGGGTCCCGAAATGAAGGAATGAGGATGGGGAAGTGAAGGTGTGATGGTGTTCAGAGAAGAAACGGAGATGGTAGCGGGTGCGCATGTTAGAAATGAAGAGGTATATTACAGAGAAGCTTAAATCTGTAAGAGAATATTCATGAGCATTGTAACTTAAAATATTAAGAGGAAAAACCTGTCCAAAGATGCAAAGAGTATAAACATAGCTATATTGGAGAATAAGTTGAGATTATTATATTTTTGTATTAAGTATACCCATCTATGTGCACAAGAGAATATAAATAAAACATTTAAACTAAATTATCTTTAAATATTATCTTTAATGGCTACATGATAATCTTAAAATGTGTTTCTAAGAGATTCACAACAACTTTGGTTTTACTTCATTTACAATATCAATTCTTCTTGTTTTGTATTCACATGTCCAAATTTAATGTGCATAATGAGAAAAATCACATTTTCTCTTATTGTATTCTATATATGCTGTCTATTTAAAAGAAGAAACAATTTGAAGGTTTTTTGAAAGCCTGAAAAAAAGTAGGTAAGTACTATGTTTACTTCTTTTCTAGAAAAAAAGAGCTATCGGTGGCAATTTTGTACATTCTGCTCTTTATTTTCCCCCAATATGTATCTATCTTCTTATGAGCCAACAGTTTGATGCAAATGCCCATGACTTATTTTATATGTGCATACATATATAATTCAATGAAAAATAGAATGGTATAAAGAGTGCTGCTGATATATGAATGGACATCATTAATAGTTACTATATGCCAGGCACTGTTCTTAATGATTTAGGAGGGATAACTCATTTAATCTTTCACCACAACCCTAAGATGTAGGCATTGTTGTTATCTACATTTGCAGAAACTAGGGCTTGTGGAGATGGCATATGATTCAAACTTCATCCAGTCAAGCATGTGGCTGACCTGAAGTTCTAATCTAGGAGGGTTGGCTCCAGAATCGGTGCTCTTGACCATCAAGTTATATCACCTATCAATAGGTGAAAGGTATTTTATTAATATTAACATATGAATTTCATTGTATATTCCCAAACAGCTTTGTATTGTGTCAAACGGCTTTAAAACAAATATGAGTTATATCTGTTTAGTAGACTCTGGCCAAAAATATTATGCTCCAGTGTTACTATCTTTTTGCACCAAAGAACACTTATATTAAAAAAAAAACATCAAAATAGCTCTCTCCACTTACATTATTACAAAGTTCACTGGATCATGGCTTTGTGTAACCATGAACAAAATCATCTCATCTCCATTTCCTGAGCTGCTAATTAAATGCAGCACATTAAATCAAGTCCACTTGGGAAAAGACCCCTTAATTAATTAATTTAATTAGCAGTAAGACAGAAAAGAGGATATGGTTATCATATGATAATGACTCCTTTGGGATATTTTTCTGGTTTAATCTGTTACAATTTGAATGGTAAAAGAAGAGCCACTCTACTAGTTTTATAAGCTGCACCTCGAGGAACCCTTAAACACAAAGCATGGGGTGATGGGTTTGCACTTAAAATTCAGACAAAGGGAATTTTTAAAGAATTTCAAAATATTTAAGAGCCTTCAAATTTTCATGACATATTTTTGTATTTGTAAAAAGGGATTAATGATAAATACAGTTTCTATTCTGGGTTAAGTATTTGCTTCCAGGAAACCTTTGCACAAGGTTGAATATACATCTTACAAGGTGATTTAAAAAAAAAATGGTGAATGTTTAAATTAAAAAAAATTATTACAGAAAGACATATTACTATTAACGCCCCCTCACAGACACACTTCAAACACACTTATCCCATCGTTCTTGCCACTTTCTGAAGCAGCTCTGGAAGTCCTCTTTCGTGAGTGTCTCATTGCGCTGTCGTGGCTGCCTCGATGTCCTGAACCCATTCAAAACATTTACCTTTCGTGATTTTGACTTTGGGGAAGAGCCAGAAGTGATACAGTTCCAGATCCAGTGAATAAGGTGGATGAGGACACACCATAATGTTTTTATTTGACAGAAATTGCCATACCAGAAGTGTTGTGTGACATGGAGCCTTTCCGTTGTGATCACAAAATACAGTGGATGTTGCTGCCGAGGGCCATCCAATGGGAAGGCAGGGATCTTCAATACGGGAAGCATAGCATCGAACCTTAGTAACAGTGTGTGACAAGCTTCAACTTGTTTGGTGCAGTCAGTCAGGTGTGAGCTCTAGTTCAGAGAAAGTGTGTCTTAAAGTGTGCCAAAAATTATCCTCCATCATGACAGTGCTCCATGTCACACACCGCTTCTGGTATATGGCAATTTCTAAAACTTTTATAGTTTTAACTCTTACATTTTAGTCTTTAATCCATCTTGAGTTACTTTTTGTATATGATATAAAAATCCTACTTCAGTCTTTTGAATATGGATATCCAGTTTTCCCAACATTGTTTGTTGAAAATACTATCCTTTACTAGTGGAACACTTGTCAAAAATTTTGTCCATACATTGGAGAGTTTACTTACAGGTTCTTGACTTTATTTCATTGGTCTATATATTTGTCTTTGTGCCAGTATCACTTTTGATTACTAAAGCTTTGAAGTTTTGAAATCAGGAAGTATGAGTCCTCCAAATTATTTTTCAAGGTTATTTTGGTTATTTGAAGTTTCTTGAGATTTAATATGCAATTTTAAATAGAATTTTCTGGAAAAAAAAGTATTTTGTTGGGAGTTGCATTAAATATATAAATGACTTCGGGTAGTGTTGACATCTTAATAATATTAATTCTTCCAATTTATGAAGACAGGGTGTCTTTCTATTTGTTTATATCTTTCTTAGTTTATCTCAGCAAAATTTTTTTTAGGTTTTGGTGTACAAGTCTTTTACCACTGAGTGTAGCTGTTTTTCCTAGATGGTCTTTATTATGTTGAAGTTGTTCTTTTCTATTCCTGTTCTGTTGAGTAAGTTTTAACATGAAAGGGGGTTGAATTTTGTCAAATGCTTTTCTGCATTAATTGAGATGATAATGTTTTTGTTCCTTCATTTTTAAAATAAATGGATAATAAAACAGGCCATTTTTATTATTTTAAAGAGCTATTACAGTGATGTGTGGGTGTATTTTGCCAATGAAAGCAAGGCAAAATTTCAGATAACAGATTAATATGTCAATGAAGAAGTAAATTTAAAATTTTCTTTCTGTTGTTGTTTTCTCTTTAAAAAAGATATAAAAGTTGTCCAAGTATAGTATTATCCAATTTAAATAATTTGTCTGATAATTACTGACAAAGATCCAGAATTTTTAAAAGAATAAAGCCAAGTTTTCTTTTAATAGCCTTCATATAGTTTATGCAACTTCTTGTCAAAGTTCACACAATTCTTTTTGCTTTGAATACACATCCTAGTTCCTCCCTAGTTGAAATTGAAATCTTTCAATTCATCCTTCAAAACACTTCAAATGTTATATTTTCTAAGTTACACAAGCACATTTATATCAGTACATCAAACAATACCTGTAATATAGTTTTTTTTGTTTTGTTTTGTTTTGCTTTGCTTTCTCCTGTTTCACAATAAATTGGCAATTTTAAGGGCATCTTCATCTCCTGAGTAAAGTGTATGTCAGGCATGAAATCAGTTCTCAATATCTATTTGTTGAATTAAATACAAAATACTGTTGACCAGCCAGAATTAACCTCCCCAACCTTAATGTTTCCATTTTTTTAAATTTAAATTTCCATTTGTGCACTTTTCTTTTATCTTATATATTTATGCACACTAATGCCTTATATATATAAAAGCACCTTGTGGGGGTGGACTGTATCTTAACTTTATGTCTACAGCATCTAGCACATGTATTAGTTGAATCTATTGTAGAAACCTATAATTTTTCAGTTTATTTAGTCTTTAATCATAAACCATGTAGTCTTCTAACCATAGGCAGATACAACACTTCAAGTGAAAAATATTTATCTTAAATAAAAATTTTGATGTAATTTCATCTTAAAAACTATTATTTTGAACCTTTCAAAACAGTAACAGGTATGTAAGACCTGCCCATTTAATCAGTATTCAGAAACAAAATACAACAGGGGGTATTAGAAAGAACATATGGTGTACCTAAGCTGTATATTAAAACTCAGATAATAACTAACTGCTGAGTTTTATACAGCATTTCTATCTGCAAGATACCATTAAAATACTTTGAATTGTGTAATTCAACAGTTTTATATTTAGTTGTAATTAAACTCTTCTCAATATGCATTTATACATAATGGATTTCTTAATCCTGAAGTATTTCTTACTGTGAAAAGACTTTAAATATGTAAAGTATAGTCTAATGTAATTCAGCAGTTAAATCAAATGAATAAATGGTATATTAATATGTTCTGTGTTCAGGGTTAGAGTAAAATGTCTTAGTGTGTGTATATATATATATATATATATATATATATATATATATACACACACACACACATATATATATATATATATATATATATATGTAAAACTCTTAGTATTTAAACTTCCTGATTATTTTCCCCCCATAATTACATTTTATTCTGCTGGTGTTCAACCAATCTAAATAGCATAATTTCAGTTTAAGCATATGCCTCACTATGCATTTAAAATTATAATCCAGGTATCAAATCAAAGGTAATTTATTATAATGGTTGTTGAAATGTGTTTGTAGTCTGTTATGACCATAGCCGGAACCCTGTCAAGATCTCTTGGCTACATGAATAAATGAATGACTCTGAAATAGAACAGTTATTTTTAGGACTAAGAATTATAGTTAACTGATGACTAAAAATAATAGCATTTGTAGTTAGATCCCTGACATTAGAAATTAATGATATCTGTTGTTTTTCTTTTTCCATATCAACAATGGAATCCAGGAGAAGTTCAAATCAGGAGTCCTGATCACCGTAAGACCAGGGACTTAAGTTATTGAAAGTTAAATCCAGCATGTTTTGATTCATGCATATTTGTGAAACTGAAGATTAAATGTTCTCTTTCACATGCATACCTTAAATTTGTTAGATTTCATTGAAAATAAAAATTTATTGGCATTTTACTAGGTTGAGTGAAGCCAATAAAATAATAATTATATTAAACTCTAACTCCGCCCACTAAATCTTGGCTGACATATTTCCACAAGATTAAATGAATTAAAAATTTAAATATATGGTTTTAATTCATCGTATTGCTGAAAGTTACACAGTTTAAAATTTGAATGGTTCTCATTGAAATAAAAGAAAGTGAAGGTTTAATATACAGGTTTATATTCCATGACTAATAATAAAAAAGTTATACCTATCTTTACCAATTTCTCTTTAAGTTCTTTTATTTTTTGGTCTTGAATATTTGAGCAAAACAATTGTAAGGATCTTTAAAAAAAAAATCAAACATTCTGCGGACCAATAATTCAAATCGCTTAGTGTTATTTCAGGCCTTCATTTAAGTTCCTTGATATCATTTCGCTTTCTTAGCAAGCATGTCATATTTAAATATGAATTCATTCTGTAAAATTAACACATTAATAGCCTACATCAATCATATTGAAAAGTTAGTGAAAATGAAATATAACACTATTTTTACATGAGTTCATAAAGTGTAGTATGTTCTTAGAACCCAAAACTTTTAGATTTATTTGAATACATTGTGAACCAGTCAGTCCATTATTGCAAACTTGTATGCAATGGCAATTTGCAACAATCAAAGCTTCTTTCACATGTCAAGGAGGTGTTTCTAAAGTGAGATATTCTAATGCGAGAGAAAGTAACATGATACTTCCAACCATTGTATGCCACTGCTGTTCAAACTTTTTTTTTTTTTCCTTAGAACATACCAGAGTTCATTGGTGTCCCAAAAAATATTTACTAGGTCTTTGGGGGGGGAAATGCACTGGCTTGTAGAAATTGCATTTTTATGATGTGTTTTTCCCCCATGACAGTGTGATTTCTCCCTGCCAATGTGGTGCCACTGAATGTGGAGCTGACAAGAAATGTCTCTTGTGAGCAGCGGACAGGCTCAAGCACATCCCTGCTGCAGACTACTCAGCATTTATGTTTACATAAGAGTTTTCAGTTTCTAAGAGGATGCCTTGGACTGAATCTTTTAGGAAGCTGAGCTCTCACAAGAAGGGAAGCATAGCACATAGAGTGGTTGGAGCTTGCCTCCCTGGAACAAGGGGGCTGTATTGAGGTGTGCCAAAAGAAGCAATGAGCTTTCTTTTACTTACTTGGCTTTCTTTCAAGAGTCTTTCTCAGATACATGAATAAATAAATGAATAAATACATAAATAAATAAATATTGTTTAAAAGTTGAAAAGAACCATCATAGTTAGAGCACAGAATGTGAAATCAGATGGAAAAAATTTCAGGTCCCAGCTATGTATAATAAAATCATGCGTTCTCAGTCAGTAAATCTGCCTGCCCTCTTTGGCCAGTAGCTGTGAAGGTTATAGAAATGGTAGCAAAATTCCCACTATGTGTGCAGCAGACTCTAGTAACATATTTTTACTAGGCATGATGACTTTCAAGTGATTGCTAAACTATCAGGAGTTTCCCTGTCGTATTAAGGCATAACAATTGCTAAATATCTCACATTTGATTTCTTTGACTCTAGAGCAAGAATTAAGACTGCCTACATGCGTATTTAAGTATCTGGGACCACTATAATTGTACTACTTGTCTTCCAGTGCTCCTCCTCCATGGGGAAGCTGCTGTTCCTTAGCCTATTCTAGATCCTCACACAAAATAAAACAAACATTTCCTTACCCTATCATCCCATTGGTCTCTTAAAGTTTGATTCCTAATTTCAACAGTGAGCTTCAAGGCCTCGCTTGCTTTCTCTTCTGCTCTGTTAATCTTCAACTTCACAATTTTCACTGTCTCTTGCCAAACAATTATGTTCTCAACTGAAATTGAAAAGTTTATCTAACCCCTTGTCCATCCTTCTGTTTTCTCATTAATTCAATGATAAACTCATAGGCTTTAATGAGTGTTACATAAATTTATGTATGTAAAACAGAACAGAGGAGGCTTAAACATTAGCTATTACTAACACATAGTTATTGAGTGTCTACGGTGTTCTGTGCTCTCTGAAAGGTGCTTGTGACAAAACAGCTAACATAATTGGTGCCTATTGCTCATAAAAAATACTGCTACTCTAATGTAACATAAAAAGAGGTAGATAAAAAATTGCTTTGGAGATTAAGAAAGTCCTGGGAAGAAGGCGAATCCAAGCTAATGTCACTGAATATCAAGATTTTCATCCATATTACCCATAAAATATGTCCTACAAAGAAATGTACCAGCTTTTTAAAATATAATATTATTTAGCACTATTAAGATGGATAGATATTGAAAGACCTTCTCGTTTTGACTTTGATTGTACCAGTAAGAAGACTGACTCAAAGAGACTAAATAATATATCTGTGGTTTGAGATTATTGTTGAAACACAGTGTACTTCAACCGTTGAAAATCAGAGGAAGTCACTAAAAGACTTTAGTTTTGTCCAAAATAAGTTATCAGTGATCTTGTAGCTCTGCTATCCTATGTGGAAAAGCTGCTAATGAATGGAATGGAAATCTTGGTTAGTCCATTCAACAAATATTTTCTGAATGCAAACATGTTACAGTTCAAATAGTGAAAAAAAAATACAATCTACTTTGTTCCTGGCTGCTTACATTCACATAGACGAGGACAAATAATAAGTTAACATGAAGAGTACATAGTAAGCCAGATGGCAGCAAAGGCTCTGGAGAAAAAATTGGTAGATAGGCTCAACAGAGAATGCTGGAATGGGGTTATTATTATTATTATTATTATTATTATTTAATAATATTACCATAGAGGCCTCACATTTAAAGGTGAGATCAGAGATCTCATGTAGATGAGTGGACCAAACAGGAAACAGGTTTCAATGCAGAAGGAAGACCAAGGGCATGCACATTGTAAACGTTTTTGGTTTATTTGAATAACAGCAACAGAGCTATTATTGCTACAGTGAAGTGAAAAAAAGAAGAGAGGGGGTAAGGTCAATAGGTGGATGCCTGGTGGGGCTTTCGGTAGAGTTTGAAGATGTGTGTCAGGAATTAATATTTCTGATTGACTCTGGAATGTGAACTGGAAAAGGGGGGACATGTGAGCTTGTGTTTACAGGGTTAAAATAAAGCCCCACTATATCAAAAGTATTCTATCCTAAAGAGAAACACTCATATAATAGAATATTAAAATGATGAAACCTATACTCTCAACTCTGAAAACTCCTCATTTTTGAGATATGTTAAAAAACTCTTGAGTGGTTGAAAGTAAGATTAAAACCTTCAATTATGATTGAATAAACAAAAAGAAAAAAAAAACATTACCCAAAGAACAATGCAAATAAATAGGGAATCATATTGAGTTAATATATTGAATTAAATAGAACAAAAATATTTTCTAGCCTAGAAAGTTGATTTTCATGAAAATTCTTAGAATAAATTTAGTATTGGTATTGAAGGTTTATGTTGAGTTATTCCAAAGTACTTTGATTTTAATGTTGAGGAATAACAAAAGTTAGTCTTTCAGGAGCTTTAAGATATTTTATATTTGTGTGTTTTAGGTAGGTCTGATGTATGAGCATTAGATGGTGAGTTTCAAGTCACTTAGTCATGAAGGAAATTAAAAGATTATTTCAACCCCAAGCTGTATTTGATTTGAAAGTAAATTTTCTCCAATGAGTGAATAAATTTGAGTTTCAAAAATTGTACGAGAATTTCATTTTTCCTATGCATAGTATGATTTTGTTTATTCTAGTAAAAGAAACTGTCATTAATTAACATTTTAATCACTGTAGGTATTTCTGGTAATTGCATGTTTTCAATGCTGTCATACTCTTTTCTAAAAAGACTCCAATTCATAAATATTCAATCACTTGGGTTCATTTTCATCATAAAAGCATCAATCCCTGTGTTATTTGTAGGAAAAGTAATATAATTACAGCTATTGCTTCAAAACCTAAATGCTTCAATTGCCATTATTAGTGCACGTAAGTATGACTAGATAGTTAACATAGAAACAAAAGGAGAGACAAAGAGAGCAAGGAAGTATCAAAATGAAGGACAGATCATTTTATCAGACTCATGGGAAACTGCCACTTATATTTTTACTTATACAGAAACTGTGAAAAAAAGCTGAATAATTGGTATATGAATTTAATCATTATAGTCAGTTAAACATACCATTCAAAAAAAAATTCTATTTCAAGGCTACCTCTCTGCTACAATATTAGTTGTGGAATTAGTAGAGTATTTTTTTAGGTTAGCATTTGGTGGCCCTTGAAAAAAGTGGGTCTTAACCCAAGTACCCAAAAAATGCCCTCAGCTATTCTGAATCAATTGACTAGTGTGAAATCCAGAAATCCTTTAAAATGACTCTTCTAGATGACTCAAATTCAGATGTCCATGGTTATGTTTTGAGAACACTGTTCTAGGACAATTACTTCTTTTTATTTTTATTTTTTATTTTGCATACCTTCAAGTTCACACAAAGTTGCTTTTAATACCTAGATTTTATTTTCAGGATTTGCTCATATTTTGCTTCAGTGAAGCAAGTTCCATTGTCTGAATATAATTTTTAAATATACAACAATATAAAAAGACAAACCACTGGTGCCTCTTTGATTTCTCAGCTTGTCTATATTTTGGGTTATTTATTCCAGATGAAATTAGAGTTTCTATATGGTTTTGTTTTGTTTTGTTTTTGTCTAACGTGCATTAATTTTTTCTTTAACATCAGTATCAAAGAAAAAAACAAATGTATACAGACAGTAATTAAGCCAGTAACAATAGGGCAATATATTGAGGACTATTACTATAGGGAGGAAGAGACATCAGTATAGAATAATACTCAGTTTCAAACCCAGCATGGATGGGCAAGTCGGCATTTAGAGCCAAAGTGAAAGGTTGTGTCAGTGGATGGAAAGTTCCTCAGAGGAAGCTTCTAGGGAAAGGAGAGATTCGTCCACATTGACCTGACAAGATTTATTCTGAAGTCAGGTCAGGGTGAGCAGATCCCAAGGGTGGAGAAGGAGGAATTTGATCATATATCCAGAGTGGGGATTCTTGCGAAGCTGACTTAGTAGGATTTTTGTACAAATTGGACAATACAAAAATACACACAGAAGTTCAAAGGTAAAGGCCTCATTGAGGAAGCCACTCAGGGGAACCTGACTAAAGCTTGCTCGAGGAAGGTGGTCTTGTCAGCGACACATCATTTCCAATCAGCATTTTCATGAATACTTTCAATTTTTATTTCATATGCAAAAAGTCTGATTCTTGCAGGTATTTTTTTTTTCCATTTCTCAATTCCTCTCCTAAGTCATCAGCTTCTTTTTTAGGATTGTGGAGAGGCTTTGTGTATTTTGCTATCCTGCATGTTCTGAGACACTATGTTTTTTTGTGTGTTTTTTTGTTTTTTAATGACTTCAAATAATTATTGTTTAATTATTTAATACAAACTTATTTAAGTCAATTAAATAGGTACTATGCCAGTCATTGGGTATATAAAACAAAGACTAAGACATTGTGTCTCTGAGGTTTTCGAATTAATGATTGCACATCTTACCCTTTATCTTTGGTAAAATATTTCCTGCTTTGTACTTAATTCATATATTGATATATCCAAATGGAATAACATTGGCTCTCCAAGTTGGTATATGTTATTTTCCTGTTGTCTGTACTGTACTCTTTGGAAGGAAGTCACTATGTTCAGGACACACTAAAGGCTGAGATCAAATGCTCTCCTTGGTGTAGAGTGGGTCTCTACATAATTTACAGTTATCCTGCCTAGTACATTTGCCTCCCTTATTTATTGATTTAATCAATTGCTTATGTCACCATGTGGACTAAAGGATATTTATTTAATACTTTGGGTTATAATCTAATAGTTCTTCATTCATTTTCTTGCTTGAATTACCTTTGGCCTCTGGGATACTTTCATTTGGCTCCTCTGCCACTGTGACGTACTCCCATGTAAGTTTGTTCATTGGTTAGCTAGTTTTTACTTCTTCTTTGCTTTCTGGCACAATGAGGTAGCCCAACACATCTTGTATATCTCCCATTCCAGCTTAAAAAGCAACCATTTCTTCGAGGGACCCTTATTCCTTTTATTGGAGAACAGTATTAGAAACCAAAATCTGAGCACTAGATGCATTTATTCCTACTAGAGCATCTTTGTTTCAAGGACTTCATAGCTGACAAAGGAAATATATGCATACATACTAATCCATGTATATGCACATAATTATATCTACTTGAAATCATCTATATGATGTAAACTAAACATGAGTACATACTGTCTCCAACTCTTACCCATTAACACATGGACCATTCTCTCCTTTTCCTTGTTTATGTGTAAACCTCCAATATCTAAAAACCTGGCTTCTACCATTAGAGATCAATTAACATACTTGTTCAACTTCACAGCATATGTGTAAGAATATGAGAACTGTTAACCTGCACTCCCATGGGACAACATCAACTAGAATCCAATGCTTAAACACAGTTTTGACTTTAGATTGATAGGGTTCGCCATTTTTAAAGTTATTTAGGTGATTACCTTTTCACTCACTCACTTGATTAAGCTTGCTTCATACATTTGTAATACACTTTGATTCTTCTGTCACAGTCTGCATTTCATCTGGGATTTCCTGACTTCTTAAATGATTTTTTTAACTTGCATAGGTTTTCTTTACACCTATGTGTTGTCTTTGTGTTGTCTAGTTCTATGAGTTTGACAAATGCATAATGTAATCTATCCAATGATTTCATATTGTATAAAAAGTCTCACTGCCTACAAAATTCCTTGTGGGTCACCTATTTATATCCATTCCCCTCAAGCCCCTGGTAATCCAGATCTTTGAACTATCTTTAGAGTGCCTTTTCCAGAAAGGTAAGTAGGTGAAATAATGCAGTACGGAAGCTTTTAAACTGACTTTTTCACTTAGCAATATGCATTTAAGGTCATCCATGTCTTTTTGTTGCTTGATAAGCCTTCTTTTTTATTGATGAATAATGTTCCAATGCATTTATATGCCGTAGTTTGTTTATCCATTCACCTATTGAAGGACTTCTTGATTGCTTCCTATTGTTTATAATGATAAAGTTCTATAAACATTCATAAGAATGTTTTTAATGGTCATAAATTTTCATATTGATTATGTAAATGCATAGGTTGCCTTCAAAGAAAGAGTTGGGAAGTATTCCCTTGGCTTCTATTTTCAGGAAGACATTGTAGAGGATTGGTATAATTTTTTCTTTCAGTATTTTATAGAATTCACCAGAGGAACCATCTAAGCTATCTGTTTGGAAGATTATAA
Organism: Hipposideros armiger; assembly: GCF_001890085.2. Taxonomy (NCBI): domain Eukaryota; kingdom Metazoa; phylum Chordata; class Mammalia; order Chiroptera; family Hipposideridae; genus Hipposideros; species Hipposideros armiger. The sequence continues at coordinate 276,529 of NW_017731351.1, forward strand.
GTTGTTGATTTGATTTATTTAATACCTATAGGTCTACTGAGATAATTTATTTCTTCTTGCATAAGTTTTGATAGGTTGTGTATTTTAGAAATTGGTTTATTTCATCTAAGTTATCAAATTTGAATGTATAGAGTTTTTCATATTATTCCTTTATTGTCCTTTTATTCCTTATAGGATAACTAATTATACATATCTTTCTTTTGTGAAATTGGCAAATTTTGTCTTTTCTATTTATCTTGGATAGTCTGGCTAGAACTTCTGTTTTTTTTAATTAATGTTACTCATTTTTTTCAAGGAACCAACTTTTTGTTTCATGTTAAAATTGTTTTCCTTTTTCAACTCCATCAATTTATGCTCTGAGGTTTTTTTTTTTTCCTTTCTTCTGCTTAGTTTAAACACAATTTCTTTTATTTGTCTAGTTTTCTAATGTTCATGTAATATATTTTAAAATGTCATACCTAGCAACTGGCTAGTTTTTTGTTTTCATTTTTTTCAAATTGTGTAAATTTCTCTAACACAAGTTTTTAAAAGTTTATATCATATTTTCTAATATCAAGGGGAAGTTTCCTATTGAAGTAGCCAAAATGGATGTTCATAACAAAACTTTTAACTATAAGACATATATTTATTCATAGTTTGATGTATATCAAAAATTTGTCTCAGTTTTTCAATGGATTTTAAAAGAAGAAAATGTCAAAATCCATATTATTAAATTATGAACAGCACAAGCAAGCAATTATCATCTTAAAAGCACAGACACTAATGAAGATACCTCTCTGAATATTTTTCATAAATTGTTGCATGTTGAATTTCAATAAAAGGCATAAATTATCATATGCATGCACAATGATTTTTCAGGAGGCATTATGTTCAGACTATTCTAACTTTAGGATTTGAAATAGGATAATTATCTTCATATATGAGTCCTAAGACATAGCTAATTAATTCTGAACTCATCATGTTACTGAAATAGAATATTTTAAGCACACATTTTATTCCATTAGTGATATCATTGGATTTCATTGTTTGCCAGGTTGTCTTAATAAATCATACTGCAAAATTGTGTTTCAGATTTGTATTTTAATTATTTTTATAACTATCTTGAATAAAAATAAGAATAAAAATATTTTAGTACCTTAATCTATTGCTGCAACATAAAAAAATCATATCTGTATCTTGGGATTAGAGTAGTACCCCACATATCTCACATTTAAAAATGGTATTTCAAATATGATTTAAAATATACTAATATTCACCAAAGGAATTAATAGAAGGTCGAGAAAATGAGAGCTTTACTTTTCTTTCCTTATCAAATACTTATCTTAACTATTTGAATAGTAGCAAAGTGTTTTTTGCTGTTCTCACTAATTTGAGTCTCTCTCTGGCAATCCATCTGCCAGACTACCTAATTAAATAAATATATACATTTATACCATTTAAAAAATGTGTATCTATCAATTTGATAAACAGAGGACTACAACACATCTTCTATACTATTGCATTCCCAAATAGGAAATTTGGTAATGTAAAAATACGCATTCTTCCTGAATTAGTCTATAAATGTAAGGCAATTGTTATCAAAAACAGATTATTTTATAACTTAACAATTTAAAAAAAATTGTTTACCAAAGGGGTTGGAACACTCATGGATTTTCTAAAACAGACTAATATGAACCAAAACTCCCCTTGAGAAAAACTATGAATTGTGTGGGTAGGGAGGATCAGCTCCTTCAGTTTCCATTTTATGATACCGGAGAGGAAAAGGTACAGAAGTAACGGAAGCCCATGGAGGTAAGCCTGACAAATGGACTTTTTTTTTTTTAAGAGGTAATTTGATGATAGCATACATACTGTCAGATCAGATGAATCCTTGGTAAGTCTGAACATTCTGAGTTTACCACCCAGAAATAGGGTTGAACAGAAAATAAAAATAGGGTGGAAGCCCATTTCAAATGATCCCGTTCCCAGAAAACTGTATTGTGTCCATCCCAGATGGCTTGAACCCAAGGCCACCTTCCTAAAGCCAATCTAATGCTGCTAGTTCTGAAGGAAGCTAACATTTATCTTTCCCTCCTGGTTTTACTATTGGTTTTCACATACAATGCCAAGCTCATGATGAAAAAAATACAACATAACAACAAAAATATAATTATTGGTTTTTAAATAGAGGAAATACCACCAAAAAACAAAAGAAGCACTGGACAGACAACAGGAAGAGACCCAAAAGTATTCCAGGTAATTAAGCTTTCTGACATGGGCTTTAAAGCAACACCCTGAAAAGGTTCAAGGGAATATAAACAAATATGGCCAAGACATGGAAACCATAGTGTACGTACTTAATTTTCAACACTTGGTAGTTACTAAATGTTTACAGCCAGAACATTAGCAATCAAATTAAATATGTTCTTATTTAAATGATGAATATATTACAAATTGACATTAGTGGATGCAGTTAATATTTTGAAGTATCTAAAGTAATTCTTCTAGTACAACTAAAGCAAATTTTGTATTAAAAATGTCTGATATCCAATATGAAGAGGGTATTTGTGTATGTGTGTGTGTGTGTGTGTGTGTGTGTGTAATGTGAAGAGGGGATTTGTCACTATATATATATATGTGTATGTGTGTGTGTGTGTGTGTGTGTATCTCCTACTGTGTGGTTAGAATTTATCTATGTTCTAAATGAATAGTTCATTTTTACACTAAGTAATTTAGGTAAATGGCCTTTAAAACTTCACATCACTTTTAACATGAGGCAGCCTTAGAAAGGCAATTTCCTTCTTGAAGTTAGTGTGGATTTTAAAACTTGACTGGAAGTGGGAGGTCTAGACAGGGTAAGACGGTGGTTTCCTTACTATAATTTTTAATTTTCTGAAGTCATCAGCAATTTAGCTATTCAAGCATCTACTTAATCCCTTTAAAACTTTTTTCCTGACTATCTGGGTGCCCCCAAATTTAGCCTGGAAACTGTTATTTGAATCATTATGTAATTGCTTTATGAAAGAGTATAATCTTATGTCCTTCTTATGGAAACAGAAATTGAAAGTGGCAATCCTGAATTAATGATTCCATCCCTAAGGGTCTCAGGTGTAAAAACCTGACAGGGTAGCATTATGGATTTCATTCTTTTCACGTCCACTTTTGACTTTCAACTAGTGTAGAATCAGTAATTTTATTCTTTGTTCCTGCCAATGTAAAACCAGAACAATTGTTCTTTCCTATGGAAAGATACATAAAGGTTACAAAAGATTAATGTATTAATAAGAATTACTAATGACAGGAAGAGGAAATACAGATTTCACGAGATATCCAAATATATTAAGATTGTATAGGTTTCCCATGACCTATAGAGGAGAGAACGCATCATTTCTTACAGGCAAATCTGCAACTTGCAATGTCTGGTTGTATGATAATTTTCAGAGATTCTCTGAAAATTGTTGAAGACTATATATAAAGGATACTCAAAATAATTTTTGGATCCTAATGGTACAAGTTCTATCTGCTAGATAAATGTTATACTTCTTATTAGAAAGACACATAGTTCAACGTTTAGGTTGGATAATGGTTTTCCCTTTCTGCGATCTTACTGACCACGAAGGCGTTTCCATTAGGGTCCACTTAGGTGGCTCTGTACAGACCCTACCACTAAAAGTCATGGAAAGGCCAACTAACTCACCGTTCCATTTTCAGCATCTATTTTTCTCAAAAATCTTTTAATACTTATATCTATGGATGCAGAAAAATAGTCTCTTGCCCCATACAAAAGAAAAGAAGCCACACTGTCTAGTTTTCTGATTTTAACCATAGGAAATAATATATCTATATATTAATACATATGTATATATAATATTATGTTATATATGTACATATACATATGTAATTTTCCTAGTCATAAAAAAATTAGTTAATAGCCAAACGTATAATTGAGTCACTTCTCCATGTTTATTGAAGGAAGGTTCTTGTGTTTTGTGATTTGAAACCATATCTATTTAATTTAGATATGTTTTATTGCAATGACACTTTCATGGGACTTCTTGATAATGTGTACTGATGTTAATTTTCAATATTGAAAATTCTCAGTCATTAACGCTCCATATATTATTTTATCCCATTCTCTCTTATATCTTCTTACAGCACTCAATAATTCATATGTTAGAACTTTGAGTTCTACGTCATCTGTCATATGTGTATAATGCCTATGTAGTTACTATATGTTTTAATCTCTGTGCTTACTAGTGGAATATTTTTATACCTCTTTTAATTTGTGTTGACCTATTATTAAACAAGTATTTAAAGTTCATAATTTCCATTGTGTTAGTCAGATAATGATATTTTATTTAATTTTAAAAAATATTTCTCAATTATCTCCTGAAAAATTCAATTGTATTTCAATATCTTACTGACCACAATTATTATAAAATCTGTACTCTGAAAACTACAATATTTTTTTCTAGTTTATTCCACGTTCATCTGTCACATTATTTTTTTTTTTTTGGTTTCCAATCATGTCAAATTGCCTGTTAGCATGTCTGACTATTTTACTTGATTTTGCAATAAAATATATTCTGTGTACAGAAATAATAGAGATAATTTGAAGCTATGGATAATAATATATTTTTCTCTGATAGGATTTGGATTTGCTTCTCAGAAGGGAGCTAAGAAGCTAGGAGAGGTCACATAAAATTGTTAACATACGCAAAACCAGACTTTGGTTTTAAGGATGGCTACATTTTCCTGGTTTATCTTTATTTCCATAATAGCGACTTTCCTGGTATCCCAAGTAGATATCTAGAGTATATGAGTGTTCTCACTCCTTTGTGAGTTCTAAACTCCAGTATTTACACATTCAAGCTAAAATACTGATGTAAGCTCTGTTCATTTTTTCCATCTCTCAGAAGCAATTTTTACTCAGGATTCCAGTTTTCCAGATGCTTTTTTTTTTGCCTTTTTTTCATTTTGAACCAGCACATGACTTAAAGACAAAGTAGTACTGACTCACTTTCCTGCCTTTCCTTTCTAGGTATTTGTTTTCTCAAGGCAGTGGTACCTTAGTACTTTTTAAATTTTATCAAACAAATTTCCAGACATCTATATCAGAGAATGAGCGAAAGAGGGAGATGAATTTTTCAAGTTCTTCTTTGCAGGTTAATTAATCAGCAATAAAATAGCCTTCCATCACTGGAAAAGGAAATGTAAATGAATACTAAACATAAAGGCTTCAATTCTGGAATTGTAAATAGCTTAACATTTAAACTTTCTAATATAAATATCTGAAAATAGCATACCCATTAAGCATTTGTAGACTTTAATATCATTGTTTCCCTCTAAATAATGCCTATTGAAGGAATAGACCTGGAGAAGCGAGCTATTTAAATCATGAATACATTTAGCAAATATTTATTGGGCAACTGTTATGAGCTAGCCTTTGTACATCGTTCATGAGCCCTGCGCTTCAAGTCAAGAGGAAGCAGGCTGGTTTGCACGCTACTAGATGGAGTACGTGTGGGCAGATCACACCCTGGGACAATATTTAGCCTGCCACCTGTTTTAGTATGGGACATGAGTTAAAAATGGTTTTAACATTTCTAAATGTTTGAAAATTCTCAAAAAAAAAAAAGCATCATGATGTGAAAACTGCATGAAATTCAAGATTCAGTGACTATAAAGTTTTATTGCAATGTAGCCACACTCGTCTGTGCACACATTTCTCTATGGCTGCTTTTACATTGTAGTGGCACAGCTGAACGACAGAAATCAAATGACCCTGCAAGCCTAAAATATTTACTACCTGGCCACTACAGAAAATGCTTGCTGACCCCTTATTGGAATATTGATTTTGGTTTTTGACCCAAAAGAACATGGGATTACATTTTGAAACTTGATTTCCTGTTTAGCATACAAAAACAAAACCTTTATTTTACAACACACTTGAGGAAGCATTCTATATTTTTATCTTTTCCTACCAGCAAAAACTCAGAAAGCATGTCCCCACTTTGTTTTTCTTCGGCTATACATTGGCAACGTGACTTTACATATTTGCATTTTGTAAATAAAGTCCCTTATGGCTCATCTTTAAAAAAATCCAGGATTTCTAATTTGTAGGAAAAGTTATCCTCAAAAACTGTGTTGACATGCCAACTCTAGCTCATTGATTGTCTTAGATTCCTACCATGTATACAGCTTATTCTCCAGGGTTATATAAAATCTATTTCAAAGTGCTTTAGAGATTGTATATATATATATATGTATATATATAATCTCTCTCTCTCTCTCTCTCTCTATATATATATATATATATATGTTACTTTTCAACACAAAATACCACAACTATTTGAACATGTACACTTGTTTTTCAATTATTTAGGGAAAAAAATTTGTAATTTTCTAAAAAAAAAGCCATGTGTAAAAAAAAAATGCCTTGATAGCATCTCCTAGAAATAGCTGCAAGTAAATATAACTTGAAACATTATGGCTGGTGGGAAACCAGATAGAAAACTTTTTTTTTTTAATAGCTTGCATAGTGCAATGCAAAAGTTAAAAAAAAATCTGCTTTTCTCTACTGTGGCATTAAGTTATAAAAAATAAATTTACTGGGCATCTTAGCTATTTTCATGCAAATTATTTGTGAATCATGTCCAAATGTTAATCTAAGCTTTAATATTCTAATTAATTAACCTTGGCTGCAGCAGCTATAAACTGCAAAACAAGGGATTACTGGGCAACTTATCTGAGAATAAAACAAATCCATTATTTGAAAAAAATATCTTTAAAATGGTTGCTTGAAACCTTCAAAAGCTTTGAAGCATGTTGATATAAAAATCACTCTCAAAAGCCATTTAATTCCCTTACGATACTAAAACCCACTCAGCTAAAAAAAAAACAACAAAAAAAACCCCCTCAATCTTTAAACACTTGGAGATTAATCTAGTAGTCTTCAAATTCAAATCCTACCATTCTAGTGTTTGAACAGTAATTGAAATATAACACATATGCAAATAGAAGAGGCATTATTTTACAGGGTAAAAGTATGTTGATTGGATTGGGACAACTATTTTTTATCTATATCTCAGTGAAATAACTTTATATTTAAATGAAAGCAAATTAATACAAATTAAGAGATGTTTGCCATTATGAAGCTATAATTAATCCTATGGTTTTTATATTGACTTGAATCACAATTTTGTATATTGACTTTACATAAAATAATTGCAACAAAATTTTAAAATAAACATGTATAAAATTTTCAATTCTCTCTCTACATACACATTTAGTGATTGATCACATTCTCTAGGCCTTGAGGAGTATAAGTGCAGTGAAAATGAATCTGAATTCTCATTGCACCTCTTAGTGTCACTTTAATATAGCTGTGATTAATTTAAATGTATTTGCGGTATCATTCTTATAACCATAAGTTCACAAAATTAGAGAAGTATTGGAAGTGAACGATAGTTTATAGGCAATCAAAAACCCCATAAAACACGCATCCCAAAATATTTTGTTTTAAATTTTGGCTTACAGAAATTTAAGAATAAAATGGGGAAGTCTGAGTAAAAATAAAAACATGCATATTTTGCTCCCTTTTGAAACACCTACTAAAGAGCATGGAGCAAATTTTAAAATATCAGGCCCATAAGGATGAGGCAAACAAAGATTTAAAAAAAAAATGAGCTGCAGACTAGAGAATGATGAATTCTAAAATCAGAGTAAAGGGCTAAAAACTCAGTGATTTGTACCTTGGAATTCTTTAATTCTTAAGAATTTTGAGTCAAATTAGTAAGAGCTTAATAGAGTATTATCAACTAAAACAAAAAAATAAAGCAAATAAATCCTCTAGGTGCTCTTTCTAACATCATGTAGGCAAGAAATCGCCTCTCCCATTGCAGCACAAAATTACAAAGGTAAAGCTTCATTTCTGAGCAGAGAAGAGTTAAGGGCCTAGATGCTAAGCATGGCAGCCCTCTGTTGGTGTGATCTCAGAAAATGCAAATACATAACATAAATGACAAAATAAAGCAAATGCAGAAGTGTAAATAAAGATAAATAGTTAACTCAACCTGACTTAAAAGATAATAATTGGAAAATGGGAGGAAAAAACGAATAAAGTCAGAAATATTTTCCAGAAGATCCAACATGAAGCTATGAGCAGCTCTAGAAAACAGAAATAATATTGATGCTAAGAGATCATTGAAATAATTCAAGAAAACTTTTAAATACTGCAGTGCATTGACTTTGCAAACTGACAGAGTTCACTTAATACCCAACACAACCTGTGAAAAAATATGCTGAAGTCAATTGCTGTGCAATTTCAGAACTATAGAAACAAAGCCACTACGCGATTTCAGAGAAAATAAAAGCGGCACACAGAAGATCAATAATCAAGGCAGCCTTGAACTTCACAATAGAAACATCAGAAACTGATAATATGCCTCCACAGTTCTGAAGAAAAATGGTTTCTAGCTTAGGCTTCTATACCCAACCCAGCTACCAACCAAATGTGAGGGCAGAAATTGTACATACGTATATAGATGATAAATAATGACAAAATTAGCTTACATAAAACTTATTATTCAATAAACTAATGGGGGATGTAGCCACCAAATGGAGATAGCAGGCTGGGAACACGGAATAATTATTTTAAAATGGGAGAGCCTTTAAACAGGAGATTTGACAAAAACAAAGATGTGAAGGACTCATTAGTGTGATGATGAAATGAGATCAGGTATACAGACAGGCAGGACAACAATTACAGGTTAATATAGTGATGCTTAGGCAATAAATATGTTTAAAGAGTCTCATCCCAGAAGCATTGTCTCTGATTCACCACCTATTTATATCTGACTTAACAAAAGTCATATTTACAAAGGAAAGAAATTACATTCTACTATGAAGACTGGCTCCCCAAATTATTTAAGCCATCACATCCAATTACTGAAACTGACACCTTGATCAAGTGACTAAAGATCAGTTGCATTATAATCTTAGTTTTCCTTGTTTTTGTTACAAAACAAGCTCAGTCCTTGCATTAATACTTTATACAAATAAGAAATTCCTCTGCAACAGTTTATCATAATGCTAATAAGTAATAAATGCTTTGTCATATGTTCAATTTACTATATGCATATAACTAGGGAGAAGCAATCAGATAGATAACTTCTTTAGTATCTTCTATATTTCAACATTTTTAGATGATTTTGAAAACCTTCTTGCTATTATCATTATTCCATGAAGTCTAGAAATCTGACCCAATGTATTACCTTAAGGGGACTTAAATGAAGGGGGCTGAAAAAAACATAGATTTCCAGGGATGTAATCATATCCATTTCATCCCTCTTTCTGAGAATATACCAGAAAACCTGCATGCTAAGTACTTCAGGGATTTTGATGCACACTGCAATTTCAGACTAATTGCCTTAAGATATAATTGTTAGTATGACTTATTTTGCATTAAATTTATTTTTAAAGAAAGGTCAATTTTATAAAATACCACCATGATATAAAACATGTTGCCAATTACAATTAATCATTGAACATACAGTGATGATATAAATAAGTCAAATAGACTGGATATAATACAATTGTGAATTCATGGTGATGGAGGCAAACTTGTGAGACTATACCCCACCAAAAGGGAATAATGTATTGCCAGCTGATGGTTGCCATATAGAAAATCGATCTTAATGTTGCAAGATCTGATTTTTCAAGGGATAATGACAATAGGCATTGTCAAACTTGAACTCTCTAGACTTTTAAATCTAGGCCCTTTTTTATAAACTGATGGTCATCAAAATGGAAGCCAAATGCAACTTGTGAGCTACATCTCTCTAACAGGCTGACAATTTGCAAGTTATGTCTTGCCATTTCCATTTAATAGGTAAGATGCTAATTGTATAATTCAATTTATTTACTGTGTTTATTGCCCAAACCTTGCAGGACAAAAATATAAGAATACATCAACTTTCTTTTTTTTCCCTTGAGAAGCATCATTTTTATGAATGTGTACTCATATTTTTTTATTACTATTGGGTTGTCGGAAAAGTCATGATGTATTTTTTCTGTTTTTCATTGCAAAAATGCGTCATGAATTTTCCAGCAACCCAATAAATAATTTTGTGATCAGAAAGAAAATTGAAATTCTCATGAACAGAGGCTCTGATATCCTGAATAATTGTGTGAATGACAGTAGGATTGACCTAGGAGCACAAAATTCTTAGGCCTGAAATTTAGGTAACTGAAGGACCAAACTCTTTGTTAATAGGTAATAACAGATCAGGAAAGACCAAGGTTAGAGATTCAGTGTACTAGGAGTTCACTACAAAAACCTTAGAATCAGCGGCCAGAGACTTATGACAATGTTATCCATATCCTCTCATTTTAGAACTACCCGACCTTCCCTCCACCCAGCCTCTTAACAAAATGCCTCTATAACTAGGTAGGAGTGTGGATGCAGAATCAGTACTGTAAAACATAGTAATACTATATAAACATGTAGTAGTAATAAAGATGCTTTAGAGCCCAGATACAAAATTCATCTTCAACTTCCCCTCCTAAAATATAAATTCCATGGGGAAACAACACAGTCAGATTCAACTCTGTATCCCAAGTGCAGAGAAAAGAGCCTGTCATAGCAGATGATAAAAAAATGTTGAATAACTAACTACAGTGATATATATATATATATATATATATATATATATATATATATATATATATATATATATATATATATATGGTTGTTGCTCTTTTAATATTGGATTTATTTTGGGGGCTATCTCAGACTACCCTTAAAAGCTTGTATTGGGAATGAAATAACTAATTACAATAGATCACTGTTTACTAACTGCCCATTGTGTGTCAACAATATGTGAGGGGCTTTAATGGTGAATGCATTTAAGCCTCTGCTCTTATAAAAGTATCATCATTGGGGGAATACTGAGAAACTGAACAGTCACTAGCAGTGTGATAACTGATGCAAGAACTAGAGAACACAGGTGGATGGTGCACCTTTGGCAAAGGTGAGGGGTCAGGGGTTTCCTGGAGGGAAGCTCCTCTAAACTAAGGCATGAAAGATCAACAGTAATTAGCTAAGGGGAAGGTTCTGGTGGTCAATATTAATGTGAAGAAAAAGAGTAGGGAGATGAGGCTGAAACAGGGACTAGATTGGTTAATAATCCTGCAGGCCATGATAGTGAACTTGATCTTCTTCCTTGAAGGAACTATCTTTACTGAAACACAATCATCATCTGGAGAGAGCAGAGAAGTCATGTTGAGGATGGGTGCTATTTCAACAGGATGGATGCTATTTCAATAACACAGGGGCAACATGTTTGGATACAAATAACTAGAACAATGATTCGATGAAGAAATTTCGAGAGATCTGAACCCTATTGAAGTTGCTGTGTGTTAGGTAAAATATAGTTGAATATCAATATTTCATAGGGTTTAACATATAGATTAATGGAATCTTGGTTTATTGGAAGAATCCAGGAGATAGAAGGAACCAACTATACTGCTAAAGTTTCTGGCTTGTAAGATGCTGGTAGTGATGTGTTTATAAGGGGTATTTGGTGATTAATAAACCCCTAAGAGTATAATTCTTTGTTTCTAATCTTAAACATACCAATGTCAAACCTACTAACCTAACAAGACTTCAAACGTTTTATTTTTCTACAAATTTTCTTCTGGTTTCATATTTGTTCGGATGTATAAGTTTCCTAAGAAATGAAATTTGGTTTGGAGAATTCTGTTCCCTTATTTAGATAAGGCCTAAAAAGAAATTATTGTTTACACACATATCCACAGACGGAGACCAGTAATTGCTCCCTTATAGAAAATCAGTAATGATATAATATTTAATTGTAAAACATGTTTTTCAATAAAATTGTTGTTATGAGAGACATTTTTTCCATATTACTTGTTATTTGTCAAAGTTATTGAGCTACATTCAGTACAAGATGAAGAGCACGTTATCAGAAATGGCAATAACACATGTATTCATAGTTTTATGTTGATCTACCCTATGTTGTTAATTTCTAATTTCTTCAGCATGGGATATGTTGGACCATTTCATCTAACATTATCATTAGAAATGCAAATTAAAAAAAGGTTAGGGCAGGTAGAGATTCTATATTTTCATTAATTTTAAAAGATGTGATAAAAACATAGGGGAATTCCATAGCATTGTAAAAGCCATTCCATAAATTATTTTAAATATATATTAGTTTTACTAGTATATTTAATGGCTTGTTTAATAGAATTTAGCTTATTATAGGTAATTCAGTTTCCATCATACTCCTTTTTAACACAAAACCAAAATGATATCTTTTATTCACTGGAACTTGCTCAGTGCTAGAGTTAAATCTCTTCGTACCTGTCAAGCTGTCTTTCCCTTACTGGAGAACCTGTCAGGAATAATCATTTCATGGTCTCACATTCACAAAGGTGCAAACCCCAGACAGCCTTGCATTTTGTATGTCATGAATTGTGCAGACATGAAATGTTTAATAAAAGTAGTATGAACACACGTGTGCTCACAAAAAAGCAAGTAAACACTTTTTTTGGTTTCTGTGTTTTCTATTTTTTTGTTTTAAATTTTTTATTCAAGAGTAGGTCTTGCAAGTTAGATAATCTGCAGGTTTTAAGAGATGTGCCCAGAATAGTTTATTAGTTTACTAAAAATATATTTATAAAATATGAAGTTAAAAAAGAAATTTTTCTACTTCATCAATGGATAGTTTGTAAGTAGAATCTCTAATATAAAGTTATTGAACACGTTTATTTATAAGAGCCAAAACCATAAGCTCTTTGTTTAAATTAGAAATCTAGTATAGGTTTACTGTTATTTTTATGTGTTCCATTAAAGAAGGGATAACAATAATGATCTTAAGATTTAATAAGGCAAAACTAAATATATACATACCAGAAAAAAGAGCTTTTTTAGTTTATATATTATTACAGGTCATACATAATTGAATTTAACCACTTAAGAAATCACAGAGATTTTAGAGATTAAATATCATTTTATGGTATCTAAAGTCCAGGCTCGTACAAAACTCTTTCATTAAAAACAGCATTTGCAAGAATGCAGAGATTATGTAAAATAGTATCTGATTTTCTATAGCACAGGAAAGAAATATAAGTATATATAACTGGGGTGCTAAAAAATGTATGCAAGTGGACAGTTTGGTCAACATTGCTCAAGCAGTAGTATGCCATAATCAGAAGTGTCTGGACACTGAAGGTAACCACTTTGAAAACCTCTTGTAATTGCAGAAGTCAAACATGACTTGTGTTCATCTTTTTGTAATTGGTATATATTGAGTATTACAATTTTAATAGTTTTTTGCTTTCTTAAAATTTGTATACTTTTTTTGGCACTCTCTGGATATATGGGGTGCCAAAAAATGTACACATACCTTAAGAACGGAAAAAAAGGTATTAAAATTGTAATATTCAATATATATCAATAACAAAAGGTGAATACAAGTAATGTATATACATTTTTTGACACCCCCCCACATTTCTCTTTTCTTTTCTTTACTCTTTTCTTTTTTTTTTTCTTTCTTTCTCTTGATACATCTTCCACAATTATTTAGTAGGCTTCAGTTTCAAGGACAAATACAATAATTCTGTTTGTTAGAATAATATGACATGATACTACAGATCTTTAAGATAATTCCCAACATACTCATTCCAAGAAACTTTGATGAAAATTCCAGGAGTGCAACATTCGAATCGGTATAGAAATGATATGATTTCATTGAGAAAATTCTACTTAATATGCTAATTTCTCAAGATTGCACAACAGACATTCACCTAGGATAGAGCCTTACAGGGAACTATAAAGAGGTCTACCAGCAGGTTTTATCTTTGCTTGTGACTGTTAAGTATTCGTTGACAATATAGACACCTTGTTCTTGCAGGGTTGGAATTGGATGCTGGGCTTCAGAGTGGGTCCAGAACTTCTTTTTTCTTTTATCAATTAATTAATTAATTAATTAATTAATTAAGCTGCTATTTTTAGCAGGCTTATTGATCCTTGATAAGACTGACGATTATTTAATTTGCAGCACCACCATTTGAAAAATAAAAATAAATTTGCTTTGGAAGCTCAAATCCATCCCCCCCCCCCCCCCCCCCCCCCCCCGTCAAGTAATCTTCTTTATTGTAACCCACTGGAATAGATAAATGTCCTGAGAGCTGCAACTAAAAGAAAATATCAGAAAAGGGGTCTATGTGTAGTACACAGGACTAGTTTGCGCTCTGGATAAAAACTTTATCCAATAATTACAGGACTTGGATTCCAATTCACACTCCACTCCAGCTTAACTCCGTGAGTTTAAATAAGCTACTCAACTTCATTAAATATCATGTTCTTTATCATTAAGCTAACAATTATAATGATATTATCAACTGGGGAGATAATTGACAGATCAGTGCATGTTGCAATATTTAGAGTAGTAGTTATTATTATTTTAATATTAGTGTTGAAAAGTACACTCAACTCAGAAAGTTGCTATGAAAAAGGAATAACAATTTCTTGGCATATCCATAACCTTACAAAATAAAAACTGGGTGAAAGTATCATCATATAATGAAACAAGAGTAACTTATCCTGAGTGTAGTAAGTTATACATGTACTGGTTATTTCATACAAAAATAATACCAAACACACAAAACAACAAAAGTTATTTCCTTGTTCACATTGTTTTCCCAGTAAGACATGAATCAATAAAACCACACTTCTATTATTCTCAGTTACCATATACAAATTTCCTTGCCATAAGTAAATGTTAATTTGGCACATGACATGCTTAAACATGTGAATACTTTTAGGCAGAAAAATAATAATATAAATTTGTTAGAATAAATGGTGAATGACATGTCTTTTACCTATGAAACAAAATGACCAGTTAAGGGCTGACTCATGAATTCAGTGTTAAAATCCAATTCTCCTAACTCCCAGTCTTAAACTCTTTCTAATACTAAAATCGAAAGAGTAAATTTAAGAAAAGTATATATTTAATTTGATATGCTTTTCAATACATGTTCTATTTTTCCATGGCTTCTGTTACTAAAACCAATAAATTTTTAATTGTAAGCTCTTTGTTTTTTTTTTATCACATATGGATTTCTCCTCTCCACCTACTGTATATTCAAAATTTTATGTTACTTCTGACTTACCAAATGCCAATGTTCCACCCCTTTATTCATTTGATATAGATCCTGATATCTCATCTCTTTCAAAATATAGTTTTATATTACTTAGAAAGGAAGATCAAAATTATAAGATCCACAAAATTAAAAGAAGCCACAAACTTAGGGCCTTAATATTCATGTAACACAACGCATTCTCTTAGAGCTCAATAGGTCAGAAGTTTTGTGGGCTTGGTTGGTATCTCTGCTTCAGATTTCACAAGTTTGAAATTAAGTTATCAGCAGGGATGGCCTCTGAGGATGAATCTACTTCTAGACTCATGCAGTTGCTGGCAGAACTCAGCTGGTAAAGCTGAGGTCTGTGTTTGCTAGCTGGCATTTGGCTGAGGGTCTTTCTCAGCTTCTAGAAACTGCTCACTTTCCCTGGCTCACAGCAGATTTTATTTTCAAAGAAAGCAACGGTGGGGCACATCCCTCTTACTTTGTAAGTATCTCCTGCTCTTCTGCCTCTACTCTTCCTCACTGATACTTCTGCCTTTCTCTCTCATTTTGAAGAACCATGTCATTATATTGGGCCCACCCAGGTAATTCAGGGTAATTTTCCTCTACACTAAGGTTTGCAACTTTGACAATACAGGAAATCCCTTTTGCAGTGTGGCATAACATATTGTCAGGGTCTAGAGGTTAGGGCACGTGTGTCTTTGGCGAAGCCATGGGAATGGAGGAAGGAAGGAAGGGTAGGTATCATCTAGCCATTCAACACAGTTAAAAGAGGGTGATAGGACTCAACAACTCTGTGACTTGTTCATTAAATCAATTATTTTCATTTCTCTCGATCTTCTCCACTAGGGTACAAATGATATGTGTGGGGCCCACTTCAGCATGAAACCCTGAACTTTTATCGATTTATTCAAGTATTAATTGAGCACTCGCCTCTCACATCCTTTCTTATTCACGTCCTACATCCTAGGCCCTAATGTAGGCACTAGGACTAGAAAACACATAATGTCCTTCCTCTCGTGGAGTTTACAACGTAGTGAAGAAAACAATCGATACTTTTTTTTTTTTATAATCTAAGATTATGTCTATTATCCATTTTAAAAGGAGGTAAGAAGGTAGACATTGGGGTGGGAAATGAGACTATATTTTAGGAAAATGAATAAATTGGAATCTGGGTAAAGAGGATTCCAGGAAGAGGCAACAGAATGAACAAGACTGATAGCCATTTTCAGGTTTGTTTTTAATCCGTGTATGCCATATTATGTTTTAACATTCAATGCTGCATCAACCTTTTTTTTTTCCTCTAGAATACTGGATGTTCTTTCCTTTCTAAAATATGTTAACTACTTTAGATTTATGCTCCTGTTCTATTTGTTCTACCGTTATTTTATACTCTATTGTAGTTACTAAGGCAATTATCCATTCCCTTCTCTACACTTAGTATTCCTGAAGGTACAGCTATAAATGCCTTATTCATTATTGTTGGTCTTCATTCAGCCCAGAAATCTCACTTAGATGAAAGCTAATTATTTCATTAAAAGAATATGTTTCAAATGATAAAATATTTAAAATTTTACTTCTATTAGAAAATCTCGTGAAGGCAGAAATTGAATGCTTTCGTGTGGGAATTTATGTTTATTTGTTTACCTAAAGGCAACCTGAGTGTAATGTCAATGACTAAATACCTGGATCTCTTCAAGAGTCAAGAACCCTTGAAGATGAATGATTTTACTGAAGGTTAAGCGTTAAAAGACACTGATCAATAAAAATTGATCTTTATTATACTCCATCATCTACCCAACATTGATTTAAAATAATGAAGTAAGCTGAGAGCATGATGTGGTATGGGCCTTGGGTTCAAAGAGGATTTTATGAATTTGAACTCAAAGATAAAGGAAGTAAAAACTAAAATAAACGAGTGGAACTATATCAAACTGTAAAGCTTCCGCACAGCAAAAGAAAACAACCAACCAAACAAACCAAAACAACCATTGACAAAACAAAGGGGCAATCAACTGAATGGGAGAAGATATTTGCAAACAATGCCTCAAATAAGGGGTTAATATCCAAAATATATATGGAACTCACATAACTCAACAACAAAAACACAAACAATCCAATTAAAAAATAGGCAGAGAACATGAACAGAAATTTTTCCCAAGAAGACATACAGAAAACAACAGATATATGAGAAAATGTTCAACTACACTAGCTATTAAGGCAAGTGAAAATGAAAACCACAATGAGCTATGACCTCACACCTGTTAGAATGACTATCATCCACAAGACAAATAATAACAAGTGTTGGACAGGCTGTGGAGAAAAAGGAACCATTATGCACTGTTGGTAGGAATGTAAATTGGTACAGTCACTATGGAAAACAATATAGAAGTTCCTTAAAAATTTTAAAAAATATAATTACCATGTGACCCAGAAATCCCTCTACTGGGTATCTACCCCAAAATTCTGAAAACATTTATCTACAAAGATATATGTACTACAATGTTCACTGTAGCATTATTTACAGTGGCCAAGACATAGAAACAACCAAAGTGTCCATCGATAGATGATTGGATAAAGAAGATGTGGCACATATATACAATGGAATACTACTCTGCCATAAGAAAAGATGAAATTCTGCCATTTGTAACAACATGGATGAATCTTGAGATTATTATGCTGAGCGAAATAAGTCAGACAGAAAAAGTCGAGAACCATATGTTTTCATTGATATGTGGGTTATAAAACTGAAAACAACGAAAGAACAAGATTAACAAATGAAGAAACAAAAACTCATAGACACAGACAGCAGTTTAGTAGTTACCAGAAGGTAAATTGGTAGAGGTGGGTAAAAGGAGTCAAATATATGGTGATGGAAGTAGAACTGGCTCTGGGTGGTGAATGCACAATGCAATATATAGATGATATGCTATGGAATTTTACACTTGAAACCTATGTAATTTTACTAACCATTGTCACCCCAATAAATTTAACTAATGAGAGAGAATTTATGGTGTGGTAAAATGGAGCCTTCAAAAGGAAACTGTTGAGAACATTTAAATTAAAAAATATATGTATTTTAAACCTGAAGTTTCTTCTAACTTCCCTAAAAACTGATTTGTATTATGACTCTAAATTATTTCTGAAGGTGTGTGTGTGTGAGAGAGAGAGAGAGAATGAATATCCATTATACTATTTTTTCACTTCATAAACGCTTTATAACTTCTTCATTAAAGGTAAAGACACTGGTGACAAATGGGCTGGAATTAAATCATGACTCTCACATTTGTTAATTGTGTGGTCTTGAATCTCCCATGCCTTAATTTCATCATCTGTAAAATGGGGACAATATTAACTGACTAACCTTATTTGATTATTTTAAAAATTAAGTAATTTAATATATAAATACTTAATATATTAACTAAGCCATTAAAATCTGTATATAAGTATTGCCTTTCCATATCAACTTTAATTTTAAATTTGTTTACTATGTTATTTAATTATTATATATATCTTCATGTAAAAAATAATATAACATAAAAATAACAATTAGGCTTTTAAAATGCAAAAAATATTTAGATGTGATTGCCTATGCTGTCTTTTTCTTTTTTTTCTTGTGAAATAAATATTTTTAATTAGTTTCCCCTGTACAACACAGTGCAATAGTTATACTTTTTACCTCTCAAAGTGACAACCCCCCTCCCTCAATCCACCGCCCCACTCCCCCGCCATGCTAAGTCTTAAGTATATAATATTTAAAGAAAAGATGGCATCCTGATAAAAAAATTCAGAACTTTTTCTATCAGACAATTATTTTCCTTAAGAATAAGACCATCTTTGAAATATATACTAACTCTAGCAATTTGAATTAAAAGGATTTGGAGAAAATATTGCAGCATATATTTAAACTTCCCTATATAATGAGTCAGAGGGAAAAATAAGGTTGTAAAACAAACCAATTTATAAGCAACTGAAGTGTACATTTCTGTATTAAGATATTTCTCCTTGGTTACAAAAGACTAAAAACAATCTAAATGATAATTGCCTCTATGCACAAGGCCTAAAGGAAAATGGGAAGGTAGATCGGGAAATCAATATTCTTTGGAGAATACGTTCTTTGGATATTTCGAATGTTCTACTTGAATATAGGGTGTTTCCTTTGTAAAGCTTATTAAGATTTTTCTCCTATTTCTTTTGATGCTGCTTACTCAGATTTTTTTTTTTGTATCCCATTATTAAAATTTTGTAGGATGAGCCACACTATCTTAAGGGACTTTCAGAGGGCCATGTGAAGTATTACTATCAATCATCTCTTACCTATATTAGTACGTATACCTATAGCATCAGGCCTGTTTCTCCACTATACACCCAGCCAAACGTATTGTGCAAGTTTTGTATTCTTGGCCCTGAGCCAAATGAGGAAACTTCTTGAAGTTGGAGAAATCTTTACCTCTTTCAAGTATAATTAAATATAATTATTTCTTATCTGACCAGGGAGTAAAGAATCTGGCATAATATGTTGACTCCTAACATGTCATTTTTGGAAATATTTCTCTTTAGTGCATATACTTATTTCTAATATGAAAATATGCATTTATAGAGTGCTGTTGTGAACATAGAACAATTTTAAATGTTTGAACAAATATAAATGTTTTCAATTCTGATTTAAGAGGCAGAATGGGCTTATATTCACTTTTGGTTTCATCTGAGGGATATACAGAGTTGGAAAGATCACTCCACACTAACAGGGGGAAAAAACCAAAAAAACAAAAAAACAAATCCAGACAAAATGCAGGTGAGTCATTTTGCTTGAACGCATCACAGAGCTTACTTTTCAGAGGAACCAAAAAACCCCGAGTCTAAAGAGATACAGAATCCTACTGGGAAGTATAGGACACAAATACTATATTAGATATAAGAAGAGCAAAGGACACAGGGTGCTGGGTAGGAAGAATTCAGCTAGAATAGTTCATGAATTCTCATGGCCAAGAACAGAACAGAGTAGAAAGCCCCGAGGGAGCTTACAGAGAGGGGTCACATCTTCTCGCTGGCATTGTTTTCATGAACCCCAGCAGAAACTCCCAGAAAAGGGCTGTGAGTCCTGAGAAACGTGCCCCCTAAAAATGGACTTGGGGAGGAGGATGGCAGCTGTTGTGGGAGGGACATAAAACTGCACAAGAACCGCCTCCAGCATCACCTGTGAGGAAGGCAAGCTCTAATCTGTGGGGAGAGGAGAAATGAAAACTGTCACCATTGAGGCACTGGGAACAGGCATTATAGATGACAAATGGAGGGTGCTTTCCACCCTGAGAGGCCGGAGACCTTCTGGGGCACGAACTACATCTGGCCGAGGAACAGTATAATTTTGAGTTAGACTGAGAGCTCATCAGAATAACAGAGAATATGCCTCTCCTGACCCCTAACCTTAGGCTACCACGTGCAGAACAAAGGGACAGTGGAATACTACTATGAGACTTGGTAGAGACACACTGTATTAGCCAGGGTTCTCCAGAGAAACAGAACACATGGGGCATCTACAGAAATTTATAAGAGGAGGTTGGTTATACAGTAGGAGTTGGCCTGCACACTTAAGGAGGCTGAGAAGTCCCACGATCTGCTGTCTGCATGTTGGAGAACCAGGAGGGCCAGTGGCGTAATTCAGTCCAGTCCGAAGGCCTGAGTATTGGGGTTGGGGGGCTGATGGAGGATCTGAAGACCCGAGAATGAGGAGCATTGATGCCCAAAGGGAAAAAAAGATGGCCCAGCTCAAGCAAAAAGTGGAAATTCGCCCTTCCCATCCCATTCTGTCCTACCCGGGCCCTCAGCGGACTAGACGGTGCCCACCTGCATTGGTATGCGTGATCTTTACTCAGTCTACTGATTCAAATGCTGGAAATAAGACAGGTTAGTTAGTGTAACAATTAGGCAGTTAGAAATTGCCAGGTAGGGTGAGCAAAAGATAAACATATCTCCAAGGCCTCTGACCTCAGCCTTGACCCCAAAAGCCACAGCCTTGAGACAATTTACTCCTACCAGACCAGAGACATCAGTTACACCCTGAGGCACCTAAAACTATCCTAAAAAGCCTCCTCCAGGCTGAAACGGCCAAGGAAATAAATCTAACCTTCAAACAGGCGCCAGTTTTCTCAGATAGGCTAGGAAAAGCATATGAACAGAAGCCTCCCCGCTAGTCAGTGGGCACTCCAGTTTTGAATGCTCCCTCTCTTTTGGAGAGCTGTATCTCTTTACTCTAGTAAACTGTCCTTTACTGCAAACTGCCTCTCTGGTCCATGTCTCCATTCTTCGGTGCTATGAGACCACGAATCCCGGCCATACACAAATCATCCAGCATCAGAAACAACCTTATAGACACACCTAGAAACAATGTTTACCAGCTATCTGGGCATCCTGTAGCCCAGTCAAGTTGATACATAAAGTTAACTATCACACAGGCTCTCTCAGGGGCACAACACAAACTGAAAAATCAACTATGCCAGATAGATACGCTGGGACACAGGCTTCTTTTGACTTTGTTCAAATAACTTTGAGACCACACTGCTGGACTAAGGACTTCCCGATTTGACTTCAGAAGCTAAGAGGTTCATGAGACTGGTAACCCAAGATCAAGTAAAACAAGAATTGCATAGAACTGAATAAACCGAGGAAGGATGGTTCTAAGCTTTGTTTCGGAAGTTGTTGATGATTCATGATCTAATTCCTGGATAAAACGTTCCCCTTTCTCTTTTGTAAGTTATCTATAACTCATTACGATTAGGCAGCATATGCTTTTGGAAAGAAAAAAATAAATATTTATCTTCTTCTTTCTGTCTGATCCCTCTAGAATTTGTAAATTCTGATTGAGTATTCTTATTTTCATGGCAATGTGATTATTTGCGTTAAGTCCAGTAAGGATCTGTCCTTGTAACATGGCATAATTGGAAACACTGGTTATATAACCAAGGATTTGGATGGAATGTAATATGTGAGAATTCTGTGTGTAGAACTGGATATGATCAGGCAGCTTTAGAGAACTAAGGTGGACTGTATGGACCGATGTTTACAAAATCCTGGGAAAATTGGTCTGGCACCTGGGTAACTGAGTTCCTGGCCTCACAGGTCAGTTCTTGACCAGCCCAGAAGCCTAAGAATATTTGGGACCCCTCATGATGAGAGGATTCACATAATTCTATACGTACTGTAGGTGAAATTGAGTGACAATTATGTAGCTTCCTAGCTCTGAGAGACTTTTATAGGTACAATTTAGAATTCCTTAAACAAAATTCCAGCAAAGCAAACTTCAAAAGTTTTATGTGATTGTTAGCACTCTGATGCACCTATGTAAATAAAGAGACCAGCCTTACTGAGCAATCAAGATTAATCTTACTTTCATTATCTGTAATAAAAAGGAGGGTAACCGTGGAGAGAAATTTTGTGTTTTAATACAAAACTTAACACACTCTGTGGGTTACAAGGTTCTGGTCCTCTCTTTATCTGTAAGACACACTTCCTCAGTCCTGGCTAGATTTTCAACTGTTCTAGTTTCTTTCTGGCTACAGCTCTCCAAATGTTTCTAATCCCCCAACCCCCC